>NC_045601.1:133967396-134276487 GCF_009762305.2 Zalophus californianus
TAATTGTAAAATAACAACAGCCCCCATTTGTTGGAACCCAATATTTATCCTCACTGCAGCCTCAGGGAAAAGTATTGTTTGTATTCCCATTTTACAGAGGAGAAAAATCAAGGGCAGGAGGTTGGGTAAGTTGCCCAAGATCTCACAATTAGGAAAAGATAGAGCTGAGTTTCCAAACTAGGTTAAATCCCTGCTCTTCCCACCTCTAACATCTGTCAGAAATAGTTTCATAAAATCAGTTTGGATAAAAAACAAAGAAGATCTAAAGAAATTTGGAGAATGGTTTCTTCAAAGATCTTCTACACTACTTATCATTGTCATGTTATTCACACATCTGTTGACAACGTGATTCAACCTAACTTCCTTTATGTAGAGAAGTGTCAAAGAAAACATGTATACTCTGCTTTCTTCTTAAAGAATCTTCTTCCAGACAAACAACCCTAATATTTGTATGGAATCAGAAAAGACCTTGAATTGCCAAGGAAATGTTGAAAAAGAAAAACAAAGCTGGGGGCATCACGATGCCCGATTTCAAGCTATATTACAAAGCAGTGATCACCAAGACAGCATGGTACTGGCACAAAAACAGACATATGGACCAGTGGAACAGAATAGAGAACCCAGATATGGACCCTCAACTCTATGGTCAAATAATCTTTGACAAAGCAGGAAAAAACATGCAATGGAAAAAAGACAGTCTTTTCAATAAGTGGTGCTGGGAAAATTGGACAGCCACATGCCGAAGAATGAAACTCAACCATTCTCTAACACCATTCACAAAGATAAACTCAAAGTGGATGACAGACCTCAATGTGAGACGGGAATCCATCAAAATCCTAGAGGAGAACATAGGCAGTAGCCTCTTTGACATCGCCCACAGCAACTTCTTTCAAGATACATCTCCAAAAGCTAGTGAAATAAAAGCAAAAATGAACTTTTGGGACTTCCTCAAGATAAAAAGCTTCTGCACAGCAAAGAAAACAGTCAACAAAACAAAGAGGCAACCCACAGAATAGGAGAAGATATTTGCAAATGACACTATAGATAAAGGGCTGGTATCCAAGATCTCTAAAGAACTTCTCAAACTCAACACCCAAAAAACAAATAATCAAGTCAAAAAGTGGGCAGAATATGAAAAGACACTTCTCCGAAGAAGACATACAAATGGCTAACAGACACATGAAAAAATGTTCATCATCATTAGCCATCAAGGAAATTCAAATCAAAACCACATTGAGATACCACCTTACACCAGTTAGAGGCAAAAATGGACAGGGAAAGAAACAACAAATGTTGGAGAGGTTGTGGAGAAAGGGGAACCCTCTTACACTGTTGGTGGGAATGCAAGTTGATACAGCCACTTTGGAAAACAGTGTGGAGGTGCCTCAAAAATTTAAAAATAGAGCTAACCCTACGATCCAGCAATTGCACTACCGGTATTTACCCAAAAGACACAGATGTAGTGAAAAGAAGGGCCATATGCACCCCGATGTTCATAGCAGCAATGTCCGCAATAGCCAAACTGTGGAAAGAGCCGAGATGCCCTTCAACAGATGAATGGATAAAGAAGATGTGGTCCGTATATACAATGGAATATGACTCAGCCATCAGAAAGGATGAATACCCAACTTTTACATCAACATGGATGGGACTGGAGGAGATGATGCTAAGTGAAATAAGTCAGGCAGAGAAGGTCAATTATCACATGGTTTCACTTATTTGTGGAACATAAGGAACAGCGTGGAGGACATTAGGAGAAGGAAGGGAAACATGAAGGGGGGGAATCGGAGGGGGAGACGAACCATGAGACACTCTGGACTCTGAGAAACAAACAGGATTTTAGAGGGGAGGGGGGAGAGGGGAAGGGTTAGCCCGGTGATGGGTGTTAAGGAGCGCACGTCCTGCGTGGAGCACTGGGTGTTTTATGAAAACAATGGATCGTGGATCAGCACATCAAAAACTAATGATGATGTATTGTATGGCGACTAACATAACATAATAAAATTTTTAAAAAAATACTAAAAAAAATAAAAATAGAAATAAATTAAAAAAAAAAAAGAATCCTCTTCCAGGTTCCCTTCTTTTTCCTCTCAGCTCATTGCCATGTTGGCCAGCAAGGTCTCCCCAAGACCTCATCAGCACGAGGCTGCCTCTGCCTCCACGCTGGTCTCTTCCCATTCCCCGGAGTCCCACCACCACCACCAGGCTCACTAAACTTTGTACTCAGCTGAATAAATGCTGCTTTCTTTAGCAACTGAGATTTGAGTCTCTCAAACCCTCCGTTCAGGTCAGCTCCACCTACTCCCAATCCTGACCTCTTGAATCCCAAAACACAACCGGAGAAGGGCCCATAACCCCCAGACCTGGCCCACCACAGGCTCACACCCTCCAAATACAGCCTGGCCCTGGCAAGTGCTTAGGTCGTCCAGGTGTCTGTCCTTCATCCGCTCCCTGGCTTCTTTCCCCAGTATAACAATTACAAGACCTTCTTGCTTGTCTAAGGACCCCGGTCCTGGCCAAATACTCATCCCCTTCTTCACCAAGTAGCTGGAGACCTTCTGGACTCAGCTTTGCCTTGGAGCCCCCCTTCATCCACCATCCACCTTTTTCTCCTGCCTCCCCCCTTCCTAAGACCTAGTCCCCTTCCACTCTCTTCTACAAAGCCTGCCCTGAGTGTTTCCTCCCTCCCCTGAAGTCCCAAAGCACACCTGTCTGTACCTCTTATTCAGGTCCAGTTGTCAAGTATTTCTTATCTTTTCCCCTTTGAATCTTCCTTTAATATTTTAAATTGCACAGTCTGACTTATCTTTTTTTATGCACGTATCCTGTCTACCCAACCAGATTGGGTGTCCTCCAATGCTCTGTCCTTTCCCATCTGCTCATCTTCCTTTCTAATAACTCCCTTGGAGAGAGCTCATCCACTTGCAAAATACCATGGATGCCACACATATTCGTGCCACTAAGCCCCTGCTCAGGCTACCCCTGGCCTTAGGCTCCTTTCTCCTTCTCCCTGTCAATCTGAATCCACGCTCTTTGCACAAGGCCACTTCAAATTCTAATAACGCCTTCTCCAGCAAACACGGGTCCACGATTACCTATTCTTTCTCCAGTGTCTATAGCACTCTTGTCTATATGAGTATTTTCATGCTTAAGTATATTTTTGTTTTATTGTGTCTATAAGTGTGTGTACCTCCCATTTCCCTACCAGTTTTGGAGCCTCCTCGGGACAGTAACCAAGTCTCTGGTTTTGTACCCCTTGTAGTACTCAGCACAGTGCTACATATTCTGAAGTGCTCGTTAATTACTTCCCACCGCCATGCAGCCTACATTTCAAAAGTGAAAATACAACTCAGATTTTTTGTTGCCAATATGGCACAGTAAACAAAGGCTGTGGTGGTGCTAAACGGAGCAAAATCTGGAGCCAGAACTGAACAAAATCTAAACCCTTGAGGCGAGGGGTTCTATGTGCTTTAACAACCCCTCTTCAGAGACACCAAGTGCAAGGACATTGTAGATAGTACGCAGCTTCACAGAGTTGTCTTGTTTAGTTATCCAAACCCAGAAACATAACACCTTGAAGGAGTCTGGCTGAATCAAGAATTCAGAGCTCATTTGCCCAAGTGGAAAGTTGCATGGGGCCAAGCAAAGCTGACCTGATGAAAGCCAGCGTGTTCAGCTTCCTTTCAAATCAGCAACCATAATTGCCACTACCATTTAACATGGCACCAGTCACACCTGTGTTCTGGGGCCAAGAACAGTGGCCAGCTCAGCACCTTCTGAAACACGGGTGGCTGAAATCCAAGGCAAACAAGACTGAACAGATGAATCACAGCAGCGAGAACCCAGCAGCTGCCATTGTAATCCAGGGAGCTTACCCACCATCCAATGGGGCAGGGTGTAACCTGTACTGTGCTGGATATGGGATCGGCTCGACCTTCCACCCTTGGAAGCTGGGTCTCCACTAACTCCTGAAGAAATTCTCTTGCCACTTCTTGGTCTGCAAATGTGGTTAGCCTTCCTGGATTAGGGACCCAGATCCCATCTTTGAAGTAAAGTGTGGCAATCCACAGAGCTGACCCACCCTCACAGACATAGTCTATACACAGATGACAACAACTAACATTCCTAGGCTCATTCATTATGAACTAAGCTCAAAGGAAGCCAATAACCACTTACAATGTTCCATAAAGTTCTCAGGAAAGGGGCGCATGGGTGGTTCAGTCAGTTAAGCCTCTGCCTTCGATCTTGGGGTCCTGGGATCGAGCCCCATGTCGGGCTCCTTGCTCAGCGGGGAGTCTGCTGGAGGATTCTCTCTCTCCCTCTCCCTCTGCCCCTCCTCCTGCTCGTGCTCTCTCTCTCTCAAATAAAGAAATAAAATCTTTAAAAAAAAAAGTTCTTAGGATAGTATTCTAGAAAGGCAGTCCGCCAATGTCCATCAGCTCAAAAGCCAGTCCGAGTGGAAATTGAGGGTAATGTTTAGTCTCGGGAGCTTCTAAGTTTTGTTACAGCTTTCCCGCCCCTGCCCCCTGGGCTAGCGATAGCAATTGGGAGAAACAAGAGAAAAAATACAATTTGCTTTTCAAAAGTACATCCCAAGCCCATGCACGCTGGAGTGCTGACATTACCAACCTGCCCCCCTCCTCAACTCACTTGTCTGTGGAGAAAGCACCTGTATTTGTTTTCCTACAAAGCCAGCATCCTCTTTAGGATCTTCCCTGATGCATGAGAACAGCACCACCTGGGCTTGGGGCACCTTAGTCCTGAGAGTCGAGAACTCCAATTCATTTATTCATTCAACAAATATTTATCAAGCATTCACTATGTGTGAAGCAGGTGTTCTAAAGTCTGGAAGATAGCAGGAGCACCTGGGTGGCTCATTCGTGGCATATCCAACTCTTAATACCCGCTCAGGTCTCAAGGTCATGAGATCAAGCTCCATGACATTGGGCTCCTTGCTCAGCGGGGAGCCTGCTTGTCCCTCTCCCTCTGCCCTCCCCCTCATGTGCTCGCTCATGCACACACACTCTCTCTCTAAAATAAATAAGTAAATCTTTTAAATAAATAAATAAAATAAAGTCTGGAAGATAGCAATCGTTAGAATAGGAAAACTTTCTGCCCTCTTGGATCTTATATTCTGTCCGAAAGGCAATTAACAAATAAGTGTGTAAATATACAAACTATCAGATGGTCACAGGTGCTTGGGAGAAAACCAGGCAGATCAATAAGGATAGGAACCACCCAGGGCTGGGGAATGTGGATCACGTAGGATGGTCAGGGAAGGGCTCACTGAAGAGGGGACATCTCAGAGATCTTAAGGAGGTAAAGGAGAAGCCATGCGGAATGGTAGGGAGAGATTTCCAGGCCAAGGCAGCAGAAAGGGGGGATACCCTGAGGCGGGAGAGGGGTTAGTGTGTTCACATAGCTGCAAGGGGCCAGAGGGCCTGGGAAAGCAGGAGCAAAGCCGAGCAAGGTGGTAGGAGCTGAGACAGGAGGGGTGGCAGGAAGCCAGCTCATGGGAGAACTTACAAGCTCCATGAAGGACTTTGGCTTTGACTCAATGTATCAGTAGGGCCCGGTCGGGAGAAAGAGGCCACACCAGTTATTTCCACAGAGCTAATTTAATATAAAGAAATGTTAATTAGAAATAAAGTCATTAACCAGGTCACAGACAGGGTAAAAGAGAGCAAATGAAGGAAGCTGGCTCCACCCCTAAGGCTGGGGGAGTGAAGGATGAGTTATTAAAATTCAGAAGCTCAGACAAGGGTCTCACAGGGTAACAGCCCAGACCCCTGAAGAGGGGACAATGGCAGCTGGTTCCGGCATCCCAGAGGAAGGCCAGTGAGATTGGCTCTTGAGCGTGGGTTCAAGTTGCCAAGTGGATTTAACTGTGTCTACAGGAAGGAGCTGCCGCTGCCAGGCTGAGGCAGCGGGGCCAGGGTGCCACTCAGCGGGTTGCAGCCTGACAGGAAACCCTGCAGAAAACAAAACAGGAAAAAGTGAACCCCCTCTGGCTCCTCCAGGGGCGCAGCCTCCCTCCAGCGCCCCCTACTGGCCGACCTCAACAGGGAGGCGGCGGACCCAGGAGAAAGGTGGTTTTCAGGGGGCCCAGCCCCAGCAGCTTACAATCCAGCATGGAAGGAAGGATTTAGAGTCGAGTAGCAATAATTTAATAACCGACACCCTCTGAGCAAGACTGGAGGGCATCAGGGAATTTTGAGCAAGAGAGTAACATAGGCTGACTCACTCTGATGGCTTCTTTCAGACAAGATGGTGGGAGGGCAGGAGGAGCAGAGGTGGGAAGAAGCGGTTGGCTTCTGGGTACTGCTAGTCCCATGGGATTTGCTGATCCCTTGCATGTGGGCTGTGAAAGAAAGTGAGGAGTCAAGGTGATTCCCACATTCCGGCCTAAATAACTGGAGCTCTGTGTGGGGAGAGTTCGGTTTGATGCGCCCAGTAGAAGTCCAAGTGATGATGCTGTAGGCAGCTGGATACCCAAGTCTGGAGCTCAGGAAAGGGGTCTAAGTTAAGATGTAAATTTCAGGTTCCCTCACCACATTGATGGATTTTTATTGTTTTAAGATTTTTGTATTTAAGAGAGAAGAGAGTGGGGGGAGAGTGGCAGAGGGAGAGGGAGAAGCAGACGCCCCGCTGAGCAGGGAGCCCAATGCAGGGCTTGATCCCAGGACCCTGGGATTATGAGCGGAAGGCAGACGCTTAACCGACTGAGCCACCCAGGCACCCCCCACCCCATAGATGGATTTTGAAGCCACGTGCTTGGATGAGATCGGTAGTGACATGTCAACATGGCTCACCACACACAATGGCTAGGAATAAGATTTGGAGTCAGAACGCCATAGACTTGAATCCAACTCTACCACCAGGGGATATTCCCAGGCAGCTCCTCACCACTCCACGCCTTGATTCCACATCTGCAAAATGGGGATAATAATCATCCTACTGATTGCATCGGTCCCATGTGAGAAGTAAACCCGGTGGAAGTAAGTAAAGCCCTTACCCCAGTGCCTGACATGCTTTCTTTTGAAGCTGGAGAATGGGGTAGCAGTCAAGTTTACCCCCCTCGGTGAGGAAACTAAGGACAAAGAAAGTCAAAAGGTGAACTTGAGTGCCTTCTGATGCATATGGGAACCGAGATGGAAGAATCCTTCCTCTAACTTGTGAATAACTGGCCAGGGAATAAGAGGAGATGCCAGACAACCATCAGACAGAAACAAAGACAAAAGATTCACAAAAGGATTCTTAAAAGAAAAAATAGCAATCCTTTAAAATGCCGAAACTGAGCTGGCAGGGCAACACCAACATAGAAACAGAATCCTTGCCGCGGGATGAACTCTGGTGACATCAGCGGGGGCCTGTCGTGAGCTGGGTGAGCCGGCGATGAGTCAGGATGAGCACGCTGCCTCTCCACGATGCTCAGCCCCCACACACCAGTCACCACTCACTCCAAGTCCGCCTGGGAACGGAGCCCCATCCTCCCATCAACTGTTCACCTCTCATTGAGCGCCTTCACATGAGGCAAGTCTTTTCTTTCCAAGAGCTCAAAGGCAGGGTTATGTAAGGTTGTAGCGTTGTCCTCGCCCAAGAGCTGAGACCAGCTGCCTGCACGGGGCACTCCCTGCCTAGGGGGTAGGTCAGTTCAGGAAACCAAACCGCAGATCACAAGGCTTGCAAAATCCAGCAGTGGAGTATAAGGAGCTGACTCTCCTCACAGGCTGCTCTCCCCGAGTGTAGAAAGAACCCTGCATGCTGGACCCCACTGTGTGACATCAGAGCTCCCCCTCCCCAGGCCGGTGGGAAGGACCTTTGTCACAAAGCATCTGTCTCCATGCCCCCCACCCCAGATTGGTATCAAAGGCTCGTCATATTGCTCTGCTTTTCAGCAGCCTTTTCCCACACATGTCCCCAACAATTTGACAATGTAAAACGTTCTCCTGTCCAGGGATTATATTCCAAACAGCTGTTCCTGGATGCTAGGAAGGATCCGTCGGAAACCGGGACTCTTGACCTCAGCTGCAATTCTTCAGGGGAACCTTTAAAAAGTTCTGGTGCCTACGCTCCACTCGGGCCAATCGTTATGAGCTGCACTGAATCATCCCTAAAATTCTAACTCCCAGTTCTTCAGACTGTGACTGCATTTGCGTTGGGGTCTTTCAAGAGGTAATTAAGGGAAAATGAGGTCATTAGGGTGGGACCGAATCCAATATGACTGGTGTCCTTATGAGAAGAGGAGATCAGGACACAGACAAGTCCAGAAGGGAGATCATGGGAGGACACAGGAAGCAGCCTGCCATCCACAAACCAAGGAGAGAGGCTTCAGAAGAAACCCAACCGCCCACACCTCGATCTCTGGCTTCTAGCCTGCAGATCTGTGAGACATACCAGCCTTGTGTGAGCACCCCCAGTCTGTGGTACTTTTGTTATGGCCGCCTTAGGAAACTAATATACCAATTGAATCCGAATCTCTGGGAATGAGACCTAGGCATCAGTATTGACTAAAGTTTGCCCAGTGTTTTGACTACAGCTGTGTTTTAGAAGCCACTCATCTAGATTACAAATGCTCTTCCATCTGCTAAAGTCAGGGCTGACTCTGAAGATGGCTTCTCTAAGAATCCATGATGCATGATACTTGGTGTAAGTTCCTTCCTTCCTTCCTTCCTTCCTTCCTTCCTTCCTTCCTTCCTTCCTTCCGCCCTTTCCTTCCCTTCCTTCTTCCTTCCTTCCTTCCTTCTCTCCTTCCTTCCTTCCTTCTCTCCTTCCTTTCTTCCTTCCTTCCTTCTTTCCTTCCCTTCTTCCTTCCCTCCCTTCTTCCTTCCTTCCTTCCTTCTCTCCTTCCTTCCTTCCTTCCTTGACAACAATAAACAGGACAGGCCATGGCCCTGACCACAGCCTCAAGCTCACCAGAAATGAAGTTAAGTCCCATCTAACAGCCTTCTATTAAAATCTGAACCACTGAGCAGCCCCAAAGAAAACCTCTAATAAAGCCAAGGACCTAGAAAAGGGCTCGAATCTGATGAAAGGCACCAAGGGAGAGAGAGAGAGAGAGACCCAGCTGTAAAAGCTAGCCGGGAACACCGAGGCAACGCCTTCCCTCTCTGGAGCATGCCCCTGTCGCACAGAGTATCTTTTTTTTTAAACTTGTGCCTTATTCAGCTTTCAAAGTGGCCAGTTATCCTCAGCAGCATCTTCCTAGGAATGGCCAAAGGACCACTACAAGTGCAGAAGGAAATGGAACTGCGGCAAGAGACCCACGAAATCCTCAGGAATGGCCAGGCCTCCTTTTTCCGCGAATGGTTGGTTCGAAATAAGCCACCAGTGGTGACCTGGTCCCTGCCGGTCTTTAAATAATGACAGCAAGGAGGACTCGCGAGCTTGCAAGCCTCGTCTCCTTCCCCGGGCCTCTGTTTCCCCACCTGGGCCACCGACACGGAAAGTGTGGACATCTGGGCACCACTCGGGTGCGGGTGAACTGTTGCGGGTTTAATCGCCCTCCCTGGCAGCCTCTGAACCTCTCTCCACATACGTTTCCCTTTGCCATCCCCTCCCCCTCTTTTTTTTTTTTTTTTTTATTCATCCCTGAAAGCTTCTATTATCAGTCACTGCATGGGGTAAATTTTCAAATCAGCAGTCAGAGTTTTTAAGCTGCATGACTCCTATTACAGCCAAAGGAGGCAGGTGACCAACACCGATGTGGTCTCAGAAATCCGCTCAGCCGCGCACTTCCTCGTCTTCATTCACTGGTCTTCATGGGGTGGATCCAGGTGGGGTTCTAACAAAGCCTTCTCGGATGACGGGTCTGTGTTTCCCAGAGGGTCCAGGGGAAGGGGGAAGCAGAGACACTGAGCCAGAAGAGAGAAAGGAGGGAGAGCGGGCTTGCGAAGTGGTTTTTCGTAGGCATTTGGTCACATTTACCAGATCCGGCTCTGCTAGGAAGGGACAGGTGTTTCGATGGGGTGTCTGAGGCTCTCTCCACCATTCCAGCTTCCCTTTCTCAATCATGCAAGTGTCCCTAAACAATGCCTTCCACCCACTGGCCAGGCCATCCCTATACAAAAGGCCCTGACCCACATTCCTGCAGCTCTGGGACCCTCTTGGCAATACCTGTCTGTGCTCTGTGGTGGCACCATCTTGCCCCCCTCTCCTCTGGCCTCCTGGCTTTTCTTCCCACTCGGCCATTTGGACCAAACATTCATGTGCACTGTGCCTCTGGTGTCTGACCCCATCTTTATACCCAGACACTGCCTTTTATATGACATCTATAAATGAAGTAAGACCTCTCCGTCCCTCGGAGATACGGGCCACCTCTAAGCCCCCCAGTCCAGCCTACTGAACGTCCAAAGTCTTTCCTGCAATTTCAGCCTCTGCTTCTGGTCCGCACACCTTCACAGACTGTTTCCGAGCTGCATCCTACTGGGGCTCCCCGGCTTGCGTCCAACACCACTCCCACAAAAATCATTAATAAGGACTAGAGGCCGGGGAGCAAGAGGAAAGATTTGCCTCAGGCATATATTAAGAATCCATGATATGTATTCTCAAGTTCCTCGTGGCAACCCCACAATCTTGGGAGAAGAGGGGGACCCCCTTTTCCTGTCTTCCTCAGATCCAGCACCCAGCCTCTGTGCCTCTCTAGAATTTGGCCCAGAAAGTCTAATCTTCCTCTCTCTGTTATGTAAAGGAGTTCAGCAAACACAAGGGCCCAGCACAAAGGTCTCCTCTTTCCAAAGGCCCACAGCCTTCCTCTGAGGAATGGGCTCACCTCTGGGAACTCCTCATTCAAAGGTCACCAGCGTCTAGCAGGGTCCTGCCTCCACCCCTCCTCTGATGTGACGAGCAGTACCGGAGCCAAATGAGAACTGCCCAGTGGCCTCTGACGAGACAGGGCAGGAAAACTGCCACGAGGGAACCTCCACACTGTGTAGCCCAGAAAGCACATGGAAGCAAAAATCGTGAGGTGCAAAACAAGAGGCAGGAAGGGTTGAAGTAGGTAGTGGCAGGTGAAGCAGGGAAAGAGAGGCACTGCCCCACTTGTCTAGTCAAGGCCCTTTAGAATGAAAGGAGGCGTCATTTTCCCCACCTGGCCTCAGTTACCAGCTGCAGAGGCGGTGTCCCCCGCTTGCTTGCTTCCTTGCGTGTGCATGCAATGAATCCCCGTTGGCTCAGGGACTGGGAGGCCTTCTCTGCTCCTTACACCTTAAAACAGCAGCTTTGCAACCTCTGTTCCATGCAAATGCTGCGTGTTGCTCTCAGAGCACCACTAGGCCCCCCATCCTTTGCCCTGTGGGTCAGGGGTCTTACTTGGATTCACAACTTCATGTTCATAGCTGCTAGCACAGAGCCGATGCTCAAGAGGGATTTCCTTCCAGCTCAGCCTTCTACGTGAAAGCCTGTGACCTTAGCCTGATTTAATACCTCCTAATGTCATCAGGCAAAAATAAATATTATATAAAAATAGAGGCCCACGTGTAAGACCTTCAACTTTCTTCCTCCAGGTTGACAAACAAACTGCAAGAGAGAGTTTGAAATGGAATAACAGCTACCTGGGCCTGTGGAAAGAAAGCTGAGAAAGATCTTGAGGTCAAACCAAAAGCCGTGATTTCTTCCCCCCTCCCAACACCTGGGCTGCCTCAGTGTCCTCAAATGGAACAGTCGCAGGACTATCAGGTTCTCTTGCATTCAGATAAACTGTGGAAGGGTCAAGCTTGAAAGTCCTCAAGTTAAGTTCAAGGGGCCCAGTTCTACTTCTACTGTAGTGATTCTCCACAAAAAAAAATCTACGGAGGGGTTGATTCTGTAAGACTCAGAAAGCCAGAGGGCAAATCAATTGAACGTTATGGCGTGAGGAGAAGAATCTGCTAGGGTGACCCTTTCCGCTGAATGTGGCTGATGCCAGAGGGGAAAAAAAAAATGCCAGCCTTTTGCCTCCTGTCAGAAATGGCTATGTGCACCAAAAGGGCAGATTTTACCCATTTTCTCTGAAGGAGGCCTTTCTTCTCTGTTTTCATGCTGAAAATTTCTGATTCCATCAATAACCAATGTCTGAATATAGCTTATGTTGGTTCCCTTTATGTGGCATTTATAAACAAAATAATAATCTCACTGAAATCTCCACCTCCGAAACTCAGATTATTACAGTGGGATTAAAGTCTATAGACCCCACACTCTACCACTATCCTTTCTCCTTCCTCACCAGTAACTGGAGTGGTCTAGTGGGTCTCTCTCCAATGGAAACCAACCGCGTCCTCTGAAGGCGCGAGCAGTGGAGGCACGACCTGTCACAGCAAACCTCTATGTTTCTTCTGACCCAGCTCATAGCCCAGATGATGTTCGCGCCAACATGGCCCCAGGCGCATGCTCAAGGGCCAGATGTGTCCCCGCCATTTTCCTCCCACTCGAGAAACTATATCAGAATGCAAGAACCTAAAAACAGCACCCTTATGGGGCCTCTCTCTGGCACGCATTATAATTTATCAACAAAGCAAATTATTCAAAACTTTGATATTTCAACTCTTCTTAATTAACACATTCCTTCTCGCATGCAGTGTGGACACCATGATTGAGAACACTGACTTCTCAGACACCCTAAGATGCCTACTGCTGGAATTGTTGATGTCAGACCACCAAGCATAAAGAATAACTGCTACTGTTAACTGACTCATGGAAGATTCCAGCACTTGAATGGGAATCAAGGCACCTCTCTCTTTCTTGAAACACGCTCACCCAAATTCCATACTCTCCAATGACAATAACAATTGTGTAATACCCAACAAAGGCTCCGTTACCCTCTAAACAAAAGAAACGATAAAACATGACAACTTTATCATCGTTACGGACCATTACTATTTTTTGTTGCTTTATATACTTCCAAATTCCCTAAAAATGAACATCCACCATTTTTTAATAGGATATTGTTCAAAATGTTATGTAAAAAAATGTATTTTCAACACCAGGAGTGTGATTTGAGGAGATTCTCCAGGGCACAGGCTCATCCCCATATTGATTTAAGAAATTCCTAGAGCCATGAGAAGAGGGGGGCATTTTTTAAAAAACCTCCAAAGGGAGGGTCAATGGAAGGTAGAGGCTATTGCATTTTTACTAAAAGATTTCTTGACTGTGCCTCCCAGTGTGATAGATACTATAACAACACTCCTACCTTCTCAACAAACAATTAAAAGACAACACTTTCCAAGTGTCTATGAGATAGGACCTCTAGGATCTATTATATCAAATGCACGTTTTATAAGTCACCTGTCAGCTAAGCTTCTATGAGTGACAGACATTGGTCTCTGGAAGAAGTATGTCACAGAATTGGAAACGAAAGAGAATCAAAGGTGCATACACCGCTAGCCAACACCAAATTTTCTTTGGTCACTGAGAATATAAGGGCTTGGGCTATTTCTTTCCAAGCATCTGGGCAGTCGAACCGAGATCAGGGGTTACGACACTGAAAATCCAGAGGACCCCTGAACAGCTTTTGCGTCTGGCTCACCATTTCTGTACTGGGAAGGTGTGAACTTTGAGCCGGAGTGGTGGTCAGGATAGAGGGGCGGCGTACCAGGAAAGTGGAGGGACAGTTACAAGGGGAGTGGGTAGTCACTGCAGGAAGAAGAACAAAAATCAAGAGAAAGAAAAATAAAAGGGAGGAGGCTAGAGGTAAAACAGAAGCCAAGGAGGACTAACGTTCCTCCCTGCCCATGTGGGGGATATGATGAAGGTTTGCTCTTCAAGCTCATCAGGAGCATAAGCAATAATTCACGAAAGCCAAAGGACAAGGGAGACCCCCGAGGTGACCTAGACTTTGCAATGAAAACACACCAGGGAAGCACAGAGTGCAGACATTGGTGCCACAAAGCTGGGGGAAGCCTTCCACACTGCTTCCCAGTCTTCGTCCTGTCAGATGACAAATGTCTCTTTCATGTAAGGATCAAACGGTGTCGGAGGCAGGAACATAAGTGAAAACTCCAGTGACATTGATTTTGCATGTTAGTGGGGCTGCTTCTAAAGAGGAACTCCCATGGCAGCCGGAGAGTTTCTTCACCTGGGGACCACGATCCTGAAGCTCCCTTAGCCACAAATTGGCCAACGGGACCAAATTCATCCAGCCCCTCGGATAGCCTCACGTTGACACTTCAATTACCTGATAACTGCCGCCATGTTTTTCAAGCTGAGCAGGAAAACTCCAGAAGACCTTAACCTTTTCTCCCTCTTCAGCTCCTGCTAACCTTCTACCTCCTTCTGCTGTTTCCTGGCTAAGTCTCTAGGGTGAGGTTGTTATCAGCACACGGAGGGAATACCAACAAAGAGTCCCAGACCTGAATTCAAATCCTGCCCCTGCTGTTTGCCAGGGGCGTGACCTAGGCCAGGTTGCCTAGATTCTGTCAACTTCAGTCTCCTAGCCTGTAAAATGGCAGTTGCTGCAGAAAATCAAATAAGACCGTGACCGTTTGGAACACTTAGATGCTGTGATGGTTGTTGTGATGCCAATGGTGGTAAGCAAAGTAAGGATTCAGCGCATTCTCAAAACTAACATGAAACGTAACTTTCTTCTGGTGAAAATGCACTTGAAAACCTCTTGAGCACATTACAAGTAGCCAATCTATCTTTAGTTTCATGCAAAAATATTCTGCTCCAATTATACCGAAAGCTTCTTGACAAAAAATTAATGTTTAATTTGATAACATCATCCTTCCAATGTAGGAAAAAAAAATCCCACAAATTTTGTGTATCTGAGAAATAATTCTAAGTGATTAATATGATAATAATTGTTAGTTAATAATGAAGAGAAATATGCTATGGTCAATACTCCATGTTTGCTTACAAAGGTTTTTTGGGTTTTTTGTTTTTTGTTTTTTCAGTCTAAAGATGGCAACAGAGAATATTGTAGATGTCTCTCTGGGCTCCACTCTATAAAGATTTCTACTAAAGCAACTGGAGTCCCTTTAGGGCATTGGTTTGTGTGTCTGTCACTGGAATGTGAGCTCCCGTGGCTAATGTCTCAGCCATTGTTGTATACCTGGTGCTGCTACATAGTAGGCTAGGATGGATGAGTGGATGGTTAGTCCACCTACACTGGCAGGAATAGATAAAAATCTGAAAAGGAAAGCTATTTTATAAGTTCATATTATACTTGTATCAGTTAAGATCAAGCTCAGCTGCTTCCATCCATACCCTAACAAAAAGGGCTTAATGAAAACTGATGTGTACTTCTTTTTCACACCAAAGTCTAGAGGTAGTCTGTCCACAGCCCCACGGCGCCAGGGACTCATGTGCTTCGAGTCTCATTGCTCAAGGCTATTGCTGTGTATGGCTTTCATTCCTGGGTTTACATCTTGGTCCAAGATGTCTCTGAAGCTCCAGTTATTATAAGCACAGTCCAGGTGGAAGAAAGGTATGCATGGGCATTTGGGGAGCAAAATGGGTGGACTGTGTCAAAGAATGTTATTTTCCTCTCAATATCTATTTCTTCCCTTTTTAATAACAGAACCTCAATTTCTATCCCCTTTTATTGCCATCCATAATAAATGCTATATTCCTCAGCCTGCGTTGCAGTGAAGTGTGAACATATGACTAGGTTTCAGATAATGAAATATAAGCAGAAATATTACATAGAATTTTGGGGAAGTTTCTCCTCTTTAAAAGGAACATAGATATGATGGCTGGAGCCCTAGCAACCATCTTGGATCATAAAAACCATAAAGACAAAAGCTGCATCCTAAGAATGACAGACGAATGAACTACAGGGAAACTTCGTATCTAAAAACCTCATAGAGGATCCAGACCAGTCCTGGACTGCCAACTCTGAACATCTTTTATGTGAGAGAGAAATTAACTTTTATCTTTTTTTTTTTATGCCACTCTTACATTTCTGGCCCCCTATAAAGCTGAATCTAGTCCTAAACAGTACAGGACTGAAGTATTAAATCTCTTTCCTCCCCCTTCCTATTTATCCATTACCAGTAGCATTATTCTCCACCAACAAGGCCATTACTGAATCTTTTTTCGCTATCTTAACCTTTCTCATAGGGAGTAGCAAACAAAGGACACAAAGCTCATAACTTTTAGTTTTGCAAACTATGAAAATTTTATAACAAAAGGAAATGAAGCATGAACTATCAACAATTCCCCGTACAGCTATTGTGAAATAAAAGAGTTAAGAGAATTCACCTCCAAAATCCCAGAAGCACTTCTGTCACCATTCAACATCTATGGCCAGCCACATTCTCACCTTGTACTTGATAAGGGAACATATCCTTAGGTAAACGGTTCCTCATTAACATACATACCTAAAAAGAAAGAAGTCAGCAGGAAAGAAATAGTTATTGTCCTCTATCAAAGAGGCAGATCATGAGCTCTTTGCCATTTGACCTAAAACTCAGCTGAACAAGATCACCCCATTTTCCTTCTTACAAATCCCTACAAAAAAGTTCAAGCCACGTACGTTATCAAAGCAACTTTATAAATAAGCTGGTGCCAACATATCCATGAATACTAAAAATATCTTCCTGGCCAACAGTTGTCTTCTCTAAGATTCTATTGGAGTTACGCCTCGTCTGATAACCTCAATTCTTATTTTATCTTATTTATATTTAAATGAGTTCAGTGGACCCACAAGTATAAGATAAAGTGTTTTATAAATTGATACCACGGAGAGATCAAGATGAATAAGTTTTATGAAGGTGGTGTGTGGGTAGCTTCTCTGAATCTTTCTGCAAGGTGGTATCTGGACTCCACTAATCACTACAGATCTTATGACAGAGAAGAAAGATGGGTAGACAAAGCTTACTTCAAAGACCTGGATTCTTGTCCCAATTCCCATTTCCAACAGGTAGTATAAATTTGGACAAGTGTCTTAATCTCTTCAGCCTCTTTTCTGTTAAATGAGAATAATAACAACTTTAAATAATATTGGTGAGGTTCAACACTATATGAAAACAGTTTATAATGGTAAAGAGTTGCATAAATGTATTATCTATATGTTTGTATGAAATAGTAGTGTTTAAGTTCTAAGTAGTAGAAACTAAACTGTGTACCTTAAGCATTTGTGTGTATATATGTATGTGCCTAATGTATACAGAACATTCCGGAAGAAAAGAACACAAACCATTAAATAAAACAGTTACCCTTGGGGATAGGGTATATTTTGTTTCCTTTAAACTTTTGGTGATAGCCGTATATTATAAAATTAAGAAAAAATGTGGACTATGACTGAAGTTCTTTTCATGATGAAATGGAAGGAGGCCAAAGCTAAGGGATTTGAAAGAAACAGGGTATTCTTCTAACAGTGATAACGAGTCCCCCAAATCTACAGTCTTGAAAGCCCTTCCCCTGGTGACCCACAAATTGTGTCCTCCAGATGGATACCAACAATTACGTGTCAAGATTTAGAAAACCAATATACTTAACAATTGTTTGAAGAAGCCTCCGAATATTCAATATACGGGGGTTTCTGACATTAGGAGCCAGCACTAAACCTACACCACAGCACTTGTATTTCTAAGAAGCACCTTTTTATTCAAGGAACACCTTATCCCTACGATCCATCAGGCAAAAAGTGTACGGCTTCCACAATTATTTTGTTGTCCACCATTTCCCTTCCTCTTCTTCATTACCTGTTCTATAAATATTCCAACACTCACACCTAAAACCCCAAAGAAGATTTGGAGGTGATACGCTGAACAGGAATTAGGCCTCAGAATACCTAGCAATCAAGAACTTCCTGGCCCCCCTCCCCGTTCCCCCAAAATTAAAGCAGAAATTCTTTGTCTTTGTGCAAATCCCACTCTCTTTACTGGAGTCTTCAAGTACCTACCATGATTGCCTTACCTCCAGCCCACCTGAGTCATTTGGTCTAAATTCTCTAGGCAGGCACACAGCGAGTCCGGATCTCCATCCTAATGATGACGACCACCTCAATCTCCACACATCTGGCTCCTGCGAATGCCATCTGGGAGGCTAGTCAGCAGGGAACAGACCAGGTAAAAAGGACACCAGAATGGTGGGGCACTATGAAAAATAAGATGGTGTTTCCTCAAAAAAATTAAAGAAGGAATTACGATGGGATCTAACACTTTTCACAATAGCCAAAAGACAGAAACAACTCAAGTGCTCATTGACAGATGATTGGATAAACAAAATGTGGTATATACATTATTACTCAACATATACAATATTACTTGACCTTAAAAAGCAGGGAAATTCTGTCACATGCTACAATATGGATGAACCTTCAGGACATTGTGTTCAGCAAAATAAACCAGTCACAGGAGGACAGATACTGTATAATTCCACTCATATGAGATCGTTAGAGCAGTAAAATTCATAGAGACAGAAAGTAGAATGGTGCTTCCCAGGAGATGGAGGGAGGGAAGAGGGGCGTGTCATTGTTAATGGATACAGAGTTTCAATCTGCAAGATGAAAAGAGTGCTGGAGATTGGTTATAAACCTCTCTGCTTAAAATGGTAAATTTTATATTGTGTATATTTGATCACAATGTTTTAAAGAAGGATGCTAAAATCGCCTATGTCCTCCCCTGAAGCCAAGAGCACCACACGTCTGGCCCATCTGGACCCCCTAATGTCCAACCTTAGAAGGCCAGCCCAGGTCGCATTAAAATCCTGCCATGAGCAAATCCCTTCCAGCTAATGGGAAACTTCCCATCTCTGGCCTGCTATAGCCACATAATCAAGACTAAATCTCAGTCCCAAACTGTGTTGCAGAAGAACGGTTTTGGCTGTAATGGGGTTCCCACATAGGTAGAAATTTAAGAAGCTGTCAGCGGCAGTAATATTGTTTCTTCATCTGGGTGGTAGTTACATGAGTATGTTTACTTTGTGAGAATTCATAGAGCTGTACAATTAGGATTTGTGCACTTTCCTGTATGTAAATTAGGCTTTGGTATATTTTTTAAGTTATTAAGAAAATTTTCCAGCCCTACTTTGTTCTTGCTTGCTTCACTGTTACAATCCTTGGCCTCTCACAAGATGAGCCTCAAAGAGCCTAGCAGAGTACTAGGCTTTTATCACAAGCTTCAGATGTGCCTACGGACTTCACTGAAATGTGGAGATCTGGGAGTTATCAGAGGGGAAGAGGGCAGTGGAATGGTTTTCCAAAATCCTTCAGCATCAGCAAAACAGAAGCTTCCTGACCCCAAAGCTGCAGCTCAATAATACAGCCATGACAATCAACCCAGGCTTCTAGAGCAAACTCAGCTGTGCTCATGATAACCCACACTCTGCGAAGGTAACAATTTTGATTTTAAAAAGAGATAGATGATAGATAGATAATAGATAGATGATATATAAAGATATATATTTTTAAAACGTATGTGTGTGTATATACATGTATACACATGTACACACACACACCGAAAGCACAGTGTCAATAGAGCTGAAATCCAGCCTCCCCACAAGAAGAATGAACACGATGGGATAAATATTAGTGCCTATATTGAAAAGTGGCTTAAACCAAAATAGACTTGCAAGTGGCAAGCTCTTTTGACAAGGTCTGTGATGGCTGATTTTTAAGGAAAGTCAAAATTTGAGCCAGCGCTCCTTGGTCTTGAACATGCTGATGACGCTCATGACCCCAAGAAGCAGAAGGGTTGGCCCCGCAGCAGAAGGGCTAGAAACAAAGCACCTCCAAGCGGGTGAGATAGAGCCCCCCAAAACCACCGGTAGGAGGTGCTCCGTTTGAAGCCTCTCGCTGGAGAAGACCTTCGAACTCGTAGACACTAAGCCTTCATAGGATCTCGTGCACTGGGATGCGGGGAATGGGCGCCATTTGCATTTCAGCTGTTTCTCCGCGTGCCAGAGAGGAGTCCTGCCCGGCAGAGCCTGGCTAGCGGTCTGTATGGTGCAGAGCTGGCTCCCAGAAGGGCTGGAAGGCCTCTGCACTTGCCCATCGGCTCCCTGTACATGGGATAGAGCGGGGCAGCATGGATCCCCTGAGGAAAGCCGGAGGGGGGGAGTTCACTGAAGTCTGACCCAAACACCACGCCTGTGGGGGGACTCATGAGGCAAACAGATCTGGAAGCAAAAGGGGGTTCTGGTTGGGACACGGGGGAGCCCTCCAGCTCCTACCGCTCCTGAGAGAAAGTACACATTGGGTGGGTAGGCCAGTTTAAGATGGAAGGTGCACCAAGCTGCTCTCAGTTCTCATTTTTCTCTCTCTCTTCCCGGTTTTCTCGGGTCTGACAAATCCAACGGAATCCCAGAGGAAAAGCGCGGGAGGAGGGAAGAGTCGTCCCACTCCAGGCAGATTTATGGCATTCTGGATGCAGCTTGCGTCTGTCAGGCCAAAATGGTGAGGGTGGGCTCATCGAGTAGAATTACAGCTTCCGATAATGGGGAAAGTTAAATAGACAAGCTCGCCTACCCCGAGGAGCACGAAGCAGAGGTCAGTGCTGTTGGCTTTGAACATGAATGGCCCCTTCCCCTCTGTCCCTTATTCACATGTGGCCCGGCAACAGTAGCAGACAGATGCCACACAAAGACAGACACACCTGATTAACCATGAATACAACAGCTGTCGCTTCCCCACCACTGCCATTACCCACAGCCTGGCCCTGTCCGCTCACTTTTTTCCCTTTCTTTCAGCCAGCACGAGGAAATTAAACCCACCATTAAAACCCAAGTTAGTGGGAGGGTGTCAGCAGCCAGGCCATTGTCTCTCTGCTCACAGCCTTGTAATAGGTACCTTCTGATTTGTCCTTTCATCTGAAGAAGAGCTGCGGCCTACTGCTGAGCGCCCAGTCAACTCAAAACCTGAGACCCCCAGAAAGGCCAGCAGTGGGTGGGGCAAGATGGAGCTGACTCAGATGAGGAGGGAGAAAGTAGACAGAGTAGCGCGTTTTGTGTGCACCTGAGGGTTTCTCTCTTCTGCCCTCCCCCTCCTCCTCTTCATTCTCTCACCTCCAGCCGACCAGGGTTCCCCGCTGCTCAAAACACCCACCCTGACAACTTGGCAGTCCTGAATTTACTGATAGGAAGTAGAGCTCAATGCAACATTGTCCTTCCGTGAGAACTCACTGATTTTTGCCCCCCCCCCCCCGCCCCCGTTTTGAGCTAGCCTTCACAAAGAAGAATGAGGGCAGGTGTTGTTTTTTGCTTTTTGTTTTCCTCTCTTAGGTAGCCACATCCTTGAGTTCAATTCAACTTCCAAGACCTTGAGAATCAAGTTCAGGAGGAAATCTAAATGTTGAAATGCAAATAACTTCAGAGGACATAAATAGAGCAGAATGTGATTGTGCCGAGCTTCCAGAAACCTACAGAACGGTAATTAGAGCCCTAAGTGTGAACTCTGATTTTTCTTCAGGGGTTTTCTTTTGTTTTTGTTTTTGTTTTTTTCCTTTGGTCAGTTTGAGTTAATCATTTGACCTCTGTAGACCTGCATTTCTAGTTCTTAAAATGGCTCTCTTGATTGTTAAAAAGTCTCTTAAGCAGTTACCAAGACAGACTAAAAAAAATGATCAGAAATCACTCAGCAAACACAAAGCCTTATAATATAATAAGGGGTTGATAACTGGGCAATTTAACTCAATCTCACAAAAATGAAACAAATACCCCTTACTTCCTCATGAGTGGAGAAGTAATGGAACACGGCAAACCTGTCATCTGAAGGCTGTTTCTAATGAAGCCCCGGCTCTACTCTATACTTCTACTAAGAACTCGAGGAGATATCTCCATCAAGATAATTAGAAAGAAGTCTAACTGAAATGCCTGGAAGATTCTGTTTCAGACAACAGAGTAGTAGTCCCAAGAGCCACGATTATGTAGGACATTGGGATTTGTTCTAGAACACAAAGGTAGCTTGCCGTGGTTGGTGATTTTAGACTCATCTTTCATCCAGTTGATGAATAGCCATATCCACCATCAAAGCAACCAAGGGGTCCCACCTCAGAGCAATTTGAAAAGACCTCCCTCACTATGCCATTGAAAACCTTCTCCACAACTCTTATAGTATCCAAATATCTCTTTTTTCTTGCTTCACAGAACCCACAGTTTAAGCAGAGTAAGCCCGTCTGTTTTCAATTCTTAACTTTTCACACATGGCAAACGAGTAGAACTTTTGAACACTGCGATCATCTGGCTGATGAGCAAGCTGTTTTCCGTTTCTGGCAACAAATACTTCTGGCTTATCTTGACGGGAAGAAAAGGGATGAAAATATATCTGGTTGGATATCGTTGATAACATTTGTCATCTTTGCAGCTTAAAAAAAAATAGCTTAGAAAAAAATCTCCCTTGGTGTTGCAGAAAATGGCAAAGAATTGACACCAGCATGAAGATGCCAATTAAATTGAACCCGTAAATGAAGTAGACTACTGTGGTCCTTTCTATAACAAATGCAATATAACATCATGAAGTGGGATGAGGACCGGATCAGGGCTAAGGATCTTTGGGTCCTGAATCTGGAGCCCCATTGGTGGGCATAGTACCTTCAAAGGCTCACTTTTGTGCCTAAACCTGTCCCCCTCTATATCCGTCCGCTAGGGCTGCTATAACAAAGCAGCGTGGTCTGGGGGGCTTACATAACAGAAATGTATTGTCTTCCGGTTCTGTCTCATGGAGGCTAGAAGTCTAAGGTCAAGGTGTTGGCAGCGTTGGTTTCTCCGGAGGCCTCTCTTGGCTTGTAGATGCCCATCTCCTCCCTGGGTCCTCATGCGGTCTTCCCTCCATGTGTATCTCTGTCCTAATCTCCTCCTCTTATAAGGACACCAGTCATATTGGATTAGGGCCAACCTTATTGACTTCATTTTAACTTAATTAAATCTTTAAAGACCCCCACTCTAAATACAGTCATGTTCTGAGGTACCTGTAATACCCTCTGAAGGACTCATTTGACTGAAGTAGCTTAGATCTATCTCCATTCTGACACACTCTGAAGCTATGGCCTGGATCCATAACCAAGGTGAGTGGAGGGCTCATCTGGCATCCATCTTGCCGTGATTCACTCACAACAAAACAAGAAGGAAACAAAATGGATGGCCACATCATTTGAAAGCAGAGAAGTCAATCTCATGGATTCCAGGGTCATTGAGAGTCATGCTGCCACCTCTCAAAAGAACCAGAAAGACCGGTAAACAAGATCATTTCTGCTTTAAGTGAAGAGTGTTTTATGAGCATTCACTCACCCTCATTGACCATGCCCATTCACCAAACCCGTCATAAAACGGTTTTTTTCCCTCTCTAACATTGAGAAATGGCAAAAAGCAAAGGAATGAATCATCAAACAGGCAGAACACTCTTCCTATGACTCTTTTACCTGAGCAAAAACGTTACTTCCTGAAAGAGTAAAGAGAGAGAAAGTGTCAGGCATAACTAACGGAGGTGACAAGCTGACGCAAAGAAGTTCAGGAGAGCATGAACGTTAGAAACAGGCAAGTTTACGAACGAAAACGAAGGTGGATGAGCACACTCCCTCGGGGAAATAAGGCTTGGAGGGGGGGTATTGTGAATAAAGGGCTTCCAAAAAAAGACATGTGTGTGTAATTTACTTAATAGTTCCACCAACGTGCAGCAGTGGGTTGGGTATGATGGTTCCAAACACCGTGTGACACATGTTTACAAAGGAACTGGGTGACTATTTTAAATGACAACTTCTTATTCATCCCCCCTCCGAACAGCCTGTTAGCATCACTACTAATCACCAGGGTTCTTCTGGAAGCAGCACTGTTTAGTCATGAGCCATGTGCTGGCAGTGGCTGGGGACTGACAGGAGGGCCAGCAGCTCATGACTTCAGGGATCCATGGAGGGGAAGTAGCTCCACGTGATGGCGTATGTTATGGGTTGACTTACATCTCCCAAAAAGATGTGTTGAAATTCTAGCCCCCAACACCTCAGAATGAAACCTTATTTGGAAATAGGGTCTTTGCAGATATAATTAGTTAAGATGAGGTCCTACTGCTGGAGGGTGGGCCCTCAATCCAACGTGAATAGTATCTTTATAAGAAGAGGAAAACTTGGACACAAATAGAGATGCAGGAAGAACATCATGTGGTGACAGAAACAGAGATTGTATGACAATCTCTACAAGCCAAGGAATTCCAAGGGTTGCCGACAAATAACAGAAGCTAGGAGAGGCAAGGAAGGATTCTCTCCTGGAGGTTTCAGAAGGAGTGTGGTGCTGCTGACACCTTGATTTCAGATCTCTAGTCTCCAGACCCTTGAGAGTAAATTCCTGTTGTTTAAGGCATCCAGTCTGTCGTACTTTGTTATATGGCAGCCCTGGGAAGCTCATAGAGCATGTCCTGCATTGTGATGAACCCAGCAAGCTTCATGGCAGGTGTTCTGCTGCTCCATGACTTCTAAAACAATACACTCTTCCAGGGGTGCCTGAGTGGCTCACTCAGTTAAGTGTCCACCTTCCCCTCAGGTCATGATCCCAGGGTCCTGGGATCCAGCCCCATGTCAGGCTCCCTGCTCAGCAGGGAGTCTCCTTCCTTTGCCTCTGCCCCTGCTCCCGCTCTCTCTCACTTTCTCTCAAATAAATAAAATCTTTTTAAAGATAAAAAATGAAAATAAATAAATAAAACAATATGCTCTTCCAAAGGTCTCTACTTTCAGGGATTTCACCTTTTTCCAATTCTGAAAAAAACATACAAGACCTTTACTGGCCTTCCAGCCTCTCACTCCAACATGTTGAACAAAGACTCGGCAGATCAGAGCTGGAGACTGACCATCTACCTGCTCTTAGGGGTGACTTCCTTATCATTTTACCTTTTCCCTGACCAGCATGACCGTGGGTGAGTCTCTAGGCCTCTGTCTCATTATAAGATGAAGGGCCACTACAGTGATTTCTAGCCTGGAACACTGGAGACCATAACTCTTCTTCATCTTCCTTGGTGTTTTAGACACCAAGATGAAGAATAAGACAAGGAACAAAGCTGTAGTACGTTTTCTTCTCCCTTGTGCTAGTCCTAAGATCTTCTTACAAAAAGTAAATGGAAAATACTCGTTGAATAAACTGTTTATCAAGTAGCAAAAGGAAAGATAAAGGTTATCAGTTCAAAGGAAATACTTCAAACCATAGTCAGAGCAATCAACTAATTAATCCGAATATTTACTGCTGCCTACAGAGAGAGTGAATATACAAATGGACCACAACCAGATCATATAAAAAATAGACTTCTGACCTACAAGCTACAGCAACCAGCCCAGGAATTCAACCCGTTATCTATGGTAACCAGCCCAGAAAGCCAACCTGCTATAAGTCAGACTTGTAGGAAGTCAGATTACTATCTCCAGCAACAATCCAGGAAGCCAAACAATAACCCCTGTAACAATTGGCCCAAAATGTCCAGGACTTAATTAATAACTGAAAGCTTACCTCATTTTTGTCCCCACTGCCAACTTCGACCAACCAGACAAAGTCAAGTATGCACCCCTAACCAATCCCACGGGATGCTTGCTTCAAGTTAGTGCACCACCAGCTTCCCCATATCAACAGTCTCCAATCAGGGCACAGTTGAATCTCTCCTCCTTTTCCATTATAAATCTTTCCCACTCCTCTTCCTGCCTTTCAGTCTTTGCCAAAACACAAGTTATGGTAGCTGACTCCCTTGCTATATAGCAAGCTCTGAATAAACTTTTCTCATTCTTATTTGGTTAGTCTTCATTTATTTCCACACCACCAAATGCAAGTAAATTCTATGCTAGACTCTTGGAGGGTAGGGAAAAATACAAGGAGGTATAAGACATAGTCCTTATACTTAATAAACTTAAAATCTACGGGATTTGAGATAAAATGCCCAAAGATCAGAAACAACTACCACAACAAATAAGCAAGTGATAAAACCAGCCAGGAATAAAAAGTCTCAAATGCAATTCTAGGCAGTGGGTATAGAAGTTTGCAGGCAAGAGATTACTTTTGGCTGAGGAGGTCAGATATGAACTGGATTTCAGTACTCCGAAGAAAACAATTCTAGTAATCATCGAGAGCCCCCTGTTCACACGGTTATTTAAACTTGAAAGTTTGTGGGAACCAAAAGAAGCCCTGGCAGAAAATGTGTTTGTTCCATGACTACTTTGACTGTCACCTGAAGATGGAGTGATTTCTTGGGAAGGTCCCTCCTTTCTCTTTATAAGCCCCAAGTGAGTCAGAATGTTCCCTGAGTCACTCAGACTGTAGACACTCAGACTGTAGACAAGACACCCTTGCCCAATTAGCCTCTCAGTGAAGTTCATCTGTGTTCCCATTCCCAACCCTTTTCCCTGAATCCTTGGCTACCCACCAAGAGTAGATCTTTATCCACACCAGGCCATTGTTGGAGGCCAAGCAGGGAGCCCTTCCAGGAGCTGGGGTTTTAGGGAACCCAATAAATAGTACCCCCTTCCCTGCCCAATTTTTAACCCATTAAGAGGCATAAGAATTAGACAGCTAGAGGTAAAAATATCACCATTTGTTAGATGAACAAAGTCTTGGCTGGAGACTATGACTTTGGGTCTGTGGGCTTGTTAATATGGTACCACTGAAGTCACCTAGCAGGTGCCTGGCATGGCTGGAAGATAGGAAACTTTGCCACATGGGTCACTACCCCTTAAAACTTCAGGCTTGAAGAAGCAGAGAATGTTCACTTTCTCCAGGCAGTTCCCAGAGAGTGAAGAGAAGTTGAGGTGTTCATATTCAGTGACTTCATCCAGACTGACCACCCCCCACTTCACTCCAATGCAGTGAAGGAAAAGACAGGGAGAGCACAAGGGATTTACTCAATGGAAACATGTCCCCCTAGAAACAATAGGAGTGGGAATAAATGTTCCCATGTAACACCCACAACAAGCAAGGCTTAGTCTCCACAGGGTTGAGGTCTATACTACACACACGCGCGTGCACACACACACATTCTCACACATGGCTGCCAATACTATGGTCATGCTCTATAGTTCTAGGATTTATGACAACTTTTAAGTCTGAGGGAAACAAATGCACTCATGGAGGAATCTCCCAAGTGAGGGATTGCCCTCAGCATGGACTAGTGTTAGAGGTATAGACCCCTAAGTCAAGCATCCTGAATTCCTTTCCTAGTACTGGCATTAAGTGGCTCAATAGATATACAAGGTCCCTTGCCCTCCAGGTGCTCTGTCCCCAACTATGCACTGGGAATCAGCACCTAGCCTGCCAGATGTATAAAATGGGAGAGAAAATGGGGAAAGCGTCGCCATATAACTCCACTTCACAGAGGCACCAAGGTGGTCCCATATTAAGAGAAAATAGTAACGTCTTTCTTGAAAAATGGAATAAATGTGGAGCAGCCTTCTGTCATCATGGAGAACTTTTTCAGCACAAGGGAGTACATCCAAGAGTGGATCCCTGAAAGTGAAACTGGAGAACAGAAGGGAAGGGTAAGGGGGGGGGGGGTACCTAAACCTGTGACCTGAAGGGCTGGATCAATTTGGACAGCACATATCCAGCAGTTGAACAACTCATTTGTGATTCATTACATTGCTAACTCTGAAAGCTTCTACCCTCAGGGAACCTTTCCCTGAATTATCCCTTAGGAACAAAAAACCAAAACACCCCACTCCAAAAAGTATTCATCAGAGAAAGGTAGGAATTTGAAAGGTCATCCAACCTTTTCCCCTGCAGCTTCTTGAAGAACAACTATTGTTGGCTTAGCCCATGGTCATGGCTTCTTTATTATTCTCTTGGCAACAAAATGGCCTTAGACCTAGCTTGAGAAATGGTGGGAAGAAAGGGAAGGAGAAAAGAAACGTCAGATTAAGGAAGAAGAGAAGAAAAGGGGGTTCATCTTACATATAGAAGACCAGGGGAAAAATTAAGTGCAGAATTCCTTCAACTCCTGACTGGAATTTCCTAAGGGGGCCCCCACTGCCCCCCCAAGACCTCAAAGTCAGAGCTTTGTTTATCAGTAGATAGAGAGGCTCAACAGGAAATGTAACTTCATTCAGAAGGATGTAGAAGGATCTGTTTATTTCATCTTGCCAAAAAGGCTCTCCTTCTGTTTTTCTGCCTATTATTCTCTCTACTATGTGCTTCCCTTTCACATGTACTCATTCACCAGGCGCTAGGAGCCAGGTACTGTGATAGAGGCTGCACCCACAGGGAAATGAGACACCAGCCCCTACCCTTAGGGAGATCCCGGTCAAGTGGGAGAGATGGTAGAACCGTGGTCTGTCGCAATACAATGAGAGATGTGCTCAAGTACAGATAAAGGCAGTGGAGGAGCCCAGAGAATGGGGCTCTAATTTTGGGGGTGAGGTAAGGGATCACAGGAGGGGGTCCTCATTGGGTTCCCCAAGAAATAGTTTCAGAAACTACCTGCAAAAGTCTTCCTGGAAAGGACTTGCTTACAAGGAAGAGAAAGAAGCAGGAGGACCATATAAAGAAGTTGGCCCGTGATGCGATTGCCCAAGGGGCTTTGGCTGGCCCCTCGCGGAGACAGAAGGCTGGGATGGCCTTTCAGAGCTGTCATGAACTGAGGCTCAATACTCATTAGACGTGGGCAGTCCCACAGGATGGAAGGGCATGACCTTGGGCAAGGCTGCCCTGTGGGCCAAGGGCAATGCCAAGAGAGGGATTCATCTGTAAGCCGGCAGCAGGCAACACCCCATCCCATGCTGGGGGAATGAGCACCTCAGGCCTGAAGGGGATCTAGGCAAGCACAGCACAGCATCCCCTCTGGGAGGCTTTCCAAAAGAGAAGAGATCCGAGCTGAGTTTTAGAGCACACAAATACTCACAAGGAAAGAAAAGTGTTCTAGGCAGAGAAAGAGCAATGTGCCAAGGCAAGGAACCTTCACACATTTGGAAAACCATCAGGAATTCAGCAGACTTATGAGGCATGTTGGAAGGCAGGACCTAAGGAGAGGAGAAGGGGAAAATGAGCCAGGAAAGCGGGCAGCCAGATCATAAAGAAGCCCATTTGCTGTGCTAACATGAGTCTGGATTTTATCTTAGAAATAAGGGAAAAGCCAGAGAAGGATTTTCAATATTGTTCATAGGGGTTTTTTTTTCCTGATTTACTATGAGTTTGGGAAATGGATTAAGTACAAAGGGAAAAATAAAATAAAATAATCTCATAATCCCACCACCCAGAGATAGCCATAATTAACATTTTGATGGTTTTCCTTCTGCTATATTTCTATTTATAGATAGATAGATATATATATATTGGGGCAGGGAGAAAAGGGTTTTGAAAAAAAATCAGGCAGATTATACCATAGGTACAGGTTTTTATCTTGTCTTATGATTTATATCATAAGTAGCTTCATGTCATTAAAGGTTTTCAAACACATGATTTAAATAATCACAAAGAAGTCTATTAATTGGATTTAACTAATGCTTTCCTTATTATTGGGCAGGAAGATTTCTTTCTGGATCTTGGTCTATAACTTTTATTATATCCTTAAGATAAATTCCCAATAAGGGAATCATTGGGTTAAAAGATAAAAACATTTGAAGATTGAAAAAGTTTAAGAGATGATGCTGGATGCATAGAAACGTATTTTATTTTCTGCTAACTCACCTCTTGGTCTTCACTGAAGAGTGGGGGAAGAGATCCAAGTGACTAAGTTTCGGTTAACTGAAGGCTGATTGTGGGGTTCTGACACGGACCCACGGGGCTCACACGAACGCTCTGACACTATCAGTGTTGCAAAGAGCATGTGAGGCAATGCCTAAGTGTCCCCCATAAAGCTGAGTCCGTCCTGACCCTCAACCACTTGGAGCAGTAAGATTTCATTTTTTCCTTCCTGTTGGAAAAGATCCAAACATCCAAAGCCTAGTATCAGATGACTTCTAAGGTTCCTTTTCCTGCTGAAATTCTCTGATTGTATCTCTGCGAATGTTCCTCCCCAGCAAACTACTTTATTAGCTCTGCTTTCCACATACTGCTTCTCCCTGAAGGCAGACAGAAGGAAGAATCTTTAAGCCTTCCATTGACACAGAAATTGTCCCAAATGCTCTCAAATTTATCTTTATTTGTGCTGCTGCCTATGAATTACTTTCTCATGGGATATGGTTTGAATTACAAGAACAATCCATCCCTTTCCCCATTGGTTGCCAGCCCTTCCCCAGGGTCACAGAATACTTCTTTCTGATGTTCATATCCTAATTTTAATCCAACTGTATGTTCTGTCAATGGTCTCCAGAGTCTACATCAGACATAACTCTCAAGCAACAGGAAGTGAGGTAATGTGACCAGTTCCGTTCATTAGGACAACCAGCTCTCTACACAGCCTTCCTGACGTGTGTTTGTAATCACATGGTGTTACCTCTACAGGCGCTTGAGTTGTCTTCCATCTGAAGTGGCCATTGGGGTAGTGCTTGTCCATCGAGCCTGCTTCTGGTTTCGTTGTTATTGTTTTAATCTGGCATCTCAGGAGGCAGAGTGGTCTAATGAAAAGACAAACAAACTCAGATCAAGAAGTCTAGATTCAAGAATCTAGTTCTGCCACCAACAATTTAGGTGACAGAGAGGAATTTACCCCCCATTGACCTGCCCCTCAGAGTGGTCTTGAGGAAAAACCAAAGTAATAGTCATCAAAACAGAACACAATGTGCACAGTTGCATAGATCCAAGTGGTAATTTATTGCAGCAGTCTCGCGTATATGAATGGAGCAAGTAGTAAAGCATATGTCCATAAAGCAAATATAATCATTCAATAAATGCTTATTAAGCCGGCTGGGGACAACAGCAGGTACTTGGAGAACAAAGAAAGACAGAATACAGTCAGGGGATTTTCCAAGGCTGGTTGGAAAAGAGACACAGGAGTGAATACTTGCAGCAATGATAAGCGCCTTCATGGGCATATGTATAATGTGACGTGGGGGCACAGAGGAGGAAGCGACACATCCCGCCGAGGAAAGTCAGAAAAAATCAGCAGGTGACACTTGAGCAGTCTTGAAGGATGAGAAAGACAATGTCCAAGCAGATAAGTCAGGAATGAAATCATCACTTACAAAACTCTCCAAGAAGAAAAAGAACACCGCATGTTCAGGGAACCATAAATCCACCAGCATGAGGGGACGCAACGTGTGTGTCAGGAGGTAGCAAGCCTGGAGTCCTGTTCCCCCACTGTGGAATATGGCTTTGACCTCTGGACAAGGTAGAGCCAGTGACATGCCTACAGCATGGCCATATCCATCATGGTCCAGGCAAGAAACATTGAAATCAGTCATCTGAGAAGAGTTTACAACAGGATTGTGTTCAAAGGTGTGGACAGGGTGTAGGGAAACCACAAGGGGTCCTGTTGCCTTTCTTAGGCTTGGATGGGTGAGGGGAGAAACAGTTATTGAGACTTGTAAGAGAGCCATGTGAGAATCCATCTGATGGGAGCAGTGAGCCTCAGCTCAGGGATGCAGTATGCAATGACCTCCAGGGAAGTAGTTAGGGAGAGAAAGGACCCCTCTCACTGCTCTCACCTCACCCACCGCATCTCACCACTGCCCCCATTGGCCAAACCCTACCAGAAGCCAGAAGACAAAGGAGCTTTGAAGGAAGAAGGCAGGGTGAAGAAGGATGGCCCTACAGAGACAAACAAAATCGATCTAGTACCAGGTAAGTATGCCAGATTGGAATTTCAGGCAGCTCATCAGGCAGCAGTACGGTGAGAGGAAGCCGGAGAGAATAGGGAGAAGTAAAACATAATCCAGATGAGAAATGATGGGAATTTGATAAGGCAGTGGTGGTATTAAGGAAGGGGTACAATAGAGTCAGAGAACATTGAGAAGATATAATCTAAAGAACTTAATTGTCACTAGCTGGCCTCTCTCAGAAGCTCTTCCTCATACATGGACAGCTCCTTGGGCAATAAATAAAACAAGAAACAAGAAGTTTCTGGGGGATACAGCCTGTTATTTCTGATATTGGAGACTCATCTTTTTGAAGCAGTTCATTTTGGTGATGACACCAATCCTTGGATTTGGAAGCCAAGAACTTATGACAAGCAGTTCCATCCTTGTCAAGTATCTCAATACCCACCATCTGAGAAAAAACAAGGCCATTGTAGTGAGCTGAGTGGTGGCCACCTGAAAAATATGTTCCTATCCCAGAACCTGTGAATGTAACCTTATTTGGGAAAATGGTCTTTGCTGATGTAATTGAGTTAAGGATTATGAGATGAGCTCATCCTGGATTTTCTGGAGGGCCCTAATCCAAGGACAAGTGTCCTTATAGGAGACAGAAAAGGAGAACACATGGAGCCATGGGGAGAAGGCTATGTGAAGACAGAGGTAGATGTTGAGTTCAACAGCCAGAAGCCAAGGAACACGTGAAGTTACTAGAAGCTAGAACAGGAAGCTGGAAAAAGTGAGGAAGGATTTCTGGGCATCTCCCCTAGGGCCTTCAGACACCTTGGTTTCAGACTTCCAGCCCCCAGAACCATGAGATAATATATTTCTGTTGTTTAAGCCAGTTTGTGGTGATTTGTCATGGCAACCCTAGCAGACCAATACAGCAATGAATCCATATTCCGATGGCATAAGGTCCGGGCTATACACTGGATACACTGGATGAGGCCAAACTTCAACTCCATTTGTTTTCCTGTGAGGAACCTGTCTGGTGAGCTGAGGTAGTAGTGCCTGGCTGGAAAAGTACGTGTTTAAGTTTGACTCAAGTCTGATAACAAAGCTTTAAAATTTTATATTTGCACCCCCAGATGTGCAGAACTACACTGTGACATTTGTGGCATGATCAGGCAAAACCACCTCACCTGCAGAAAACTTCTAAAGTTCACCAACACTCATTATCACCTGTGTCCCAGGCAATCTTGCCATACCTTGAATGAAACTTTGGTTCTGTTCACCATTCAGCCTGATGTGTGTCCCTAGCGTCAGCGGCCTCCTTCACACTCAAATGTTTGCCCCAGAAGAAAAATACAAGACACTTGCTTATTTGATGTCACACGTTCTGGATGCTGCAGTTGAAATGAAATCTGAATTAAAGACAGGTCATCATAGACGTCTTGAAACTTGCCTCAAAGTGATATCAGATATATTTATATCAACTCTCACTTTGCCAACTAAGCTTCATCCCTTTATGGGAAAGAACTTCTAAGACAACCTGGTGTCTAAGGGTACAAGAGATTGCTAGAAAATATTCCAACGTGTTGTTTAGGTGCCTTTGCAAATGATGGTATCACTGAACAAACCAGAGAACCCAGTGGTAAGACCATGTTTGCTGAGGTGGGACAAAGAGACGGTGGGTACCATTTTAATATGTTGAATGCAAGATGCCTGAGGCCCACCAGGGCTAGATTTCTGGTAAGCAGTTTGAAATATGTCTGAAGCTTAAGAGTGAAGTTGGAGAGGACATTCCAGATAATTATGTTTTCCCCGGAAAAGCAGAAATTATCTTATCTTGTTGATGTACTTCTTTTTATTTTTTTATCTTTTTTTAGATTTTATTTATTTATTTGAGAGAGAGCACACGAACGAGAGGAGGGTAGGGGGAGAGGCAGAGGGAGAGGGAGAAGCAGACTCCCTGCTGAGCAGGGAGTCTGACGACTCAAGGCTCAATCCAGGAACCCTGTGATCATGACCTAAGCCGAAGGCAGACCCTTAACTGACTGAGCCACCCAGGTGCCTTTTGATGTATCTCTTTTTAAATACCATTACCTCATAAACCAAACCCAATATAGAACATAATTTCACTTCTATATAGCTTAGGGTTTGCTCCTTTTTACTGAAAGCAAGATTTCCATTTGAATACACCTTGCCCCCATGCAGACAACAACTTCATTCCCACATCAGAGTGTACCCTTGTTAGTCTAAACCTATAAGGGGATCTCCATCCTCCTTATTAGAGTTGAAGGTTGGTCATGTGAGCCTATTCTGGCCAATAAGATGGAAGGGCTAAAGCATCCTGGGAAAGCAGGTGCGTAGCTTTTCTGCAAGAAGTAGAGGCAGCCAGTTCTTTCTCACTAACTCCTTCTCTGGACAGAGTAAAGGAACACTAGCACTAAGGCTACTGGCAGTCATTCCGTGCCCATGAGGACAGCCAGCCTGAGAATCCACTGAACACTGCACACACAGAGATGGAGAGAATGTGGGTTCTTATGATCATCACTGAGCCACTGGATGGACCTCTTCTGAGCCACTACATGTCCTTATCACAGAGATCACTTCCACCGTTTCTAACTGCCAGTATAAGCACCCGAGCCCCCACCAGTGTCTTCTGATGCTTTGTCCCTAAACCACATCACCCCAAACCTCCCCTGGTGAGGCTCCTGTCACTCAACAGTTACGTTTCTCAGTGACAGATGAGAAAACATGGACAACGCTAAATGCATAATGCTTAACACACTAGGCACTGGGTAAACTTAGTGCCAGTTGCTTTGTCTTACTTCTCAGCTTTGAGCTCTCTCTTTCTCGCAGATCCCCACCATTGTTTTTGAAATGCTCTGTGTGATAAAAAACCAGGTCCCAACCGGCCTTTGGATAGTTGGGCGCTTAAAAGCCTCACTGCCTACGAGGATGTAACTGGAAACTCCATGCCCCAGAAACACCAGCAAATGAGTGACCTTCCTTATTAGACTGCCACCATGGCTAGTCATAGATACTCTTACTTTTCACAGGATTCAAATATGGTGGCAGAGCATGAACACCAACCCCATTATAAGCTCTGTGAAATTCGGTTCTCGATCATTCAGAGCCAAGAGCTTTCACATCTGAGTCATCATTGCCAGTATCAGTCCTCACGTTGCAGATGTGCAGAAAGGCTGATTAACACAGAATTCTGATTACTTAATGTTCACACTATTACTAAAGGAGAGCCCAAGAACTCTGATCAGCAACTTCTTTTGAAAAAGAGACCACTGGATTTCCCCTCCCCTTTACCCTGAATGTCCTGGTTCTCGGATTTGGCCCATGAGCAGTTGCAATAAATCCTCCTCATTTACAGCCATGTCTCAAACTTTCTTGAGCTACAACACTGCCCAGCAATGCACTCTTCTATAACGCATCGGAGAAACCTTCCAATAGTGGTTTTGTTTTCTGTTTTTTTCCTTCTGCTTTTTTGGGTTAAAAGTCACTCAGACTCATGTGAATCTTACAGTAATCTCAGGAGACACTTGGAGACACCTTGAGATAGGAGAAAACAAATGCTGAAAGTGCTAGTTTGAGAACATCAGCCTGGGGGGAAAGCACCTTCCCCATCTTGCCAGTGACTCACTTTGGTGACTCAGAGCTTGTCACACAAATGCAGAGATCCACAGCGCCTAGCTTAGCTACCGTCCTCTGCCTACCTGGAGGGAAATGAGGGATTCATTACATAAAGTGTACAAAGTGCTTTCAGTCCTTCCAGGTACAGTTTATATGAATACAAGGTACTTCCCAGGTGTTAAGGAGCATTAAAATTTAGGGGAGGAAATGGGGGGGAAGGAAAGGGTAAGGGGTGAGATCTTACTTTCACAAATGTCTTTAACCAAAACTGAATGTCCCCAACAAAGCCAAGACCTAAAACTTCATAAAATGGAGAAGATTCTGATTATTGTTTTAAGTATCAAAATTTCAAATTTCCTGCAAACTTTAAGGAAAAGAAAGAAAAGAAGAAAAGAAAAGAAAAGAAAAGAAAAGAAAAGAAAAGAAAAGAAAAAAATATTGATGTGCCGGTCCCAACTTCTATTTCACATATATTAAATCCCTTTTTACCCTGGAAGACAGTCAAGTGTCCCGTAACATTCTAATATTTACACTTTTATTCCTCTGCCATATAATCACCTCAACTTGGACATTATGCAAATATGTGATATCTTCAAACATAAAATGAAGCCAAGTTACTCACCAAAGGGAAATCCTATGTCAACCTTCATTACTGCATACCAAAAATGTCAGGCAAACCCACTCATTTACTAGAACCACGATAAAACTACCCACCAGTGCTCAGGAGTTCCCTCTCAAGCACATGCAGGGCTAACAAAATACTGAACCTTAAACTCATTTGGAAAATAAGCCTATGAATTTCTTCCTTTAGCAAATGCCACTGGGTAGACCCCACCTTCAAGTTAAACAGCTCAAACTCAGCTTGCCCTGTTTCCCTTGAGTACTGAGTTCTAAAGGCCACTAGTTTCAATATATTTTGCCAGAAATAACTTTAAGGCTTTTCTGAACAGTCACCAAAGCCCTGGTAACAATGCAGTCATTTTAAATTAACATCCTAACTTAAAATAACTAAACCTGATTTTCGTTTGTGATCAAAATTTATATTGGAACACCCCTGTGGAGTTTAAACCTAGTGCCTTCACCCCAGACAGGGCATTTACTAACAACCAAGAATTGGAACAGAAGGTTTAAGTCCAGATGCCAAAAAAACAAAGCTGTTTCTGAAAAGGAAACAGTGTATCTACATTGTCAATCACTCGGAGTTAAACCTAGCCTCCATTAGTCAAAAGAACCAATGGGTAAGTCTTCCTCTTTCAAAAGGCTTTCTTTTCCTGCAAACATCTGCTAAAAGTAGCAACCTGGAAGAAAAATATAAAAAGAGAGAAAATACTATGTGATGGCCAAAAACTAGAAGGGATCAAAATGTCCTTCAATAGGTAAATGTACATCTATGTCATGGAATACCACTCAGGAATAAAAAGGAATCAACTATTAATACACACAACAACTGGGGTGAACTTTAAGGGCGTTTTGCTGAATGAGGAAAAAAAAGCAAGTCTCGGTAGGTCATGCACTATACAAGGTAAGTTAGATAACATTCTAAATGGCCAAATCACAGAACTGGGGAACAGACTAGTGGTTGTCATGGGGTTGGAGATAGTGAGTGAGTATGATTTAACGCAGGTAGCATGAAGGAGATCTCTGTGGTGATAGAAGAGTTCTGCATGTTGATGGGTACTGAATCTACACATGTAATAGAATGGCATAGAACTCCTCACACGCATTGTACCAATGTCAATTTCTTGGTTCTGATGTAGGACTTTAATTATGTAAGATGTGACCATGGGGGAGACTTGGCAAAGGGTGCAGGGGACCAGTCGGGGCTATCCTTGCTTCATTGTAACTTTTGACACATCTATAATTATTCAAAATTTTAAAAAAGAAAGAAAGAAAAAAAAGAATGTGAAAGGAAGTAAAAGAAAGGAGGAAAAAGAAACAACTTGGAGTGAATACTGGCAACTTCAGAGATGAAAGGTGACAGGGAAGATCTGGAAGAAGGGACAGACAGCAAGAGTAAACAGTAGAGGTTACGGTCAGGCAGGTTGACAACAAGAAACCGGCTGGATAGTAAGTTGTAAATGAACTCAGTGGCCAGAGAAGGGGAAAGATCACTGAACTGTTACCCTTGAATGACAAGGATAGAAATGGGGGAACAAGAGCACGTAGAGTCATTGTGGTGGCAGTGGCAACAGGAAGGTCCGGTGGGGAGGGAATGGGATGCACAGGGTGGGGATGGATGTAGCAGTGGATATTCCTTAGGACGTGACATAACAGCAAATGAGAGAAAGAATGACGAGGGAAAATGCCTGACCTAGAAAGAAATATCGGAAAGGAAGACGAGCCATAGAAACCAGTAAGTTGAAAGAGAATGGGCAATATTCTTGGGCTTGAGCAGAATCACCAACCAAATAACGATGAGGTGGCCAAAGAATATCACAGGTGGCTGAGTCAGAAGAAGAATGACAGAAACCAGATCCTTGAGAGGGAGACAAATGATGAGCAGCAAAATGCAATGGCCTCTGAGAAGGTGTTCCTTACGTGGGTCTGAAACCCAACAACATATCCCGAACTTCCCAAGTTTATTTTAACAAACATCTTTGATAGCCTGGTACATATCAAGTCAAGCATGATTTTCACATCAGAAAATATGACCTTAATGAGTGCCGTTCACGTACAAGTAACACAAAACTGCAGGAGGGTGAATTGCGGTAGGGGAGGAAAGAGTTCACAAGACAGCTTGTGAGCAAACATCTTGGAGTCCCCTCGGTCCTGATGCCGGAGACTCTTCAGTGTCTCCAAGAGCATAAGCAACCAGTAATATTAAAATCTGAAAATTAAAACAGATCTAAGAATCTGATTCTCAGATCTTAGAGCCTGAGATTTAGTGTGGTCATAAAGGAATTCTTACCACACGAGGAAAGCTGCAGTTCAGGATCCTCCTGAGAGACACTGGGGAAATTCCAACAAGGGTAGCCCCTAAAAAAAGAGAAGGAAGAAAGATGGTTGGCCACTTCCCATGGTTGGAGAAATTACAAAACAAACAATCAATCAGTTTCTTTCTCAGCTGCTGGGAAAAATATCAACTCAGAATTCTTTGCAAACATTCACTCAAAAGTGGGGAAAGAATCAATGTCATCCTCTAAAAGTGACGGGACAGGAAGCCATTTATCTCCATGGCCACCAAGCCCAACCTCTAGCTTTGCAGAAAAAATCAGCAAGTAACCTAAAAATTAAGAAACCCAAAGCATATGGTAAACATTGCCAGATATCATTCTCTGATAAATTATGTTCCCGTGGCACTACAAAAATAATCTTCATTTTCCTTAGCAGTTTTACATGAATCCCTTGCAAGAAGCAAAGATGTGCATTTTAAGGAGGAATGCTCTGATAAAAGCTAATCTCAACCTGAGTGCCCAGGGCCTAGTGCCAAGGATTGAGAGAGGTGAGAAACTGCAAAAGAATCATGAGTGGTGGGGGAGAGGAAGAAATAACTAACACGTGGACTTTGAGAAACTACTCTGTAGAAAGGCCAACAGATGAGAATAAAATTGAGAAGAGACATCTCAACAACAAATTGAGAAGTGAAGTATGAGCATTGTGAGATGTAAATCTTATCTTCAGTTTTCCTTATAAAATCTTCAGTACAGCTTATCTTGACAAGGACTGAGAAATGTATAGCGTTGTCAAGTCACTCCATTTTACACCCAAAACAAATATAACATGTTAACTACACTGGAATTAAAATTTTATTTTATTTTATTTTTTTAAAGATTTTATTTATTTGAGAGAGAGAATGAGAGAGAGAGAGTACATGAGAAGGGGGAGGGTCAGAGGGAGAAGCAGACTCCCTGCTGAGCAGGGAGCCCGATGCGGGATTCGATCCCGGGACTCCAGGATCATGACCCGAGCTGAGGCAGTTGTAACCAACTGAGCCACCCAGGCGCCCTGGAATTAAAATTTTAAAATTAAAAAATAAAGGGGCACCTGGCTGGCTCAGTCAGTGGAGCATGTGACTCTTGATCTCAGGGTCATGAGTTCGAGCCCCATGTTGGGTGCAAAGGTTACTTAAAAACAAAATCTTTTTAAAAAATAAAAATTAAAAAAATTAAAAATAATAAAAAATAGAATAGACTAAAATCTCCAGTACAATCTGCGTTGTGGAGTGAATTTTCATGGAGGGAAACACACAGAAGTGCAGAGCCCTGCTTCAAGGGCAGCACAGGGCAAAAGCATAGGTTGCAGTTAGCTTTTTATTAGCTACTCATTATTTAAGTTAAGAAGAACCGGAGGACACAAAGCCCAAGGGAAGGAAAGAGAGGAGGGGAGATTGTAGGTTGGATCCCTTCTTCTTTTACTAAGTTTTTAAATTCTTGAGTCACTTACTCTTTCTGGGTTTCCAAGCAGGCTCTGTGGGAGAAGTGTGATCACCTAGGGTTTCTAACGTGGGTCTGGTCTCATTCATTCCCTCCAAAGCTTCAAGTGGCTTTAAGGATCAGAAAGATCCTTTTCAGCTCCGATATCCTTTTCCTCTCTCGGAATCTCAAAAGCCTTCCCATCCTCCCCAGAAACAAATCTAGATGTCTTTGAAAAGATCACACATACTTGTGTTGTTCTGTTGCTGCTGCTTTCTATGGGTTGCCATCGGATTAGAGTTCTTTTTTTTTTTTTGTAAAATATGATGGTTAACTATTTTACCAAATAACCAGATAATCTCTTTACCACTGCCCTTTTTTTTTTTTTTTCCCAAAAGTGTTGGCCATCCTAGAAAGTGAAAAGACGGAAGGGAGTCTATGTCTTTATTCCTTTGCAAATAAATCGTATTGCAGAGGCAGACACGATTATGCTGAATCCAGACTATGAGTTTCTTTTTGTACCAAACAGTAGAATAAAGAACAATGCACGCACGTGAAAGCAAGAGATTATCTCTGTGGTTTCATCAACAAGCACATCTGTGAAACTGAAGAGGCGGTTTGCAGAGTAGCTTTGCGGCAGGGAGACAGCAGCTTAGGCAGTGGCTCAGGACAAGTCTTGGAGCACGAAAGACCTGTTCTCCAGTCCTGGCACTGCTCTTGCTGCTGGATACTCAATAAAGTTTCTTCACGGCTTGAAAAGTCATTAAAAATAAGAATGAAGTTTGCCTTGCAGAAACAGAGATAAAAATACGAAGCGTATCATTCCTTATCCCCAACCACACAAATATTAATTGATCTAGAAAAAAATGAATGACACATGAATCTCCAGCTCATCTACTTTTTCTTTCAGTCACTTTTTTTTTTAATGTTTTCCTCTCTCTGCCCCAATTCTGCCTTTGTGTTTTCCATCCTTCCCTCCCTTGGTGTATAATTATTCATCCAGTTCTCAGAAGAAACAGAGCAATCATAATTTGCTCCAATAATCATGAGTGCTCAAGGCACCCTAAGCCACCTGATGCTAGGTGATGGGACAAAGAGGGATGACAGCCAGGTGTTACCCAGCGTGGATACTTAGGCATGGGCAGCCCATCAGAGCAGATCATGTTTTTCCACTTATCAGAGGGGTCTTATTCTCCTCATTCTCCCACCCAACACCTCCAAAACAGTCTTAGTAAAATACCTTTCATCACGCACTCCGTACTCAAAAACTTGTCACTCATCCAATCCACAAATACCTGTTGATTGTCTCCCCCAGATTCTCCACTATTGTCAGCCAAGATGATATTTGCTTTACCTCAGCAATAAAAAACTAAGGCAGGTGATGTGCCCACAAGGCTCCTTGCGTGTCAGAGAACGTTCTTCTCTAGCCTCTCTGGCCTTCCCCCGAGCAGTGAAGCAGGAGCCTTGCTTGCAAGAAGCCATCACAAAAGGTTATAGATAAAGAAAACTGCTAGAAACATTTTTAATACTCTTTTGCTTTTCTACAATTCTTGAGCCAAACTTTTTGCACTAGCACCAAAGTCTCTCTCTGGCCTGTGGCCATTCCTCTCCTGTTCTATTTTCTCACCAGATCTGACACTGTTTTGCATCTCCCACAGCTGTGAACACAGCACTTTGCAAATACTTCAGCTCAATGTAGACATACTGTCTTGATTCGATTTCTCCTAGGATCTCAGTAACTTGATTGGCTAGGTTCTTAAGCCTTTGACTCACCTGATGGGTAGGGTTGCCAGATTTGTAGAAAACAAAACAAAACAGGATGCTCAGTTAAATTTGAATTTCAGATAAATGATGAAAATTTATATATGTTCTAGGCAATATTTGGAGCATATTTATACTAAAAAAAATTATCACTTATCTGAAATTCAAATGTAACTTGGGCATCCTGTGATTTATCTGGAAACCCTACTGGTGTGTCACCCAAAACTGAGCAAGGGAATATTCCATATAATCAGTTGGTGAAGCTTGGACAACAGAGATGGCTTCTGTGCAGCAAAACTCTGATAATCTCTGACTACAGAAACAACAGAAGGAGAAAGGAGGATATCCCAACGCTGGCAACTTAGCCTATATGAATAATCTGTCTGGCAAAGGAGGGCTTTGTTGCATTCTGAGTCAGAGTGGCCAATGGTATTTTAAGTGATCATGCAAGGTGGCGAGGCAGGGAGGTGTGGAGGCAGAAAGTATTGCAAAAGAGTGGCAAACAGCGACCACTGCCCTTCTAAGAAACTGAATTCCACCACAAGGGTCCCCTCTGGCCCTGCCTCATAAACATGTCCTAAATCAAGGGCGAGTGGAGGCGGGGAGTGTAGTGGAGTAGGCTCCCTAGTAAGTCATCACCGCCCACTAAGCCACCCCACTCCCCAGAGTCACAGCCTTGGGTATCTTCAGACAACAACAAAAAATAAACATGCATGCCCAGAAGTCAGGAGCATCTCCAAAAATTCTGGGCAACTCCCACAGTATCCAAGAGAGTTGGCAGCCCATTTTCTACTTAGGGAATAAGGGTACTTTTTCCTTTGTAATATGATTTCTTGGCTGGAGTGGAACGATGAGGCACCCTGAGATGCTCTGTAGAAATGCAAGATGATATTGTATTGTATTAATGTCACTTAATGGTAGCTGTCAATGATAGTGATGGAATAAATATGGAAAAGGAAATTACTGTAATTGATTGACAGTCTGGAATCTTCGATATTCGACCTAATGAGAGAAACCTATGAGCAGCAGCTTCTAGTGCAAGCTATTAATGCAAATCGTATGCACCACACTGGCATGCTGAATTATGCAATGCCGTGTGAATGTCTAATCCATTTCACCAGGCTTGTCTTTATCCAGAAAAAAAATATTTCACTGACATGCTGATTAGTATATTAGGAGAGTTTAAGAAGTTTGGTGCTAAAGTAGGTGCCATCGTGGTGTTATTAATTTAGTTCTGAACAAGACAAACAGCTCTGTGCAGCCATCAAAATTGCTACATAAGTCTACAAGATAACTTTGTCAAGACTGATGGGAATTTACAGAAAAGTCTTGTGATATGTGGAAGGAATTAGCAAATAGATAAGGAGCACATCATTTTTCTAGAAAACCACTGTCAAGGACTCAGTACCCATGCAGAACCAGACACCTGTCAAGACATCTACAATGTCTGCATGATCGCTTGCTCAGACGTTCAGAAACTTGTGGAAACTTGGAACAGAACCAGCTGTGGGAGGTCAAGGGAACAACAGGTACAAATAAGGTTTAGGGCCTCCTCTGGGGATTCTATGGAGATTTAAGTACTGCCCGGGCATGATCAACAACAACAAAACACTCCCTATGGGAATATAGTTTATATGGGAAGAAGTCTGTTGGGATAGAAAAGTACATTGCCAATTACCCATTACTTACACATTCCAAGAACTCATAGCTTTGAGAATTCCCTTGCCCTAAGCTCTCTCTTCTGTATGGATCAACTCTTAAAACTTGGACCAATAGAGGAAGTGCCTAGACTCCTAATTATGTCTCCCAGAGCTTCCTACAAGTTCACTGTGACCTGGCGACTCATAGGTACCCCAAATGTCCCCATGTTTTAAAGCACAGGGATGGAAGAAAGAGAAAATGCCATGCATTGCAATTTTCCGCTAGTGGTCTCGAGATACTCAGGTCAGTACATAGATGAACTCTTTACCTAATTGCACAAAATGTTTTTGAATACCTTTTAGGTACCAGGTACTATGCTGCATAGCCTGGACGTACACACACTGTTCTTGGCCACATGGTGCTTACAGTCGAGGAGAGCAGGCACATAGGTGGTAGTGATTACCAGCGGGTGGGAAGACTGTCACAAAGGAGCAAACAGGTGTATGCAACAGGAGGGTGGACTCAGTCTGGGGGTGGGGGTGGGCTGGAGAAGGTGTTATTGAGGAAAGGGTCCTTAAGATAGGACTCCTCAAATGTTTTTATTCTTTTAACATCAACGAACATGTCCTGATACAACGTGTGTTGGAGAAAATCCACTTGACAAACTTACAGTCTGGTTGTCTTTCTATATATACAGATGCCCATTTTTCCTTTTCAAGGAAACCAATTTAAATGGAAACGTGAGCCAGCCAAGTTAAAGACAATATGAAGCAAATAAGAGTGCAATTGGTACTCAAGTATTCCACAAATTGTGAATTTGGGACGCAATTGACTGAAGTCTGGGAAGTCTGTGTGAGGGAAAGGTGACGAGAAAGGTGAGGGACCGCCTGGGAGGGAAGGGTCTCGGGCAAGAGCTGAAATAACAAAACGAAGGAACAGGAAAGCAAGACAGAAAGTTCCTTCAGTGTGCTTTCCCATATTTTATTGCATTCTTTCACCGATCACCAGTCCCCTGTGGTGTAATGTATTCCGTCAAATTTTCTGTAGAATAATTGAGGCCCTTCCAAGGTTAAATAAAACACTAGAGGTCACCCAGCAAATTAGCAGCAGAGGTTGTGTTACAACGCGTGCCATCTCTCGCCCCGTTGAGAACAACACCTCTCACCTCCAAAGTTCTGAGTGTGCAGCAAGATGGAAAAGAAACTTTATATAAAGCAAACTAAGTAAAACAGAGGACTTCTAAGAGGAAAATAAGGGCTGCAAATGGCTTAGAAACATAAACAGTGTTTTCATGATTAGATGTCCTTTGAAATGATTCAGTTTCAAGGTCCCTGTAGAAGCTCGTGGAATATTGTACATCTTTTCAAGGAAGAGGTAAGCCTCTAAAGAGCAAGGATGGCCACACTGGGGAAGTCTAGGTCCCATTCAGTCCAGTTCTGGCTCTCACAGAGATATGGAAGGGCATTCCATGGAAGATGGTCTTGTCCTTCTCAATGTCAAATTTATAGCTGGGTTTTCCCCACATAGGTCCCAATTATCCTAATGACCCATGAAAAGGCAACATGTCAAGCATCATCCATGAGCTCCTGTGAAACCCTAGAGGAATGAGTTCTATTTTCCAGGCTCCACCATTCTGGGGATAATGAACTCTACAAGCTTATTCCTTCCTGTACAAAGAAGAAGAAAGGCTGCTCCTGCCATGACACCTCCAGGAACCTGTGGACTCTTGTTTCATAGTCGGAGAACTGTCTGGAAAGTCCCAGTGCTGTTAAATTCTCTGCCCTACTAGTGCCTTCTCACCTCTCCCACCACACTTCACTGACTCCCACCCACTTCTCTGCCCTATCCCTTCCCATTTCTTCTTTCCTCTCTTCAGGATCCCCAGGCTTTCATGGATTTCAAGCTTCAGGGCTCATGATCGGTTCATTCAGCCAGCATTTAAATGTGAGCACCATCTACATGCCAGGATCTGCTCTACGTCCTGGGCATACAAACACAGTCCTTGTTCTCATGAAGCTTATATTCCAGTGGAAGGAGACAAAAAATAATCTCATAGATTTTTTAAAGATTTTTATTGTATTTTATTTATATGAAAGAGAGAGAGCATGAGCAGAGGGAGGATCAGAGGGAGAGGGAGAAACAGATTCCCTGCTGAGCAGGGAGCTGGATGCAGGGCTCAGTTCCAAGACCCTGAGATCATGACCCGAGCTGACGGCAGATGCTTAACCAACTGAGCCACCCAGCTGTGCCTCATAGGTTTTTTAAAAAGTCAAATGGTGATCACGTTATCTATGGAGGAGTATTTTTTTTTTTAAAGACTGATGTGAAATTGAGTGAACAAGTGGATAGTTTACAATCTGGAAAGCCTGTCTGAGAAGATCACAACTAAGTTGAGATCTAAACCACCTGAAGAGCAGTAGGGAGACTTCCAGGCAGAGAGAACAGCTCGTGCAAAGGCTCCAGGCTACTGGGAAAAGGGGAAGGTTTACAGAATTGAATGAAGGCCAGGTCTGTGCAGTAATTCTCAGTGGGGCCATGAAAGGCAAGATTGTGGGGGATTCTTCCATGCATTTAGGGATTTCTAGTATCCCTGGCCTCTCCTCCCACTAAATGCCAATAAAGCACCTGGTTCTAAATACCAAAAACCACCCACCTTCCCCCCACCTGCACCAGTGCTGCCCTAGTTGAGAAGCATTAAAGAACAGTTGGTCAGCGGTGAGAATGTTCAAGGGGCTTTGCAATCAGGTATATTAGTTTCCTGTTTAAAGAACAGAAATTTATTCCTTTATGGTTCTAGAGGCTGCAAATCCAAAATCATGTTGTCAGCAGGGTTGGTTCCTTCTGGGGGCTGTGAGGGGAAAACTGTTCCAGGCCTTTCTCCTGCTTCTGGTGGCCTCAGGCATTCCTTGAGTTGTTGATGACATTCTCCCTATGTTTTCATATTGTCTTCCCTCCATGCATATCTGTCTCTTATCCACATTTCCCTTTTTATAAAGACACCAGTCATATTCGCTATAGCCCACCCTACTGACCTCAACTTGATCATTTGCAAAGATGCCATCTCCAAATAAGTTTGCATTCACAGCTATAATTGGGACGCCAACACCTTTTGGGGAAGACATAGTTCAACCCATAATGCAGGTTAAGAAATTTGGATTTTATTTTGTTTTATGAAATCATTTAGAGGATTTTAAGCAACTGCATGATAGGATCTGATTTCTGCTTTCCAAAAGCTATATATATATATATATATATATATATATATATATATATATATATATACATACACATATATATGGTGAATTATTTGGGACAAGAGTAGAAGCAGGGACACCAGTTAGCACAGAAATTCAAGTAAGAGATAAGGCTGGCTTGGGAGGTGTCCTGATACCTATAGTCAGGTATATACAGCATTTGGCCAGGTGACCTCTCAAAGAACTACACCAGGAAATGGACTAACACTCCCCTGGAGAACTTCTGCTCAGTGAGTGAAAGCTATCTGGAGACAGTCCACCAAAAGAAGTAAATTGGAGCCTGAAGACCATCAGCCTTCAGATCGAGACCAGAAAAATACCTTGGACAGGTTTCTGAGTGCAGACGGCAAAACTGGACCATCTCTCAAGTGCCCTTGCATCTGCAGGGGTGGATGGTGCTGACAATTTCCACACGGTTAAGTCAACACAAGATACTGCCACCTTCAGTGGGTCAGGCCATGAGAAGTCAATGGTGCCCTCCCTCCCCATTTCTCCCTTCCTCCCTCCTGTCCATGATGGTGCTCGCCAGGACGGAACATGGCCACTTTCTTTTCAGAGTTGTCCGGATACACATCCCTTCTAATAAATTAGTATTTCTGTCTCAGTGAACAAAAACAAGTTAACACACCAACAGTGTGGGCTACCTTCCAGGGTTTGTCTGCTGACAGATTAAAAAGTGTGTCAACATGGCTTTATATTAACAAATATTGCAAAGCAGAAGCCGCTGTTTGTTTTGTTTTGCTTTGTTTTCCTGGTTTCATAGTAATGTCAGGGGATCCACGCCTGCGCCCACGCAAAGGTAGACAGACCACGGTAGGTCAGCATGGTCGGGACCTCGGTATGTCAAAGTGTCAGCAAACGGCCATAGTCAGTCTCTCACTCCTGCCAAATGAATCAGCCGGGAGAGCGCCCGCAAGGTGAGTGGGTGGGCAAGGGTCTTTACCCTGCAGTCGAGGTGCCTAAATGCACTTTTAAGAGACTGAATTCTAATTTTCATATCAAGGGAGGAGAAGATGGTGATGGAAGAGAGCTGAAGGATGGGGGAACCATTTAACAACTTTTCAAGAAAGTTTTAAAAAATAAAAAAGAAGAAACGGGGGAAAGGCATCTTTCAATTCTTTAGAGAAGGCGCTAACTCTGGACTTTTTGTCACCCTCCATCACCAGTGGCTTACAAATAGTGCTTAATGGTTGACCTTGACCCAAGGTCACTGGATTGACCAGGGTCCAGGGCTACTCTAGAGCAGGGGACAACCAACCATGGCCCTCAGATCAATTCTGGCCCACCACCTGCTTTTATACATCCCACGAGCTAAGAATGGTTCACACAGCTTTTAATGGTTGGAAAAAAATCAAAAGAATCATATTTTGTAACACATGAACACATTTCATGACACACGAAAATTAAAATTATGTGAAATTCAAGTCTCCGTGTCAGTAGATAAAGTTTTATTGAGACACAGCCACGTTCATTTATCTACATATTAACTCTGGCTGTTTTCATGATACAGCAGCAACATTAAGTAATGTTAGAGACCGCATGGCCTGCAACATCTAAAATGTTGACTATCTGCCCCATTACAAAAAAAGTTTGCCAACTCCTGCTCGAGAGGATTAAGGAAGAAGCATACTGGATCTTGTTCCATGGTCTCAGATAACTGTCCTAAACCTCTGTGAATTACTGTTCTATTCATCTGAGAATATATATGGAGCTCCTAGTCCTGGTCCTGGAGGTACGACTGTGAACTACTGTGCTCCTGCTCTCAGAGCTCAGAGTCCAGTAGCAGAGCAGGTGTTAAGCAGTCATGCAAATGCAGTGTGCTAAACATGATAACTGGGCCAAGTGCTCTATACAGGAGGTATGGGGAGCTATAAACACACAAAAGAGGTAAACTGACCTCCTGTTCCACAATATCAAGTAAGATATGCCCAAGTTAGATTAATGATTGATTGGGGGTTTTTAGGAAATGGTGAAGTTGACAAGAAGGGGAAGAGAAAGGTCACCTATTTCAATTTCTTACACACACCCTTCTTACTTTCCTCTACCCTTTACTGAACCTCTGCCTGGGACGGAGTGGCAGAAACACAGAATATGAGGTGAGCAAGGAACAAGGTAAGGGTGAGCAGTTTGGTTGGGGCCAGGCCATGCAGAGACCCTGAGGCCATGTGAAGGATTTTGTCTTTAAGAGCAGTGGGAAGGGGCACCTGGGTGACTCAGTTGGTTAAGCGGCTGCCTTTGGCTCAGGTCATGATCATCGGGCTCCCTGCTCAGTGGGGAGTCTGCTTCTCTCTCTCTCTCCCTCTGCCCCTCCCCCCTGCTCACACTCTCTCCTTCAAATAAATAAATAAATAATCTTAAAAAAAAAAAAAAAAAGAGCAGTAGGAAGTTGTACAAGGGCATTCTCAGCAGCAGGGTCCCCTTCGCAAAACTCTGGAAGCAACCAAAGACCCACCCACTGGAGAAGAGACAAATGATGGCATATTCACAAGGTGGAATATTAAAAAGTAGCTAAAACAAGTCTACTATGACTACCTGCAATAATATCGATGCATCTCAGCCACCTATTATTAAAGGAAAAAAGCAAGTCTCAGAAGATAACACAGAGGATGATAAACTTTTCATAATGTTTAAGGTAACTAAAATTTAACAGGACACTTTTTAGGAGTACATTTATAAAATAAAACCATATTTAAATAAAGCAAGGAATAATTAAATACAAGGCTCAGAATAGTGAGTTGGCAGCATTGCGGGAATGGGGCTCCACGCATAAGTAGACAAACGTTCTTGTTAATGTTCCAGTTTTTGTGGGCAATGGATTCATAAGTTTTTATAATATTAAAAATGTTTAAACTGCAACGAGAAGCCATTAAAGCAATTCATAACAGAGGGTGACGCAGTCTGATTTGCAATTCAAACAATCTCTCTGGCTACAGTGAGGAGACTGATTTGGAACAGGGCAAGAGTAGAAGCAGGCAGACCAGCCAGGGGCGAGGGTAAGCAAAGCAGCAAGGCTATGCTCAGACCAGGGACATGGTGGCAGAGATGGTCAGTGACATCCCTTTTCTCAAAGTGACTTGCCATGTAAGGCATCAGTATTCAACAAACTCAACACTTCATTAAATAGATGGTAGAAAAGGCAGGAAGGCAAGAACCTAAATCAGGACAGTGCCTTTTACCAACGGATTTCCAAGCCTACCCATTGGAAAAACAAGTTATCAGAGGAATAAACCTAGCCCACATCTGAATGAGGATCCAGAGATTATCAGAAACATTATCAGTGAAGCCTAGGTTAGGAGACCTCATAGAAAAGCCTCTTATCTCCTGGAAAAATAAATAAGAGAAACACAATAAAGCTACCCTCAAACAGTGTCACCCACCCTTCCTTGGAAGTTTTCTCCCCTCACTTGTACTGTACCAACCTCCTACCTCCACAAATGTACTTGAAATTCTCCGAAGTACCAGTTCTGGGAAACTAATATCCCAATTGGCATGTTTAGCTTGGCTAGCTGCTCATGTGTAAATGCAACTTGATATACAAGGATCAAGGTTAAAGTCCAGCCAAGGCAAGGGACGAGTGTGTTACCTAGACTCAAGGGAATGCTTTGCACAATTAATTGGGGCTGCCATCTTTGTTAGACCACTGTTGTGACTTCAAAAGACAGTGAGTTGTAGGCCTCCTCTATCTCTCACCTGTTCCTCACTGTGACCAGCACAGTGAAGGAAGGGACCTGGGCACCAACCAATTGAATGTGACAATACCAGGCCCAGGAAGACCCTCCGTAAGTGTTGGTCACCCATCCCTAAGAGGCCATCTCAAAACACAACTACCTCCCTTAGGAATACTCTGTTCTCTGCATCATTATCAAATGGTCCAAAATAACCTCAACTCCTATCCCAACTTGTTTCATTTTTTCTACAGACTCAGAACCCAGAACAGAAACAGAAGCCAGAGGCAACTATTTTTGGAAGTGATGGACACCTGTGTTTACCCCCCAGTGTGTTCCCTGCAGTCACCTGCTGAGCTGAGGACAGGTCTTCTCCTCTGCAAAGCTGAGGGGCTTCTTTTCGTTTTCCCTTCTGCTTGGTCGTTTTTTTGTTTTTTTTTTTTTTTTGATCTGATTCCTTCTTGGTGATTACACTTGTAAATCAAACAGCTTAAAGGAAAAACGAAAGAAAGATAACAGGTCAACCATCCTTTCCTCCAGCATACCCCATTCCCTTAATCAACAGACACTTCCCTTCTTCCCCATCCCCACGAAATAACAATGACATCATTGACAAAGCAGTTTGCACACTGTCGAGCTTTAGAGGCTTACAGTGAGTTTTCTGACTCTGGGGACTCGAAGATAAGAATCTGCCCCTCCGATGAGATGAGTGTAATGTAATGGTAATCTTTTCAAACCACAGGAACAACAAAGGATGTGAAAGCCCGACAGAAGACCAGATTTTCAGAAATGCGGAGGGTTCATTCAGACAGCCTCCCACAAGCATACTCCGGTGATGCAGAGGATGCGGGTGTCACTCAAGAGCTTCCTGAGCACATGTTGACAGGCCTGGGAGAAATGGGAATTATGCACTCTGGAAACCCTGGTGACATTACAGTTACCTCGTTTACATTGAAAGTTGAACAGATCTGCCCCAAGTAACGGATAAACATATTGACACGGATTGTAAATCACAGTGCTACAGAGCTGGAAAGGGTCCAGAGCTCATCTAACCAAACTCGCTCATGGTACAGAAAAGGAAACTGAGGCCCAGACATCCAAGTGGCCAGCCCAGCTGTACCCAGGGTCAGACTGGCGCTCAAGTGTGGCTTTCTTGGCTCCTAGTACAGTCGACTTTTCTTACAAGCCCCCATATGCCTCTGAACTTGAGTGGAATGATTCTGTTATCTTACAACAGGCAGAAAGCAGTGAGGGAAACAAGATGGGGAAAAAAAAAAAGAAATTGAAACAGAGAGGAAAGAATGGAAGAGATAGAGAGTGACAGACATTACAGGAGGGACTCTCTGTCTGCCCCTATCTGTCTTTATCTTTCTCTGTATCTGTCTGATCCCATTCTCTTCTGTAACCTGTCTCTATCCTGTCTCCCACATGCTGGCTCCTGAAAGAGCAGAGCATTATTTAATTTATCCTAAGTACTTTTGAAGAAGGCTTGCAAGTGAGCGAAATGCTGGTGGCCTGGAAGCAGTCAGAAGGAATTTTCCAGAACTTCTGCACCATGGGCTTGGGGTGGGCCCCCTCCCCCCTCCACTGCCAATGAGGAAGTGAGATCCCATCACGTACACCTCCAACTGTGGCTCATGGGCATCACCTGAAACTGTTAAAAATGCAGAATCTTGGGGGTGCCTGGGTGGCTCGGTCAGTTAAGCATCCAACTCTTGATTTTGGCTCAGAGTCATGAGATCAAGCCCTGCATCAGGCTCCACACTCAATGGGGAGTCTGCTTGAAATTCTCTCTCTCTCTCTCTCTCTCTGCCCCTCCCCCTGCTCACACTCTTTCTCCCTCAAATAAATAAATCTTTTTTTAAAAAATGCAGAATCTTGGACCCACACCTACACCTGAGGGATCCAAGTCTGCATTTTAACAAGATGTCCTAATGACTGATAGATTCACATGCACATTAGAGTATGAGAAGCAACAATGTCTAAAACATTGAAAATTCTTCTTCCCAAGCATGCCTCCCTCGGTCACAAACTTTCTTTCAGGCCCAGGGAGAAAGATAACGTCAGAGAATTTAAAGACTGAGTAAGATTTGCACAGTTTTTTAAATGCTAAAAGCCTTCCTGGGATAAGCCTGGGAAACACACACATTCACTTTAAATAGTTAATTCCAAAGCAGTTGAGGTTTGGTCTTTTCAGGCTGGTTGTCATCTGTGACAAATTCACAAGAATTCCTATAACAGGTTGGGTTTTACAAAGTCCAGGGGGAATGTAGATTTCCAATATTTCCAGCCTCTCCTAAATCAGAAAAGTATAAACAGCAGGAAGGATTTAAGTATTTTGAACTTGCCAAATTCCATAGTAAAGCAGATCTCCTCCCATGCCTTGCTGGAAAGGGGAGATTGGAATGAGACAAAGCTGGAAGATGTGGATGATTCCACTGCTTTGAAAAGGCAGCCATAGGGCACCTGGGTGGCTCAGTTGCTTAAGCACCTGCCTTCGGCTCAGGTCATAATCCCAGGGTTCTGGGATCGAGCCCCGTGTTGGGCTTCGTGCTCAGCAAGGAGTCTGCTTCTCCCTCTTCCTCTTCCACTCTCCCCACTCATACTCACTCTCTCTCTCTATCTCAAATAAATAAAATATTTTTTAAAAAGAAAGGAAAGGGAAAGGAAAGGAAAGGAAAGAAAAGGCAAGGCAAGGCAAGGCAAGGCAAGGCAAGGCAACCTTGCCACCAAGGTTTCTAATGAGCACCCTCATGGCAAGATAACAATACAAAATTAGCGGGAGAAAATTTTCAGGTGTCAGTCCAATTGCAGAGTAACAGGCAAGGAATAAGAACCTTCTTACATAAAAGTATTTCCAACTTTGAAGCTGGTGAGGGAATATTGACTTATATCCTTTTTTTTCCCAAGTGTGATGTCATCTCATGGGTCATGTTGACACCGACAAGGATTTCTTGTTAAATAATCCCTTTGCCAACATCGGGGAAGAGCCTTGCCCTTTGATCTAAACAGATAGGATCTCGAGAGTTACCCTGCTTACACATCTCTAGTTAGGCGGCTCACAATAAGATTCCTGAAGGAAAGATGGGGAGAAAAGTACACACAAAAGTAGAATGAGTGAGCTCAGAAAGAGGAGAGAGAGAACAAATTCTAGAATGTGCATCCTATGAATAGACACTGAGAATGTGCAGTGTGTAAAGCACTCTACACCATTCACAGATTTTATTTAATCTGCAGATTTTGCCAATCATGTTCATATTTATAGCCGTATGCAACTCTTCGTAACTCAAAATCTAAAACAAAGGCCAAAACTCTACCCCAGAGAATCTGAATCCTGTCACTTTTCCTTCTTTCTGCACACACACACACACACACACACACACACAGGCCATGAAACTCTCCTGTGCCCACACGACATTAACATCGTGTCACACCTCTGCCCGCACAATGATCTCAGCCACCAAGACTGAAAGCAAGCCTCACTCCCACACTGGATTCCCCCTTGTCACTCAGAGGGATGTTAAGCTGGGCTTCAGGATTGGAAATGCTCAGGGTTTCAAGAAAATGAAAGTTTCCGGATTGAAGCAAAACTCCAAAGTGACCGCTTGACACACACACACTCATTCCCCCCTATGTTTCGTATGCCTTCAAAAAATACTTTTCTTTCTTTTTATTGGACTTTGAAGTCAGCGCCACAAGACTGAAAGTCTGACGATGTTCTGATCTGCTCCGCGTTTGAGCTGGCTCCATGCAACACCAGTAAATTGCAGGTATATTCCTTCTGTAAAGATCAGCAAACCTGAGCTGAGTCTTCTTTTTATCCCGCACAAGTTGAGGGCAGGTAGGACCCAGTCCTAAAGATTTGGGATATCTTGTCTTTTTGGAAGTTTGGGGAACACAGAGTGGGAAAATACTTTAAAATAAGGAAATCAGCCCTGGGAAATGGAAGGCAAGGCTGGGAAGGGAGCGTTGGGCTCACCGCCATTGTGCAAATGTGTTTTCAAAACCAATTACAATGCAGTGATCAGACAGTATATCTGCTCCCGGACCAGACTGCGGACACCAGCAAGCTGGGTGCGGCTTCCCTGCACACGCCACATCCTGGGGAACCAGAGGACAGTTTTCTGTAGAAGATTCTTGATGGAAGAGAGGATTTCTTTTAAAAAGGACATCTTTTATTTTCCCATCTGTTTCTTCTCACAGAACAGTGTGGGGGCAAATCAGGTCTTAGAACATTCTGCAGGATAATTTGGCACTTTCCTTCTATAAGCTTGAAGATGGAGACAGAAAAGGGCTCACTGTTACTACCTCTTTCACCACGAAGGACAGGGCTGCAGGGAACACCACCACCCCACACCTGCGCCTATGTCAGAACGCATTATAAAGAGACAGGGGGGTGGTGAAAGACTTTTGAAGGGGAAAAAAAAGGACACCCTCCCCCAAAGAAAAGGGTGTTAATTAAATTTGTTTTCAAAAACTGCAAATCCTTATATCTGCTCAAAGCAAATGAGGCATTAATGCCTCAAAGACCGTTGTGTCCATTGCACAGAACTCCCTAAATGGTGTACACAGCCACTGTGTCTTTTGAAATGGTGGGGTTTGGCCCCTCAAGTTCAAGCAAAAGAGTCCAAGAAAGGAGGAAAAAGCAAAACACAAAAAAACACAGAGACTTATTTTTCCCCCCAGCTGCTAAAAAAATGAACTGTCCCTGCTCCTGGCCTTTCTCCACAGCTCACATTAGCCAGCCTCAGAGGGGTGAGCTCCCTGAATGGAGAGGTAATCAAGCAGGTGGTGTGCTTGCTGGCACGGAACTCAAGCCACCAAAGGAGCCATGCAAACTCCATCACCACCATCTCATGCTCCCTGTCTGATCCCCAGCCGTTCATCTTCCCTCCCTCCTCCTCCCCTGCAAAACTCCAGGGTACCAGAAGCAACACCAGCCACAAGCCCAGTCCAATTTTTTGTTTCCAAATACAGTGCTGAAGAGAAGTGGGAAATGAAATCATTGACAACAAATTGCCCTCAGGAGGGAGTAACTAATTCTATGCCATGCTTTGTACCACCAGGTAAAGGGGGAGGGAAATGGATGTAAACGAGAAGTAGGGATTTGCTTAAATGGATAGGTAAGCTTTCCAGATGGTGTCAAGGCAAATACCTTGACAGAAATTAAAAAGTTCAATGTTGACAATCAAAATGATATGAAAATTTTAAATCCATATGACATTCGATCCTAATTAGATGTAACATCTAATTATTGAGTTAATATGATTAAAAAAGCTTCATTTTAAAAAATGTGGAAACCTAAGTGTGATTTGGAGGGGGCCTGGGGAAGGGGTAGCCAACTAAAAGCCAGGACATTTTTGTAGAACAATAGAGCTTTTGAGCTGGATTTCTCAGAAAGTCCTTCTACCTCACTCTCCATTCAGTACATGTGAGCCTCACCCTCGCCAAGGGGTGCTGATCCCACCAGGAAGGGGTTTCCAGAAGGTCCAGGGTTTCCTGAAGCTAGACCTGACTGAGCAGAGGCAGCCATTCACAGAACTTCGCAGGCTACCAGGGCAATGGGCTGAATGTCCGTGTCCCCCAAAATTCAGATGTTGAAGCCCTAACCCCCGGCGTGGAGGTGGGGGTTTTGGGAGATGATTAGCTTGAAATTAGCTAATGAGAGTGAGACCCCCATGATGGGATTAGTGGTTTTATAGGAAGAGGATTCTCTCTCCTTCTCTCTCTCTCTCTCTCTCTGTCCCCTCCTTCATCAAGGAAAGACCATGTGAGGACATGGCTAATGGCAGCCATCTACAAACCAAGAAGAAAGCCCTCACCAGGACCCAGATCTGCGGGCCCCTTGATCTTGGACTTCCAGCCCCCAGACCCATGAAAAGCAAATCTCTCTTGTTTAAGCACCTGAGTCTGGTACTTTGGTACTTTGTTGTGGTAGCCTGAGCAGACGAAGTCACATCCAACTCTGTCCCTCTCCCAACAGCCAACTAGCCTCTCCAGGAGGTCACCTTCCTCTGCTGCTAAAAAGAATCCCTGCCTTAACCTGGAGGACCAATCTTCACTTCCTTCCTTCTAAAGATCATGAGATTAAGCTTCTGACTTCTGGGAGGGAAATACAGGAGCAAAAAGAGTGTGAGTGTGAGTGTGAGTGTGTGTGCGTGTGTGTGTGTGTGGATGTGTGTACATTGCACAGAGAACACCCTCTCTTTCAAAGACCAACTAGAAAAATACCAACAGCTACAGGTAGGTTTTCAAGAACATCATTCCAGAGAGAGGCGTGCTCTGTGCTTCTTTCCAACTGTGCTTGGCCTCCTCATGCTCCATCTCTCTATCATGTGCGCTGTGTCTGGTTCTTATAAATATCCCCTTGAAGAGGGTGAAAAGGTCATCCTGATTCACATCGGCAAAAACAAGGGGGCATTTGGTTGAGCTTGTCCCCATCAATGATATATTTTCAAAACTTCCTAGCAATCACAAGCCTTTGGTATTGGAGTGAAATGTTTTGGAACACGGAGACACAAAAAATACACCAAGTCTGAGCACAGCCAGACACACAAGTCTCTTGCACTTGACGTTGCAGTTACTTTCCTGGAAGTTAGTGTGGCGAGCTGGCAGGGCTGACAGCAGAAGGACAGAGCCCAGGCTGAGATGGTCTTTTTCACACTCCGTTTCCCTCTACCTGCCCCGAAATATGGCCCATCTCCACACAGCCTAGAGAGTTCAGCTCTAGACTGCACCAAGTGATAAGACTTCCTTTCCCCCAAGCCTTCCCAAAGGTCAAAAGCATCATGAAGGATGCTATTATGATTAAACCAACAGCGGTCATCTCCCACAGGCTGCAGTAGAATGTACGAGAAAAAGGAAGTGCGGTGGCCGAGGAGGAGGTTCAAAGAAAGTCCTGGAGACGAGTTAAGGGCTGAGGAATGTGGTGAGGTGGGCGTAAGGCCCCTGCTCTCCAGAGGAAGAGAGGAGAAGGCTCTTTGGGCAGATGGGGAGCCTGGGGGGAAGGGAGATTAAAAATAACCCCAAATAGACTTGGGTCATCCCAAGTTTCAGGAATGTACCCAGGAGGGGCAAGGGAGAAGATGGAGTTCCACAAACGTACATCTCCTGTGTTCTTCCAGACGGCTGTACCCCTGGGCAAGAGGGCCCTCAGGCAAGGTCCTGCTGCCCAGATGGGCCTGAAGAGTGACTGACCTGGATGTTTATCAGGGCGGATCAGCTGGGGAGAGTTCGAAGCAGGACAACGAACCCCAGGACACGGACTGAGGCTTGCTTGTCTTGTACCCACAGCATCGTGTCCAGCCCTTCACAAGCCTATAGTTCTTGGGCACTCTCACTCCCCCTTCTCTATGGCTTGGCCCCCCACCCACTTCATGGGTGGTCTCCACACCACACCCTGCCTCTCCGTGCCCGCCCGTGACATCCCTCACCGCCTAGCTCCCTCTACCTGCTGCCCCTACTGAAGACCCCCACCAGGGGTTCAAACTCCTGCTCTGTCCTCCAAGCTAAGTATGCAAGAGGGGCCTTGTTTCTACCTCACGGGTAACCCTGGAGGGCACGCAGGGAATGAGCTCTTCCTGACCCTTCTGCCTGGGTGGGCTTTGTCTCTGTGACCCTCCAGCCCCTGGGGACTCCACCCACTGATCCATGGAGAGGCTGGGGTCTGCCCATCCCCTCCCAGACCCAGCTCTTTTGCTCCAAAGATGACTGGGGTGGTGGTCACTGGTCTCCAGATGTTTCTTGACTTGTTGGTCTTCATCACACAACTCCGATGGACACCTAAGGAATCCCTTACTGGTGGGTCAGTTTACCCCTTTCTTTAACCTTAGATGTGGGACACTGATGGGTATAATCACACTTGACAGCTCTGGGCACAACATCATCTTTGGTCTATAGATGGGGCCTTCTCTCATCTTCCTGGCTTTGGTTTTATCTATGCCCTCCGTCCCCACGCCTTATTCCATCGACTCTGTCCCACAGGCAATTCTTCTGATGTGGTCTACAGCCATCTCTGTGTCTCTACGTTCTCTTGCACAGTGTTCATTGCTCTTTGGTGTGTGTATATTTTCAACTTGCACAAATGGTTGGCGTTTCACATTTTATTCTATTTCTTACTTTTTTCCACCAGCACTACTCTTTTTAAGAGAATCCATCCTGCTTTTACATTTAACGCATTGCTTTGAATTACTGCATGGCACGTACATAGATGACCTCCGTCTACCTGTCTTACTGGTATTCTGCTGATAGACAGGAGTCTCTAACTCTCTAACAACCCAATAGTAAGGCAACATGTGAATACAAATATCTTCGTATATTTTCCTGTCAGAGCCAGGGCAAAACTTTCTCCGGGCTATACACCTCACTATGGAATATCTGTGTCACAGTTTACGCAGATACTTAATGTACCTTAGCAATGCCAGATTACTCATGAAAACAGCTACCTGGCAGTCAGGCTCAACCAGCAGGGCACAAGGGAATATTCTAGATAATCCATTCTCCACCACCAGTTGACGTCACTGAGTTTTCTAATGTTTTCCAGCCTGAGGTGGGGTAAAGCGAAATCTCAGTGTTCGGATCTGCGTTTCTCTGGTTGTTAGTACAGATGAGCACTTCTTTACATGTTCGTTGTCTTTTAGGTTTTCTCCTTCCTAAAATGTCTGTTTATATCTTTTGTTCGTTTTTCCATTGGAGTTGATTTGCAGGCCTCCTTTGCAAATTCTGCAAATTAATCCTTTGTCCTTTTCAGAGGCAAACATCTTCTCCCTCTCGAGATCCTATCTTTCTTTGAGGTTTCTATTGTGTTCCATTTGGTCTCTACGTCTGTTTCTGAATACTACGATTTGCTTGTATGTTTTAATAACTGAATAGATACATCCCCTCTTTAACTTTTGTGTTTCTTTTGTAATATTCACTTAGCTAATTGTAAATCTTTTTTTATATAAATTTATTGAGTTCCTGGAAAAAAAAAAAGTCCAACTGGAATTTTGACTGAGAGTGCATGGAGATTATAAATTAATTTGGGAAGAATTGCAATCTTCATAATATTAAATTCTTCATCCAAGAACATGATATCTATTGATATTATTTTCTTTGTCTTTTATTAAAGTTTTCAAGCTTTTCCCCACGGACGTCTGAGGCAATCTTGATTAAATCAATTCCTAAATAGTATTTTTTTTTTTGTTCCTATTGGAACAGCATCATATTTTTTATTATACTTTCTGGACAGTATAACATAGTAGGAACTGAAGTTATAACTGTCTGACTTAATTATTCCTCCCCACTAAGAAGGGAAGGATGTCTTCCTGAGCTGAGCCTCTGTAAGGAGAATGCCCCATCTGGAAGCTTCTTCTCTCATATTTTTCTCTGTCTCTCCAACATCCCACTTCTTTTCCAGAGTCTTCTTGTTCAAATCTCCCAACGCGGACATCTACTTTTAAGCCAAAGTGGGTTCTACTATTTTTTCCTTCTTGTTTCTTGCAAATTCCCAACTTCGGCTGATACGAGTGGAAGCTGGGGACATAAGTGGGGCAGGGGATGAGCTCTAGTTCTGTGAATGAGAACACAAGTGGGTGCCCAATTCCATTGTAATACCTTAATCTTGCACCAAGAAGCACTCTGGCTAACTCCCAACTGGTTTACTCAGGAATTGCAGAGAACCTCCACCTTGCCCAGCCAAGCATTAATTTTCCTTGAAGACATCACAATATTATTTCACATGAAGAAAGGACATTGCTATAGTCAATGTGACTTTGACCTTGTCCCTTTCAAAATAATGAACTTTGGCATGATGGTGTGATGGAGCCTTTTCTTCTTTCCTGGGCCTGCATATATTCCAACAGACATCGCAGCAACTATAAATGGCTCTCTTCCCACCACCCTCAATGGATGGCACCAGCTCTGATGAAATTTTCTGGTTTGTTTTGTGTTGATGTCAGAGAGTCCTTTAATCAGTGGAGTGAATACTAAGGAACAGGGAGCATTTAGCCTACCAGAATCCCTCTCCCGACCCCGGTAGTAACACTAAGGGAACCATGGGATCCCAAACTTCCTTTCTCTCTGCTGTTCCGGGATCAACCTGAAAAACACTACCTGATTATAGATGAACTTCTACAGGCTGACGGGGGCAAGTGGTGAGAATACAAAACATTCCGGGGCCCAAGATGTCCAAATGAGGTTTCGTTGCATGGGAATTTGATCGTTCACAGTTTTACCAAATTCCTAGATATCTAGATGTACGCTGGGACCCCTCTGAATCCCGAGGACATTTGGCTTGCAGAAGACTTGAGCTCCGTTCATGCTCTGAGCATGCTGTCTCATGGCCCACGTTTTTCCTGTTTCCCCCTCTTGTCACCAGCCTTCCACACACAAACCACCCCTGGTTTGAGAACCACAGAATTGGAGACACCACTTCAAAACTGTAAAGTTTACGGTGAAATTCAAAAGAGTTTTTAAAACCCACTCCTTCGGGGTCCCTCACAAGCCCCTGTTTTCACAGAAGAATTCACCACTTCCTCTCCTAAATCATTTGTGTGCTGCTTCAGGTCCAACACACCCACCGCACTCACTGAGGCAAAAATGAGAATCGCGAGGAAAGGTGACTTTCTACACCTTCCTCCCTCTCTTGCACTGAACTGTGGCTGAACACAGCTTTCACTATGAGTGATACTTACTTGCTTCTTAATTATCCTCAGCCTCACATCTTCCCTTAAATGGGTTCACACTTCCCCTCTGCACTTGGGCTCCAAAGCCAGACTTGGAGCTCCGAGTGAAGGATCTATACGTGGTAGATTTCTGGTCTCTCCCAACACGGGGCTCCAGCCTTGGGAGTTCTTCATACACATTGAAATTACAGGCCAGCTCCATTTAAACTTCCATGCAGTTCTAGGGCTTGATGGCAACCCTACCTACAACTCCAACCTGGGTCATTAATCCGCAGGAAGAAGCCCGAGGCACGGGGACTACTGACATGTGTATTTAAAGTCCGAAGGTCTGTACGTTCCCTGTGTCCCCTGGGTTTTGCCTTTTCGCTTTGAAGAGGGGATTCCTGTTTCACATTTTACTGTCGCATAAGAATTTACTCACATCCAAGTGCGGCGGGGGACATGCTCTCAGCTCCATAACGTGTGCCCGAGGACCGGATATTGTAGCCCCCGAGGATTTTTTAAAACCCCCTGATGAACAGACCGTTCGGCACTCACAACGGAGAGGCACATTGTTCCGTTTTCAGCAGCCTGCGAGAGGCAGAGGTCCTGCTGAGCAGGCTGGAGAGAGTGCCCGCGATTAATTGGTAAAGTTGAATTGTTAACATTCCCTCAGTGTTCCCCAGCACAGGGCTCTTGACTGGACTGCTGGAAAAAATAGCCGGGTGTAGGGGAGGGGGCAGCGTAGAGTGGAGTAAAGGAGAAAAATCTCTCATTAAAACCCCAATCAAGCCATTTTAGCACCTTCCCCGCCCCCCAACACAGCATTTGCTTCGAGCCCACAATGTTATACTTGTTGAACACTTTATCATAACAGATCTCTGCTCTTTCCTAAAACCTGAAATCACTTGCTTTCGTCAGGGAATTTTTGGGTGGGTTGTGTGTCTTGAAAAGCTCACATACGCTGGATCCTCAAGGGATCATATGTTCACACTGTAGTGTCTCTGACAAATGCGCTTCTAGGCACAGGCTCACATATGTATGCAGGTCGTGGGACAGAGACGTGTTACAATACATTCCAGCCTCTGTTCGTTCTTTCTTTTTTTCTTTCTTTCTTTCTTTCTTTCTTTCTTTCTTTCTTTCTTTCTTTCTTTCTCTCTCTCTCTCTCTTTCTTTCTTTCTCTCTTTCTTTTCTTTCTTTCTTTTTCTTTCTCTCTCTTTCTTTCCTTCTTTCTTCTTTCTTTCTTTTCTTAATTTCCTTCCTTCCTTCCTTCTTTCTTTCTTCCTTGCTTTCTTGCTTTCTTTCTTTTTGTGTGTGTTGGCATAAAAATTATTGGCTATTTCTCCAAAGCGGGCCTTAGGTTAGTGCCTAAAAAGCCTTTTCTTACATAAGGATTACTGTGAGAGCAGATGCCTAATAGGCTCTATGGGCAGTCCTCCTTTCCAGAACTGCCCTCCACCCTCCTGCCTTGGTCACAGGGAGCTCCCAGGAGCCATGTCTGCTCAGTGTGGTCCTTCCCCGCCAGCCAAGTGGACTGGAACCAGACTAGGCACCAGACCCATTCCAGGCCAGTGAGAATCCCACACTCCAGACCCCAGGACTTCAGAATAAGAATTAAGGGGTAGGCATCAGGGTGGGGCTGTGTTTTCTGCCTTGTGAACTAAGGCAATGATAATGTCATCTTGCTGAAAAAAGAAAATACTACAAATGTGCAATAAGAACGGGAAAAGTGAGATGCGGGGAGATGGCTCCTAGGCGCCAGGCAATCTAGCAGAGGAGTGTCCTGGCCCCGGGGACCCACCTGTCTAGCCAACTTTGGCATTCAGGGAGTGAGAGCCCTTCCACTGGTGCACAGGGCCAGGGAAGAAAGGTCGGGACAGAAAACCCCACTGAGGATTCTAACAAGGAGACGCATTCGACGCCTCCCACGTTATTTCCACTTCCTCTAGCAGGGAACTTCCGACAACAAAGCATATCATCAAACACATCTTATTCAAGGTAAAAGTATCAGTGTACTGTTGTCATGATGAAATTTGACCCATATCAAAATAGCTACTCAGAAATTCCATGGGTTCTGTACTTATCTGCTCACGTTACTGATAAACCCACAAATATAAAGCCTGGGAGGAAAAGCTAACTCTGTTTATTCACATACCCAAGACATCCCTAAACATTGATATTTACACAGATGGGGGAATTTGAGTGTCATTGAAAGAAATGCCTGGTCCTAAATATCCCTCATCCATTCTGGCTCCTGTAAATTCCATTATTATAATCATTCCTCTATATTCCTATGAATGCTCCGTTTGTAGAACTTTCTTCTTGAGATGTGAATATCACATGGAAGACGTTACATAGTAAACTACACAATAGCATGAATTTAGTCATTAGATTCATTAGCTGATAGTTTGTAAAAGCTTGAGGATCTAGGCTATCCTATGGGAATCTTTAATGGGGGAGAAAACAGGTTTCCCTTAAGTCAGAGAAAATGACTGAGTCTCCACTGTATGTCTGAGATTCTGCCAGGCACATATAACGAACATGACCCTGCTCCTTCCTTAAGAAGTTCTGTATGATAAAGCCTCTTAATATATACCAAGGAATTTGGATATTTTTGTTCTACATACACGCCTGGAATGTTTACTAACTCTAACAGGCCACCCACCAGCCAAGGGAAAATATGCCAAGCCAAGAGGAACCATTGAGAGGGTTACTTCTAAATTCTCAAAACAAGTATAGACAGAGGCTGGCCCACAGGAAAACCAATGTGCGTCTTTCAGCTTTTCCAAGTCCTGGGTCCCAAGCTCCAAGGTCCCATCCAAGTACTTTCTTGAGGGTTTTTGTTTGTCTTTTCTCTTGGTTTGGTTACTTACAGGGGTCATCACAAATATGCATGTCTTCTTGTTTAGAATACTCGTAGCCCTATTCCCAAAATGGACTGAAAGCTGGGTAGTTTTATGGTTACTACCCAGAGACTTCTCTTCATTAAGGCTCAACAGATTAACCCATTTAGGCATGCTGAGGTCCCCATATGTGTGATACCGTCTGTGGCTATATCCCAAAATAGAGCAAAATTTACACTTGGGGGAAAGACTATGCACTTTTGCTCATAATCAAAGGATCATGTAAGGCCATTCAAAACCAATCTCTGTAATACATTTTAGAGAAAGAAAGAAAAAATTTTTTTAGGAAAAAGAAAAAAGGACACCATGGACAAAGTTAACAGACAACATAGTGGAAGAAGATCTTTGCAGTGTCAAAACTGACAAGGGACTACAATCTAGAATATATATAAGGCACTTCTGCCAACCTACGGGGTCCAGGCAGTCATTCCGGAGAGAATCTGGTAGTACTAAGCCAACGGAACAGCTATGACCCAGCATTCCTGCCCCTGAGTCCTAGGTGATATATGCCAGGAATTCTTAAGGATTAGCCTGTCAGCCAACAAGGGGACATGGTTGAGGATCTTCACCACAGCATTTGTGGCAACAGGGAGCTGGAGACAGTCTCAGGGCTCATCCCTGTTGGAACAGATGCGTAACACAGGGATGCTGCACACAGCCATACAGATGCCTATAAACATGCAGGGCAGAAAAAATAAGAAGCAGAATGAGGTCTCTAGTATGCCACTTATGTAAACTTAAAACACATGTTCCCCAAACAGAAATACATGTTTTGCAAGAATGCAAGCAAATAAAACAATACACACAAACACGTTAAACTGGTGTCCTCCAAAGAGGACAAAAATGAAGATGGGGAAGGGGAAAAAAGGAAAACATTCCATCCATCAAGAGAAGAGCCTTGAAGAGATCAGTCACTGTAGCGTGCCATGAACTGGCCTTCTGCAACTGAGTTGTAAAAACAAGCAAAAATGGGTTAGGAGAAGCCATCGGGTCCTCGGGTCCTTGAAGAGAGGAGGCAAAGGGCTCCTTTCTGAATCCCCAACAGCATGGAGCACCATGTCCTGTCTTTGGACTATGTCTACTAATTGTACAATAGATATTTGACTGATGGATCTATCAACAAATGGAATATCAATAAAAGGAAAAATATCATCCAATGGAGGATGGCCAGCAGTCATGGTGCTGCCCTGTAAATAAATAATTACTGATGCCCTTTTATATGCCAGGCACCATGCTAGACCCTGGGAAGGAAGTGAGTGAAGAGGGAGACAGTCCGTGTCCCCGTGGAGTTCTGCTGAGAGAGAACTCAGTGAGTCAAGTAGCAATTATGAAAGACTGTGTTGATGGCTATGACGCAGGTCATAACACAGGGGGCCCTGGGGACACCCAACAGGGGCTCCTAACCCTACTGCAGAAGTTCAGGAAAAGCATCCCAGGAGAGACTGATGCCTTTACCAAGTCCCAAAATATAAGTAATAGTTACATCAGCGGGGGCGGGGGGGGGGGGGCCTGTTGCTGGGAAGGGCACATAAGAAGCAGGAGAAATTGCACATGCAGTGGGGCCCGGGGTCAGAACTTTACCATAATAACTCTGATCCCTACTTCAGAAGGGCTGTCTTCCTAGCCTGAAGATATAACAGAGCAGTTACTTTAACAGGTGGAGCTGCTTGGCATTTATGAGTGTTCTGGAGGCATCTTTATCAAACAAAGCACTGATCCCTGCTTCAATTCTCTTTTCAGAGCCAGCAAATGCACACATCCAAGTCGATATTGCCTCGAGCAGGCCAACAGGATCGAGCACTTATCACTGTCCTGTGAAATCATTTCCGTTTGACTTAATAGGGATAAAGAATTTTGAACGGAAAGGCTTTTCACCTGCCAAGTGAGTTCACCTTTCCTTCGTTTTCCTTTCATCCCAAAATTAGAATTCTTCATTTGTGTATGGGCGAGGATGCTCACCGCTGACACACTTCACATGTCTCACTCTGGAGATGTTCTCCCAGGGTAGGTAGAAGCACCATGTCCTGATGAGCTGAAGGGCACTGGCCTGATGAGCTGAAGGGCAGAGTCCTACAAATGCCGGTGCTAGAGACTTCCTCCAGGGGGTCTTGACCACGAGGCTGGCAGGTCCCCTCCCAGGGATCTGACTCAGAAAGCCTCCGCTGGGGTTGTAGAATTTGCATTTCTAACAAGTTCCCAGATGGTGCTGACGCTGCTGATCTGGGGACCACACTTTGAGACCCACTGAACTCCTCTAATTCTGCTGATGGAGAAACTGAAAGTCAGAGAATGTGTCAAGAAAACCTACACGTCTCCTGTGTGTCTCCTTCATGCTCACTCAACTACTACCTTCTCAATGCTTCCGATACCAGAGGTGGCGGGACGCGGGGGAGGGGGTCCCCACCAAGCAATTCTCCGGGACACCAGCTGGGTGTCATACAATGTAACTCAATTCTGACACTATCTTCCTGGACATAGCCTCAGTTCCTCCAGAGTACTCCTCTCCTGCCCACTTCAGATGCCGGTCTCAAGCCACCTGTGCTTCTGACCCATAGGCTATACATTGGAGGTTCCCACGACCCCCTCTTTGGGACTGACTGATTGGCTAGAGCAGCTCACAGAACCCAGGAAAACAGTTTACTTACTATTTACCAGCTTATTATTAAGAGGATATGATTAAAACCAAACAAAACACCCGGATAGAAAAGATAGGCAGGGCAAGAAATGTGAGGAAGGGCCCAGAGCTTTCATGCTCCTTCTGGGCACCACTCTCCCAGTACCCCCACGTGTTCACCCATCCAGAAGCTCTCTGAACCCCCATGTTTTGGGGATTTTATGGAGCCTTCATCACATAGGCTTGATCAATCATTAAGTCCATCGCCGGCTCCCCTCCCCTCCCCTCTCTGGAGAACGGGGGTAGGGCTGAACGGTCCAAGCTTCCAGTTGTGGCTTACTCTTTCTGAAAACCAGCCCCCATCCCTCCCTCCCTGGAGAGCCCTCGGGGAGCCCACCCAGAGTCACCTCAGGAGAGCAAAAGACGTTGCTATCACCCAGGAAATTCCAAGAGATTTAGGAACTCTGTGTCAGAAACAGGGGTCAAAGACCAGATATTAGAACAAAAGAAGCTCCCAGTGCTCTTATCACTTAGGAAATTACAAGGGCTTGGGGAGCTCTGTGCCAGGAACCGGGGCAGAACCCAATATATATTTTATCTATTACCTCACAGCAAGTGACTTACGTAAAATGATAAAAATTCCTGGTAATCCAACCCAGGCTTTAGGGGAATATAGTGAACAGGAAAGAAATAAAGAGCTATGGAGATTCTTGAACCAAGGTCCTCACAATTAGTGGCTTCATCGATAAACAGGAGACATTTTACCTGGTTCTTACAACCCTCTCCCTTCCCCCCCCCCATCCAAGCCTGAGAAATGCCACCAAGGATGGGGGTTTGGGGGTTGCTCCAGCAGCAAAGGAGGTGGAAGCAGGCATTGAGGGTCTAACAAAGTCCTAAAGGTCCTTGCCAGGCAGAGGCAGGTACCATTCTGATCTATGTCTCCACTCACTCTGCACGGTACTCAAGCAGAGGGCAGAGCCATGGGAACCAGTGAGCACTCTGCCCCAGCCTCCTTAACCTCTGCTCCATGACACTTGCAAAAACATGGTCCTGCAGATCAACTCCGGAGAGCCTGCTCCACCTGTCCGCCCTCAGTACCTCTGCAGGGTAGCTGCTTTGAGGAAACCTTGTGAGGCTCAAGGGAACCGCGGCCGGCCTCCCTCTCCCATTGTAACCCCGCCATGTGCAGGTTGTACTCCGGGAGAATGATGGCTGCCCTTGTGGGACTCGCAAGTCTTTGAACACGTGGGGGAGGGAGGAAAACGAAACAAAAACAACAGACTGCCTGTTTACCAAAGAGGGCTTAATGGGTTTAATGAGAAAGAGCAGGAAGTCTGTGCGCTTTCACTCTTACTTGTCAGCACCATGGCGAAGAGTCTAGATGGAGAAAGACTCTGGCTCGGCACCCTTGTTTTCTTGTCCACACCCCCCCCCCCTCTTTTAAGAGGAATGTGTTGGGAGAGGAGAAGTAAGCCATCAGCTGGGGCCCTGGCCATCAATGATGGCAGTTATTGAGCTGGAGAGGCATTGTTTAGGCATTAAGAGTTCAGAGGTCAAGTCTCTCTGACTGTTCATTACACCTAGGGCCCAGAACACTCTAGACATCTGCAATTATTAACTGAGATTTCATTACAGAATTCTTTTCCACGGACCTCCTAAGGATCTATTATTACAAAGATGGAAATGTCCTGTTTTGCAAGAAGAATGATTTTGAACCCCACCAAAAAATAACAGTTCTGCCCTTCGGTTCAGTGAGATGTCACAAGAAAATGATCCCAGAGCTGCTAAACAACCCAGTGTTGCTTTAGAGCTATGAGTTCTAAGCTTGCTTCGGTTTCTCCTTCTCAGCTACATAGAGAGGTCGTTTGTCTCTGGAGACTCGTGGTCACCATGTGACTAATGAGGAGGGTAAGATACTCATTTCAATGAATCCAAGCTTTAGCTGAGTAACTGGTAGTGGAGCAAGACTTGTAACAATAGGGGCGCATGGGTGGCTCAGTCATTAGGCGTCTGCCTTCGGCTCCGGTCATGACCTCAGGGTCCTGGGATTGAGCCCCACATCGAGCCCCGCATCGGGCTCCCTGCTCGGCGGGAAGCCTGCTTCTCCCTCTCCCGCTCCCCCTGCTTGTGTTCCCTCTCTCGCTGTCTCTCTCTGTCAAATAAATAACTAGAATCTTAAAAAAAAAAAAAAAAGACATGGAACAATAAATATTTCATTTTATCGTATATCAGATATTTGGGGAAATATTCATAGACTCCTATTTGAACCAATTATCAAGCAATTTTTGAAACCAGATTGCTGGTGGACAATCATGGTGCACCGGCCTAAAGCTCGAGCTACAGCACATCTGACCCCACTGCTTACAAGGCCAAAGGATGCGGGCCCACAAAGGTCTTAGTTAAAAAGATGTCGGAAGCTAGGGCTTCCAAGGTTGGGTCCCGCAGGACAAATTCTCTTTACTTGGCCTTCATTTCTGAGCTGAATAGCCTAATTCAGAATTTTGCTCAAGCAGAGGCTCACAGAACTGGAGCAAACCCCGTGCAGACCCACTGCCTTGTGCTAGGCTGTAAAGAGAATTGAAACCTCGCCCCCAAATGAAGTCCGTTCCTGTGGTTTGCATCCTTCCCCTGCCCTCCCCACCCACAACAACATGCACACAGGCGGGACTCTGATGTGGTTTTAGGTTTCCAAGGGTCATCACCTAACCTCCCAAGACTTGTGTAAAAATGCCCCTTATGAAACTCTTTACACGTTTGTTTTTAAATTGTGGGAATGGCTGATTTACTTCCCAAGAATGTTTGGAGATCTTCTGAGCTGTGCCAGGATCCATAATTATCAACAATTGCTAAGGCAGCTTAACCCTTATGTAAAATATTGTGCATACAAATGGGTTTATTTTGAACCAGTTCACACTATTAAATTCGAGTCTGGTACAGGGTTTATCCCTAGGCACTGCTCAATAACAGCACAGTAGCAAACACCTCAGCTATATGTCTTCCTATTTGGTTGGCTCGTTTTATATCTTTGCATGTTTAAATAGGCAATGGGAGTGCTAATTAAAATGCAATCATGCAGATAAATTAGACCATGTTTCTAAAAGGTAAAATGAAAACCCTTTTGAGTTCAAAATCTTTGTGACATTCAAGGCAAAAGCACAGTGTGATACTGAGCACAGAGAAAATCTTTCATGATTATGGCATGTTTAAAACCAAAATTCGTTTGTTTTGTTTTGTTTTTAGGTATACGGAACAGGCAACAAATTAATTACGAGTAATTTCTTATGGGATTCAAGACTCAGGGTTTCTAGCAAAATTTTCAAGTTGTAGGTCAGTCTGAATAATCTGTATGGTCCACATTCTGCCTATAAAATGGGAAGTATAATGTATATTTCAAAGCCTATGTCAATCTAGGCACCAGAGTGACCTCAAAACCTATGGTCAAGCCTCACTCAGTGGATTCTCAATTTTACCTATTGCTTATCCGTTCACAGGTGAACTTCACTGCCAGCAACCAAAGATAAAACAATATGCTGACGTCCCGTAAAATATTTTCTCTCTCTGAGCTTCAGTTTCTTCCCCCTGCAAAATGAGCTCTGGTAAGGCATTGTTGATGGCTTTTGATGTTATAAACTGTTTTGAGAATTTGATGAAAGTCATTTACACTGTTCCAAAAAAAAAAAAAAGCAACAACAACAACAGTAGGTGTGCATATCCCCACAAAATTGTGCACATGCATCCACTAATCCTCTGATACATATCTATGGACCTGCACCCAGTTAAGAACTCCAGCACGTGACCCAGCAAGCCCACTTCCGGGTATATATGCAAAGAAAACCAGAACTCCAGGTCCCTACAACAATGAAATGGCATATGTCTTTATCTAGGACTTTGTCCCAGGCTCTAACCCGTCCCCTTTTGCTCACACTGTGCACTACAAATTAATCTTTGCAAAACAAAACACCAAAAAATCATATAAAAATTCGTCTCTGCTTCAGCATGAGAGCCTTCTGCTGCATACACCATTTACAAGCCAGGAAATAACTAGAAACCCTTTAAGTAATACGACCAGTTTGGTCTAATTGAAAGCATTAGACAGTCTAGAGTTATTGTTTGCCCACTCTCTCCTTTGAGAAAGCGTGTACTTTATTTCAAGGTTACGATTTCTCCCATAGATTCCCACCGCCTGATAGTTTCCAGGCCCAGACTCAGAAGTACTCTGAGTCTGCACGGGTGCCAAAAGAAGATCCTGCTTGGGTGCTTGCTTCTCACCCTTCAGCTTTTGATCCAGAGCCTCTCTAAGTGCTAAAGCTCTCACCCTGAACTTTCCTCTCCCCAGGTCTGTTCTCAGACAACATTTCCCCAGAAATGTGCCAGAAAACAACGTGTTCCATGGACAGAAGAATCTGGGAAATTCTGCACCTCGGATACTCCCAAAGCATTTTGTCCTGTTAAAGGTACTGAGAAGTCTTTCATAAACAAATCTATTTAATTTTGTTTTTCCAATATTTTAAAAACTTACGTGATCTGGGGCACCTGGGTGGCTCAGTCGGTTAAGCATCTGACTTCATCACAGGTCATGATCTCGGGGTCCTGGGATCGAGCCCCACTCCAGCTCTGTGCTCAGCGGGGAGTTTGTTTCTGCCTCTGTCCCCCCCACCCCCACCTCGCTCATGTGCTCGCGTGCTCTCTCTCTCTCAAAATAAATAAAATCTTTTAAAAAATAAACACTTACGTGATCTTAGAATCATTTTGTTCCTATGATATTATTATTAGAGCACACTAGGAGAAAATCAAAGATCTGGTTTCTACCACATCCTCAGCCAATGGACTCTGAATGAGCTTAACTGAGATTCTCTGTTTACCTGGGTTCATTGCTCATCCCTTTCATCTAAACATCATTTAGTCCAAAGACCACTTAGGTCTTTCACAATTTTGCTTGCTAGTATTGTCCAGCCACCCGGGGTCCACCCTCCTCCACTGGCAGCTCATACCCACCCTCCCTTTTGGAACTCACGATGCATATGTATGTCTAAAAAGATGGTCACCAGGGGCGCCCGGGTGGCTCAGTCGGTTAAGCGTCTGCCTTCAGCTCAGGTCATGATCTCAGGGTCCTGGGATCGAGCCCCACCTACGTTGAGCTCCCTGCTCAGGGGGGAGTCTGCTTCTCCCTCTCCCTCTGCCCCTCCCCTGGCTTATGCTTGTGCACTGTCTCTCTCAAATAAATAAACACAGTATTTAAAAAAAAAAAAAAAAAAGCCGATCACCGTCCTGCCCAGGAGATAGGCCCCATTGTCTCTCCTTCAAATGTGTTTAGCATCTTAGCAATGTGGAGCCAAGAGAGCCCTAGATATCACCCAATCATTTTCTAACATTAGATCAGAGAACAGACCTGAGAGGTTACCTGACTTGACAGAAATGAGACCAGAGTTCACACTTCCTGATTCCCAGTCCAGTGGCCCTAGGAAGTAACTCAGACTAACCAGAGGCACATGAGATTGATACATAACCAGAGAGTAAATTTACTGATTTGCAGGAAGGAGTGAGGTGTGTCTGGCCACACCAGTTATCTAGAGACAGACCTACCCAACAATGAAATTACAGTTCAGTGCTTTCCTGATGAGGATGGGCCTCGAGGCTGGAGGAACAGTTGGATTTTCTTAAGGAATTGATGCCCTGGAGAGCATATGGGACGAGGAGTTAGGAAGCAGATCCTGAGTCTGATTTTTCTCACTACAAGATGGCGACCTCATCAGGCTTTCGTTGCATCATGGACTACCTGACAGGAGATGAGACAGTTACCCTCCTATCCCTTCCAGCTCTACAGCTTAGGATTCTGTGATTCTAAGTTCTGTCCTTTAAATGACTCTGCCTTCATGTCTTCAGCATCCCTTTTTACATGTTAACACACAAACCCTTAGCCCTTGGTCAGGGGTTCTTTCAATGCGCAATCACCCAGTTTTAGGCGCCAGTCCTCTTTGTCATTTGTCACAAGGTCATTAGATACATCTTCTCAGTATTCTCAAATAAAAGGCTCATTTAAAAAACAAAACAAAACAAATAAAATAAAATAAAAAACAACCTAGGTGTCCGCAGCTGCTCACTTGAACTCGAATAAATATTAACGTCCTCGTCTCTTCCCGGAATCCCTGAATTAATGTAGTTGCCTCATACTCACCAATATCTATTCATTCTACTCCACAGCCAGAGCTCGGGCTCCCAGGGAAGCCAGAGTCACACAGTGACATCTAGACTTCTCCATCAGGGAGGCTCCGCAGCTTCCTGCAACACCAAATCACAGTGTCATTAGGCTCAGCTTATGATGACAGGGTCTCCTAATTCAAGTCTGTGATAGTGCTTTTAAATCACAACAACTACTAAACCGCTTCATTTATTTAAAGAATGTCCACTGCCCCCAGGGCCTCTGGGCACGAGTACAAAATGCTGCTATTGAGAAGTGGCCACAGCAGTTCTCCCTGATCAACTAGCTGCTCATTATCACACTCTTACCAGTGATGCTAAGTACATCCACAAAGATGAACTATAAGAAACATATGATTCTTGTTCACACTTACATAAAATAGTGACAGTGCTGTTACTAATTAGTTACCAGATCCTCGATTGCTTTGTTCTTTGGCATTAGTAATATGCCACTTGAAGTTTTACACCGAATTAACATTACCCACATTCGACTGTTTCCAAGCCCCTTGAAAATGTGCGATCCTTCCTCATAAGCAAAGACATGCGCCTGACACTGAGACGTGGACCTGGAATTGTTTGCTCGCAGCCTCAAGTGAAGAGTGTGCTGGGCATGATCCATCTTGGTGCAGGAACATCCAGCTCTGACGCTGTTAGCAATTGTCCACAATTAGGAACGATTACTTCACTATTTGAAGCTAACTCACCTGTCTGGGAAATAAGTTTATTAACATGTAGCTCTGTCAAACCATCAAGCCTAGCAGATTAAGGTGAGTGAAAGCGAACTCCAAAAGCAACCGAGTGAGGCTCTTACTCAACCGGGACTCACTCTGATTCCACAGTCGCCTCGCAGACAGAAACCGAATGCCAGATTCTTCCGGATTAAAGAGTTTTGTCATCAATGCTGCTAACACCCTTAAATCCATTTTCTATTTTTCTAGTTGTAGGAAGTTAATGATATCTATTGATACCTAAATTCTTTATGAAGATGAACAAGGTGGTAAGCACATAAATCACTGTCATTTTAAAGAAGAAAAAAAACCCCTTCTGGAATGAAGAGGATTAGTGTAGACCAGGCAAGAATCCCAGAACCAGGCTCCAAATTCTGCTCCCCAGAAGTGGGCATCTACTGTCTCCAATTCCATCTGGAATAACTATCACCGCCTTTGTCTTATGGATGACCGTGTGGACAATGTTTATATAAAACCTAAGGATTTTGTTTTGTTTTGTTTTCCACTGACACTATACATCAAGTGTTTTCAACTGCCACTGTAGCTAGAAAACTGGATCTAAATCTTCCCACTGGTTAACATTTCCAAATCCGTCTGAAACTCCCAGATCTTTGACTACCCGCTTCCAATTGAAATATGAATGTTTCAGTTAGCTGTCTGGCTGAGGGAGTACACACCGAATCCAGAAACTCCAGATTTTGCCACAGGATTAAATATTTCATGTGCTGTAAGTGCAGATCCTAGAATTATATTTAATCTTTTTCTTTCCAATGTCCTACTTGAGTCAAATGCCGTGTCGTTCTTGCTCTCACTGATGGGCTCACGGGGCTGTCCTTCACGTATGGAAGTTCTGATTCATTAGCAGAAAAACGTGCTTCTCAGGGTTTTCACCAGGAAAGAGAGACTCCATTGTTATCAACCCTCATTCCACCAAATTCCTCTTGCAACCATATGAAAGATGAGTGCTTGGACTAAAGGGGCCCCTCTGTTAAACTAGAAGAGATGTGGGGGTTTTACCTTAAATAACATGAAAGAAATTTAAGTCCATGATCTTTGATTCTTAATATCACGGTCTCATAAACAAAAGTAACCATCCCAGATATTAGAAGAATGCGACTCAACATTTACGGGGAAATAGTACCTTCAGTATTTAGTTAAAGAATGTATTCTAGACTCTAATAAGTTTTTACTATGTTGGCAAACAGAAAAGAACCATAGCATTGGTAACAAATGTTTTGCTCCTGCAAGTAATTACTTCACTTAAAACAAAATACTCGACTTTTTTTTTTTTTTTTTTTTGCCTTCCACAATGTGAATTCTCCGATCCTTTTGGATAAAAGGCTTAGATGATCTGTTGTCTCTAGCCAGAATGACTGCATATGTTCAATCATATATCAGTTTCATCAGCCGCCATAGAATAGGCGCATATGACAATAAATCATTTTGGGAACTTCCTGAATCCCAGCCAAGTTGTAGACAATAAAAGATCCTGCTTGTAAAGGCAGCTATAAAAGTTAATTTCATACAGGTTCCCCAGCACACATGCCACGGTTCAGTTCCAAACAGATGTGATCTTGGAACAGCAATGGAAAATGGCATGAAGCATTTTCGCTAACTTTCCGTATCCAGGAGATTCAAATATTTCGTGTTTTCTGTAACTTTTAGTTATTAACACATTGCAGCAGGTATGAAAAATGAATTCTTCAAGCTTTTCTAAGGCCTAAGATACCATTGTTCCAGTCTAAAATATTCCTCCACATTGGAAAGATTATCCATCAAGCCAGACACACAGAGACTGAGAAAATCCTCACAGAGCAAAATAACAAAGACAAAAGCAGACATGTGGGGCTGCATTCTGAAAGAATCTCTTGCAACAAGAACTTTTCTTCATTTCCTTATTTGCCTTTGCCTATAGATGCCCTAGCGGATAGGTCCAGAGGCAGCGAGGTACCCCACTCCCTCCCGGCACTGACAGCAGAAGGGATTTGAAGGAAGGAGCCGCTGAGGTTGAACTTGGGCCACATACACCAATTACACGAATTGCTTTCACATTTTTCTCTTTGTCAAAGATCCCACTCTGTCCTTCCTCACTAAGGCCATGATAAACTCTTTCCCTGCCCCTGCCAAGGACCGCTGCGCATCCTCATTCATTCCTAAAACTCCCCCATGGTCGTAGGCTAACACCACGCTTCTCCCGATTTTAAACAATAATTGATTTCCTGGGATGTTGCACATTCATCTGAATTTTTGTAACATGAGCCGTTCCCTATATACCAGCGGAGCTCCAGGTTCACGGGTCTCTGGAATCAATTCGCAGCCAAAATGACCAATCCTTTGGTTTATCTGTTGCTGGAATGGGGATTTTCAAACTGTGGTAAAGAAACCCTCCCTCCACAAAAGCCCTGCTGAGCTTGAGAACACAGAGCACAATTGAAGTCCAAGAAATTGTTGCACAAAGGGGTGCTGAGGGCTGAGGGAGGGCGCCATTAACATATTAATCATACACCTGGAATTAATTAAAGCCACCCTAAGGATTAAGGTGCTCCAGGCCAACAGAAAGAAAACAGTGGATTAATGATGTTGTGGGGTAGATATTTATAGAATCACATCTTAGACCAGCAGTCTGTTACAAAATTACAAAGGACACTTTATATCCATTAGTTCATAATGAACATTGGGCCAACCTCACAAATTTGTAAGGGGTTCTCCTTTTGAAGGTTTCAGGAAACAGGCTCAGTGACATGGGGTGGCCATCCCGAAAAGGAGAAAGGAGAAAAAGGCCACAATCCCAGGGTCATGGCCTTGAATGGGAGTCCTGACTCTTCCCCAAGGGTGTTGCTCACACTGGATTTGGGATTGTGCTCCAGGGGGATTTGGGTCACACCGAAGATGACGGAAATGGAGTTCTATCAGTTCAGCCGCTGACCAGCTGTGGCCTTGCAAGTCCCTTTAAACTCTTACCTCCCCTTCTTTAAAGGCGAAGAGAATAGACTAGAAAATGAACCCTGAGGTTCATTCTACATGGGTCACAGTGGAGGTAGCAGAGCTGAACTGTTGTTTATTGGCAAAAGGCACCAAGAAACGTGTTTTGTGAGCCTTGGGTTGAAGGTACTCCCACTCCTGAGCTATGTTTTTATCACAAGTGCTTTGCATTTTCAAGAAATAGCTATAAATATGTCAAACCATGGGTGGGGTGACCTCAAAGCCAGAGGATATTTGCTCTTGCACCAGAGTGAAAGACAGAGCAGAACCCAGGGCAGGCAAGTCAGGGAGCAGAAAGGCAAGAAATAAGGTCAGTCTCACGAGCCCCTGGGCAACACTCGGGTGGTTTCACCCGAAACCTGAGGTGGTTCTCAGTTTAGTGGTTGGTTTTCTTGGAACTGAGAGCAAGTGGTTTTGCTTCACCAAGCAGGTCAGAAACCAAATAACTGTACTGTGACCAGCCTGATCTTTGCCTGAGGAACTAAGCCGATTGTGGTGTCTCTCTCCAGACACCTATGACCTCTACCTTTGACCACCTGGGCTAAGACCCCAAGCAGGAATGAATCTCACATCCCCAGTATCTCCCCCATCCCCCCCCCCCCCATTTTGCAGTCTTCACTAGCCGTCTATCAGGTGAGTATTAAAAGTCCTGCCTGTTTAAAAGGTAATCTGTGGCATTCCATAGAAGTAGGACAGATTTGATGTCCAGACTCTACTGTGAGAATGATTCCTTCATTTAGCAATCCCATGAAAACCATAGTCCTATTTTATAATAATAACTAGAACGTCTATAGCTCCTAGCAATTTCTCTCTGTCATTGTCTGCTGTCATTGGAACAGACCAATTTGCAAGATAATAGAGCTGACTTTGTTTTATCTTACTTAATGGGTCAGCTCTTCCGGAAAAAAACTGGGTATCCTATAAGGGAATAAATAATACTTTAGTGGCAGGAAGAGTTCTCAGCTGGCTCCCAGGGCATAGCTTTCTACCTGACACAATAGGGATCATTGGTTTTCAGTCCATATTACTTTCTAGAAGGTGTGGGCTGCAAGGAGCTCTTCCTTATATACTCCAGGGTTTGAAACATGTCTCTTTTCAGCTCCTCCGTGGGTTCAGATTCTGGGTATAGTTCTATACGGTCAACATCTACACTCCTCTGCAGTGTCTAAACCAAAACCAGGTGGTATTAAATAATAATCCACCCTTGAATGCCCCCAAAGCACCCCCAAAGAGCAGCCGTGTTGGGTAAGAATCCAGCAGTGGGCTTCCCATTGACAGAGAACTTCACACGGAGAAGAGATGAGCCATTTGTCCAGGCCACATTTGTCCAGGGATATATACTCATGGCTTTCAGACTCTCATTGGTCTATCTCACCAGCTCTGGGGGACAGTCATAAGAAAAGTTCAAAGGAAGGGCCTTTTGTATTGATTTTTCTATGGATCATAGGTTTCTTCTCATCTTGGAATTATTCTGTAGATAATGTCATAATGCCGTGGGCATCTCCTCCAAACGAGTCGATCTTGGTAACATGATATTCCGTTTTTAAAATATTGCCACCCAGGGTGCCTGGGTGGCTCAGTCAGTTAACCGTCTGCTTTCAGTTCAGGTCCTGATCCCAGGGTCCTGGGATCGAGCCCCACATCAGCCTCTCTGCTCCGCGGGAAGCCTGCTTCTCCCTCTCCCACTCCCCCTGCTTGTGTTCTCTCTCTCTCACTGTGTCTCTCTCTGGCAAATAAATAAAATCTTTAAAAATAAATAAATAGGGGTGCCTGGGTGGCTCAGTCGTTAAGTATCTGCCTTCGGCTCAGGTCATGATCCCAGGGTCCTGGGATCGAGCCCCGCATTGGGCTCCCTGCTCGTCAGGAAGCCTGCTTCTCCCTCTCCCACTCCCCCTGCTTGTGTTCCCTCTACCGCTCCCTCTCTCTCTGTCAAATTCATAAATAAAATCTTTAAAAATAAATAAATAAAATAAAATAAAATATTGCCACCCAAATACAAGTTGGCGATTTCTACAAGTTGGCCTCTCATCGAGGGAAAAGGAGGAAGTCACACAGAGGTACTGTGAGCCAGGAATCTTTCCTGGTATTTTCACCATCACTGGATAGAGATATTTTTTTTCTAGTTATAAAATGTATTTTATCACTGAAATAATCTCCTATGTCTTATACCTTGAGAAAGAAAACGAACCACGAAGATATCTAAAGGCAATTCCAAATACTTTAGAAAGCTTGTGTTATATCCAAAGGCTTCTGGGCAGAGATTTGTAGAGCCCCAATCCAACCATTACAATTATTTTTGTAGTTTTATGCGATTAGTGGTTAAGCTTCAAAACAGCCAAGTTGATATCAGGCCATTCAAAGTTATTTCAAGTAAACTTACACTTAGTAATAGACTAGGCATAATAAAATCTAACATCTGTACAATACTTGACAGTTGATGGGGTGTTTTCCCACAACACAGTTGATCCCCACAACCTGTCTAAATTCGCTACTATTATCCTCCTTTTATAGATTAACACAGTGGCTGAAAAAACTCAAATATGGGATTCACACTCAAGTCACCTGAAAATCTAAGTCAAAATCTAAAACTCCTTTAATTTTACCAAAGAGATCTCAGCAGGGCCAGATCAATTTACAAAATGTATTGGGGAATCGTAAGTTGAATACAGAGTAATTTTACATTTCTGAAATTGTGCATGCACTCGTTTTAAAAAGGGTAAAACATTATCCTAAAAACCAAGAGGATTAAGTGCTGATCACGATGTATTTGGCAGCTCTCCTCAAGCTTTAATGCTTTGCGCAATACTGTGTCCATTTATGATGTTTTCCCAACAACCAACCAAGAAGACTTCAGTTCTCTGGGGCAAACATCTTTTGCCTCTCTGAGGTTTTGCCTCTGTATCCCTCAGGGGATTTCATCATCTCACTCTGTCTCTGTCTCTAATATGCCTCCAGAGGAGTAGAGTTCAGATTCTGGGTATAGCTCCATACGGTCAACATCTACAGGGTTATGGGTGTTTTGCAAATAATATTCAGCATCCACTGCTTCTGCTCCCTGAAACCTCCTTGGAAGAGAATGAATCACCCCACTGATCACCACGCCAATGCCACCTCGAGCTGCCTTGTTAGGGGCATAGCAAGGGAAGGCCAGGAATAGACTTGCCCCGGAGAAAGAAGATGTTTGGCCCGTAATTGGCCATGAATAATTTGTCTCTTCCACTAGAATTTTAAAATGGTGGTTTGTGGTTGTTTTCCCCAACTCCTGGGATGGTATCTGGTAAGGAATAAGGGTTAAATTAATGTCTGTTATAAGGGGAGGAAAGGAGAGAGGTAAGGAGGGAGAGAGATGAGGAGGAAAGGAGGATGGAAGAGACAGCGGCTACGCTTCTAAGACGATCTCCAGGAAAACAGATCAGAGATAAACAGGTTCAAGTGTGTAAGCTTTTAAAACCACTTTTATCACAATGTGCCACTTCCTGGGGACTTTCCCTCCTCCCACCTCCCTCCCCCTGTGTGGCCGGCATATCCAGCCTAGAAGCAAGAATCTCCTTCTACATCCGTCTGTCACTGTGTCCAGTTTCCCAGGCTCCCTGCCTTGGCCTCTGAGGGAGGCCTTCCATCTTCCCTGAGCATCCACACTTTCCATTCTGCCTACACCCTGGAGCTTGGCCTGTCTTTCCATCCTTGGCTTTGCCTGTGCTCCATAGGTTGGGACAGCCCAGCTCAGAAAACCAAGCCTGCTTCCTCAGAGGCCACGTGTTTTCTGTCTCATACGGCAGCCTCCACCAGATGGGGGGAGGGGGGAGTTCTTTCCAGTTGACAACAGGCTCCTTCCCTGACATTCTCCCAGATTGGGAGCATTAAATGGGTCAACCACAGGGCATGTTTTGGCAGGGTCATTTCATTTGCTTATGAGGATAACATTAGCCCCCCTTTCAAAGGAAGAAAGGAAAGAAAGAAAAAGGGAGAAGAGGGCTAGGCAGGGAAGGGGAGGGAAGGGAAGGTGCTTAGGGAAAATTTAGCTTAGGGACTATCAGAGGCGATTTGTCCACCGATATTCATTCTCCCCATTTTAATAACACAACTCCTAAATTGTACCTGGGCCTAGCCCGTCAGCTGGAGACTACATTTCCCAACCTCCCTTGCAGCTTTGGTGGTCATGTGATCGAGCTATAGCCAATGGGATGTAAGCACTAGACTAGGAGCCCTGCCATAGGTCACAGTCCTGGCTCTTTTGCTCCTTCCTGCTGAGTGCAGTTCTAGCCACTGCCTTGCTCCAGCCCGTCTGCTGACCTCTGGATTGTTACATAAGAGAAGAAACTTCTATCCTGTTTATATCACTGTGTTTTGGGATCTTTCTGTTTTAATACCTTAGCTTGTGCCCTAACAAATACAGAGGATCAGGACTTTCATGTCACGGTACTTAGCTGGGCATTCACCTAAATTGTGATTTCCTCAGGTCTCTTATTCGAGTGAGTTTTTAACTGTATGTCAATCAATGTACTGATTACAGATTTCTGAGCATGTGCTCGACTCAAGGCGCTCTGCACGGCCCTAGACATACGTGACATTATCCGGCTCTCAGGAAGTGTGTCATCTAGCCATGAAGACCAGACAGACACAAAAATACCACAGCGCAGCTCTGTGCTTTGTCAATCGCCATACAAGTGGCATCAGCGGTGAGCACACAGGTGCACGACTCCCATCTTCATCAATAACACTCTTCCCGGTCCAGAGGCCTCCCAATTTGAACTAAGATTTTGTGGTGTTTGAATAAGTTTTCCGTTCCCTAGATCACTTTGTTTTCCTCTACCTCAAATTTTGCAATTCTGAAATGCCCGGTGTGCTATCGATGTCCTTATCCCCTTGATTTTATGGCTTGGAATTCCCAACCTCTCCAATACACCTTCCCCTCCCTGGTCCTAGGGCACGTGGAAGTGGGTCTGGGCCATTGCATAGTTTCCTTCTATGTCATGCGTTATAAATGTTGGAGATAATTGCTTAGCACCTCTCTTCTTGCCACCCAAGTAGCAAACCTTGCATTCTTGTAATAGTCACTGCTGTGCCTCATGCTGAATGATTGCTTTCTGGGAAACGAGAAAAGGGGCTGTGCAAGTTGGCCTGGCTGCCCAGGCACCAGGGCCAGAAGAGAAGATGAGCAGGCCTGAACAAAATCAGGACATGAACTGATGAAATGAGGAGGAATATAGATTGATTCTCATTCTATGTCATTGGCAAGTGAGTCTAGAGCTATTTTCTAAACGAATCAAATTGTTTCATTGTTCACCAGAGGCGAGAGTAATATCTAGCTCCAATATTTACCAATGGTAAACAAAACACACACACATGAAGTGGAGTTCTAGCTATTACTTCAGATTAATGACATCTCCGAGCTAGTTATATGGCGGAACTGGAGCCATGTCTAAATATTAGGTGAATTGGAGAGCAATCTCCTCCAACTCCTCCATCTAGAGGGAACATTTGTGATACAAACAGAAGTCATTTTGTGGTAGAAGATGTGCCCAACTACTACTTTACTACAAGTCTCACTTGTCAAGTGACAGTATTTTCAGGTGTAAAAAATGGGACAGCGATGCAGGCATTTTCTGAAAGTTACTGATAAATGAAGGTGCCTCGCACACTGCCTGACCCAGAGTCATTCATCATTCGTTGTTAGCGCCATCAGAAGCGGACATTACAAAATGCTAACATTTGTTCAAAAATGAAAATAAGATCCTAGACTGACGTGGAGGGAAGGGCTGCCAGAAAATGATATGTGAGCCTAGGAAAGGATTCAGGGAATGAACCTACATCCTCTGAAGAGGAAAGATTTCAGGCAACCTGAGAAAACTGGTGAAGATGCCACATGAAGGGACAGAGAAATGGGTAGGAATGCTCAGAAACCAGAGAGGATCTCCAAGGACCCAAGCCCTGGAGAGAAAGAGAATAAGTCACTGGGTTTTCCTATGGGCAGGACATGGGCACCGTTGTGGCCTGACAGACTCAAAAGGCTGCACAGGGATGATTTTCAGCCACACGCGAGGGAGAGGCCTGCGGAATTCCCCTATGATCAAGATGGAAACAGGGCAAAAGGCAAACCGATGAGGGGGACCTGGAGAGACATAAAAAAGCCTAAGGTAAATTACATAAAAAATAATCTAAGAGTCCATATTCCTGCAACTTGCTGAACTGGTGCTGAACTGCCCCCTTGAGACTTGCATATGTCGCAGTAAGATCACTGTGGAAGCTGACAGCTTGTGTAATGTCTCAGAGACGCCAGCTTTGAAAGGGTTGGGGGCTGCTGGGGGCAAGGACCTACACTCTCTGTGGGGAGAAATAAACTGTAATTCTAAGGACCAACCGTGGGGCCCGGGGAGCCTCCATGTCTCCTCCCGTCTTGTCCAGCGACACTCCAGATTCTGCTCTCTCGGCCCACCCTGAGCTGGAGAATTGTACCCTTGATTTGTACCTTTTCTCTAAGAGAATAGAAGATTGGGGCATCTGGGTTTCAAACTGTGGGCAACACTTAAATCAAGGAGGAAACATCCACCTCTGGCTGGTAGGTAAACAGCCCACAGACCAGACCAGTGACTCCTCCAAGGGCCTCAAGAGCTCCTGATTATTAGAGATGGAGAGAGGGAAGAGAAGCTCTCCCCGAACCCCTGACTTCAAGGTCACAGCCACATCTACCGTCAGGCACAGCTCTGCTTCGCTTTTTCTCAAAAAGCTGGCAGAAATCCTACACCATCCACCCTCCCGGCCTCCGGCTTGTGAGCAGAGCTGGGGGGAACCTTCCCTGTGCCCACGCCTTGTGGGCATGGGAAGGACAAGGAACCTCTCAGGACACAGAAGCATGATAAATGGTTCCCCCTCCAGTATCCAACCAGATAGAGCCACCTCCAAACCTGACCCTGGCCAGCACCCCGCACCCCCATCCTCGCAGAGCCTGTCCCTGAGTCCCAGACCCCATGGAGGAAAGGGACAAGGGAAGACAGCCCTGCCGCCAGCAACCTAACACAGACCCAGGCAGAACTGCAGTTTGACCCACACGGGGCATGCAGATGGCTCTTTTTCTGCCTGGGAATGTGCTCGCCTCAGACAGCCCTGAGCTCCAAGGCAAGAGAAAGCAATTGTCGCTGCAGGCAAACATCAGCCCCGCTCTCCTGGTCCAATTTCAGCGGGACTGAAAGACCACAGTGCACCCTTGCTTCCCTGGCCCCTCGGACAGCTCGGAGCCATTTATTTTCCTTTGCTCAATCTCCCCTTTCTGCCACGGAGACCGTGTGAAGTCGGGAAATCTGTGCTCAGCACAGGACAGAAAGAACAGAGAGAGGAAGAAGCCGGCACAAAATGTTTTCTCCAGCGTGCTGCCTGGGGAGCCAGGCCTTGACTCTGACATGTGCTGGAGGTGTGGTGTCCAAAGTAAACCTTTGAACTCTTTTTCTGGAACCTCCAAAAAGACCCTGCACATCAAAGGGGATCCGATCCCTGCTCCATGCGTTGCAGGCATCATTAAGCATTTTGCATGAATCAACCACCTTCTGAAAAAGAAAGGAAACCCAAACTCAAAGCACATTGCCAGCCCGAGGACCCGAACGTGGCCCCGAGCACATGCTCACCACATGGCTTCTTCCCCCGGCTCAGTGCAATCAAACCCTACAGCCGCGCCCGGGCTCCTCACCCAGCGGTCACCGTGGAGCCGCCCCTCTGCAGCCCCCCGGGGTAGATACAATAGGGCTGCTTGTTGGAGCCGCCTCGGGCCCCTCACTCGTGCCCGCCTCCAGGGAGCCCACATGAACTCTGACTCCAGTCACGAGGGGAGCCCTGCCAGGCTGCCCCACCCCAAAAGTCAGCACAGGATGCCGTTTAGGGCTGAAGAGGGAGTCCTGTGTGAGCTCTCTGGCACTGTGCCCAGAAAGCCACATCTTATGCGAGCGCCCGCGTTTGGTGGACACAGCAGAGAACTCCCGTCCCCAAAAGAAGGCAGAACAGAAAGCAGATCCGGAGTCTCGAGACTCTTCTGCCGTCTGCCTCGGGGAACCCACTCAGTGGGCGACGGGCAGCTCTGGTGATCAGCCGTGGATGAGCTGGAAACTCGGAGGTCACCGCTGCCCCAGCAGCTCCCAGACATTGGGAAGATACTGTTCTGAAAACATTTTCAGGCCCTTCCCTACCAGGTGTGCCGTCTGCAGACCCACAGCTGGAGCAATCATTGGAGGGCAGCAGGGAGTGGACTGGGGAGGCCACTTGCGTCCTCTCTAGCCACCAGCCACCTTCAAAGTTCTAGGAAGCTATTGGACCCTGCAATTTCACTGGAGGGGCATGAAACCGTTCTTAAGACAAGATGCTATCATTCTTGGTGGTTGTCTTTTTTAGTCATTTTCTCTGGTAAGCAAAGTTCTGGCTTCAAAAAAAGGAAAGAAAAAGAAAGGTTTAAAACTGCTAAGGAAAACCGATTGGTAAGAGTTTTAATTAGCAGTTCAAAAACTGCCCACATTCTGGGTTTTTAATTAATAGGCACAATTTTTGTTGAGTTCTACTTCAGTAGGAGCTATATAAAACCAGTGAGTGGGTGACATTATTCCATTCAAAAAAGATCTATAAAGGAAAAAAAAAAAAAAAAACAAGCCGAATTAGGAGGAGCAGAGAAGACAAATGAAGTGTTTCTCTGGGTTATACCCTTATAAATAAACATTCTTATCTAACACCTCTTGCCAGAAGCCCTTCGCCCCATGACCAATCAACCCCTTGAACTATTTTAACACCTTGACACACTGACGCTTAAGTCCAGACACTGGGGATCCCAGCCAGATACTTTCATTCAACAACTTCTGACTGAGCATACTCTGTGCCAAGCACCAGGATGCTGAGATGAAAGGGCAGGCCCCCATCACCCAAGCAACTAAGTCTTCTACAAAATAATCACATAAGAAATAAAAATGCTACATGACTGGACTCCAAGCACCCCAAGCACAGAAATGCTATCTTGTCCGCTTCTGTATTCCCATGATCCAGGCAAGGTCTACACAGAAGAGGCAATTGTTAAATGTTTGTTGAATGACTGTAGGGTGAATAATGGGGGCCCCCGTGTGCCCCCAATAGGGGCACAAAGGAAGGATGAACAACTCTGCTGGGGTAGATAAATCCAGATGTCAGTTACCTGTGTATCGAGGCAAGACCATACCAAGAGTTCTCCATGGCATCTGTTCTGATGGCTCAGAGGCCCCAAAAAGAAGTTGTTAAATATCTTGGCCATCTTCCACAAGGAGAGAAGTGAAACTCTGGAAGTGGTTCTTAAAAACCAAATGGGAGTTTCCCAAACAGAAAAACTGGTAAGGGCATTATGGACAGAAGGACAATCCAGACACAGACAAAGAAAACTGAAACTTACCGATAAGCTGGGGTACTCTCAGGAGGGAGACTGGGCTGACACATTGGAGCCAAAACCTACAGAGCATAGTCTACCACGCACAGGAGTACAACCCTTCCCCTGAAGGTGATGAGGAGTCATCAGAAGGCTTAAACAGAAAGAGGCTACTACTTTGATGAGAAAAGAGACAGAACCGGGTGGGGGGTGGGGGGACATGTTTGAAGGTTAAGAAATGGGCAAGTGGAAAGTTATGTGAGGTTGGAACCAAGGCACGGGCAGTGGGGTAGAGAGGACCTATGGATATGGGTATATCTGGGAGGTAGGCTATCCTCAGATGAAATGCAGGAACCCCTTGGACATGAAGGAGGAAAGAAGAGCTCAAAATAGCTTCTGGCTTGGGCAACTTGGGGGTAGGGGCTGGGGGATTCTACGAACATCATAGGACACAAAGGAGCCCAGGAAGGCTGGAGCAGAAACATGTTTCCCATGATGGCCGCTGCTTTTGCCATGACAGATGGAGTGATCCAGCATGTGTCCTAGAGTTCTAGAGCTCAGGCAGATCAGTCCTGGAGGGTGGACCTCTACTGGTCTGGGATTTGCCATGTAGTTTTTTTTTTTTCCCACAGTCTTATGAAATGCACACTCATATGCGCGCACACACACACACACACACACACACACACACACACACACACACCCTCCAGAATTTCCAGATGTGTCATCCCCCTGATAAGAACATGTCCACGTTTGAGGAAAAACTGATGCTAATTCAGAAGACACCACGGAAAGCAGAGCACAATGAGAAGGTGGGTATGACACCATTGAGTTAACATTATGACAAAGCAGACTCCAGGAACACTTCCAAATAGGGAGAAATGCTCAACCTTATTTCTCATACGTGTTCCAAAGAACTCAGCGAGAAACCCCAGTGCTCTCAGTAACCTCAAGGAACCTTTCCCTATTTAAAGCAGAAAAGAACTAATAATAATAAAAAAGAATCCTCCTTGGCACACATCATCCGTCTTAGCCCAGGCTCAGTTACTCCATCTGAACCACCAGCAGGCTTCCAACACACAGTGATGGTCCCAGTCAGACGTCTACCTGTGGAATTCTAAACAAGAAATCCTGAGCAATCAATAGACAGACTGCTTTATTCTCTCCTTCCCTTCGGATATTTTTCTTATAAACCTGGCTTCCCCAAGAACCAAGAAATTCTTACTAAGCATTCACATCAATTAATCTGCCCCAGATTCCATGAATCCACTCCTGTTGGATGCACCCTGTAATTTCCAAGTGCAAAATAGAGCCTGGGGAAAAGTCCAAACCTATTTGGCTGTAACATGCCAAAGGGATCATCATGGTCAACTTGCTCTTCCCTCAGACCTGCCTGTGACACAAGTCAGCCCTAGTAGTCTCATTTTACTACCTGGCTGGGGCACAGAGAGAACAAGCAACTTCCATGAGATAATACAGCAAATTGTGAGAGCTTAGGCTTACAATAAGTGTTCCCAATTATAAGATGGTCAGGAATCCCTGTCATTTAGAGAAGGGAGTTCCAGCCATCCCTGTGAAGAAGGTAGTCTGAACATGTATTACTAGACCAACTATTAAACCCCCTCCAGTTCAATTCCAGTATGGACCCTAAGGCTAGCCAGGTGCACTGCCCAGGAGGAAGCACCGTGAGGAGTTCACAAGATCCTGTGTGTTACAAATAGAGTTGATACTTATATTTCATGGTAGTTATGTTCTATAAAACTGTCAGGAGCACCAAGCCATTAAATATAGAACCACTGCTCCTAGGGGGAAATACAGGGTTAGGTTCCTGTGAGCCTCTGGTCAAAACATTTCCATCAACCTGTCAATGCATAACCTTGTTTTGTTTTGTAAAGATTTTATTTATTTGACTGAGAGAGATACACAGTGAGAGAGAGAATACAATCAGGGGGAGTGGGAGAGGGAGAAGCAGGCTCCCCACAGAGCAGGGAGCCCGATGCGGGGCTCGATTCCAGGACCCTGGGACCATGACCTGAGCCGAAGGCAGATGCTTAACGACTGAGTCACCCAGGCGCCACCATGCATAACCTTGTTTTATGTGTGTTTCTGTTTAAAGACACCTTATTTAATATGTGTATATATATATATATATATAGTTGATTCATAAACTTGAACTCATGGTCAGTAGCACTATAATTCATGCCTGAATAAAACTTGTCTAACACACATATTTAACACATATCACAGGGACGCCTGGGTGGCACAGTCCATTGGCCATCCAACTCTTGGTTTCAGCTCAGGTGGTATTCTCAGGCTCATGAGATCGAGCCCCACATGAGGCTCAGTGTGGAGTCTGCTTGAGATTCTCTCTTCCTCTCCCTCTGCCCCTCCTGTTTATGCTCTCTCTCTCTCTGAAATAAATAAATAAATCTTTAAAAGAAAGGAAGGAAGGGAGGGAGGGAGGGAGGAAGGAAGAGGGAGAAGAAGGAGGGAGGGGGAGGGAGGGAGGGAGGGAGGAAGGAAGGAAGAGAGAAAGAGAGAGAGAGAGAGAAAGAAAGAAAGAAAGAAAGAAAGAAAGAAAGAAAGAAAGAAAGAAAGAAAGAAAGAAAGAAAGAAAGAAAGAAAGAAAGAAAGAAAGAAAGAAAGAAAGAAGAGAAAGAAAAAAAAAGGAAAAGACATATCACAGCCTTCTTGCACTAGGGGCTTTAGACAGTGCTCCAGCATTATGCTTGGGACCATTTTAAACAGTGAAATTGCCAAGAAAAAGCGACCCAAAGTGTGGGAAATGTGGACCATGAAAAAGAGACTTGTGCACAGTCTGAGAGCTGAAACCAGAAGGCAAAGCGTTGCCTTGTTCATGAACCTCAGCTGGAAATGTGCAGGTTAGGTGACTCAAATTTTTCACCACTCTGCATGTACACAAATGACTACCTCTAATTATTGATTTGGGGGTTATAAATAAATTTTAGCCAGTAGGCAAATTCCCAAATACAGATTTGTGAGTAATGAGGACTGACATAGGCTGTACTGCAGCTTTTTCCTGGAACCTAGCTATTCTGTAGGAGATGTAAACTGGATGTTTAAGGACATCATCATTTAAAGCAGTTCATCTTCATGGTCACTCAAGCCATTTCCATTTCTTTTGGATTTTAGTATATATATATATACACACACACACACACACACACACACACATATACAATATGTATATATATGTGTATGCATGCATATGTATATAATTGTAGGTATGTATTTTTTAAAGATTTATGTATCTATTTATTTATTTATTATTTGAGAGAGAGAGCAGGGGGAGGGACAGAGAATCTCCAGCAGACTCCCCACTGAGAGTAGAGCCCAAATCAGGCCTCGATCCCACAACCCCCAAGATCATGACCTGAGCCAAAATCAAGAGTCAGAGGCTCAACCCACTGAGCCACCCAGGTGCCGCGATCTTAGTATATTTTTAAAACAAAAATAAAAATGAAGACATGACCAACAGGTCATGTTGATGCTGATTTTAATCATACTGATTAAAAATGCAGCACACTTTAAATGTTTATCTTTGACTAATTAGTGCCTTTAACTTACAGCACAAATATCATGTAATAAACTGGCACTAATCATAAGATAATGAAAGGATTTTAGGGGCACCTGGGTGGATCAGTGGATTAAGCATCTGCCTTTGGCTCAGGTCACGATCCCGGGGTCCTGGGATCGAGCCCCGCGTCGGGCTCCCTGCTCCACGGGAAGCCTGCTTCTCCCTCTCCCTCTGCCCCTGCTTGTGTTCCCTCTCTTGCTCTCTCTCTCTCTCTCTCTCTCTCTCTGTCAAATAAATAAATAAAATCTTTAAAAAAATAAAGATAATGAAAGGCTTTTTAAAATACTCATTCATAGGTCATCCCAGGCAGTTTGGTCTGGCCAAGGAACACGAGTTTTAAGTCATATGATGACAATCACCATTTATTCCGTCCAGATATTTCTGTGTCTGTAACCTCATTTGAAGAGAATCCCAATTTCTGTATTTGAAGCCCTCTGTGAATATGTGGGTCAGGCAGATGATTTTCCTGATCCTCCCTGTGACGGGGCTCATACGTGGATGATGATCAAGGCCCTGAAGGGACCATCTTAGTTCACGATGCAGTAACAGAAACCTATTGTGTTGTCTGCTGGCTGAATGGCTACAGCAGCCCTCAGAAAGAGGATGGGACCTGGGAGAGGAATGGTTACACAAAGCCAGAGCTGGGACTGTGCTTTGGGGCTGTGTCATCTCCCACATGGCCCTTCCTGCCTCCGGGCCTCAGTTTCCTCAAACGTAGCTAGAAGATCCTTTAGACCAGTGGATGGCAAACATATTCTGGAAGGGTCTAGATAGTAACTATTTTAGGTTTTATGGGCCAAGAGGCAAAACCAAGGATATTCAGAGGTACTTAGAGAAGAAGAAAAAAATTAATTTCCACAATTTTTTTCAACCACTTGAAAATGTGAAAACCATTCTCAGTTCATGGGCAGTGCAAAAACAGTCAGCGGGCCAGACTTAACCTATGGGATGTAGTCTGCTGGCCCCTGCCTTGGATCAGATCATTGCTGTCCAACAGAACTTTATACAATGATGGAAATGTCTAATTGTATTGTGGCTATGCAAACTTGAGATGTGTCTAAGTGTGCCTGAGGAATTGAATTTTTAGTTTTATTTCATCTCCATGAATTAAATTTTTTTTAATTTATTATTTTTTAAGTAGGCTCCATGCCCAGCGTGGAGCCCCATGCAGGACTTGAACTCACAACCCTGAGATCAAGACCTGAGCTGAGATCAAGAATCAGATGCTTAACTGACTGAGCCACCTCAATGAATTTAAATCAAAATAGGTACCTGTGGCTAGTGTGCTAAGCCACTTCCTCAGGCCCTAATAGTTTATGGTTCTATAGTTCACTGCATTCAGGAGCCTCTGTTTTATGAAATTGGCAGATGTGGACAGGCTTTGGAGATTTTGTTCTCATTGGCATTGACTCTCTTTTCTAGTTTTCGACAAAGTCTCTAGTCTGCCATACGCATTCTGATACTGAATTCCAAACTGTGCCCGCACATCCCAATGTACCATAACAAACTCAGAGGTGCTACAGAAGATTTTAAATTAGGGGGCGCCTGGGGGGCTCAGTCGGTTAAGCATCTGCCTTCAGCTCAGGTCATGATCCCAGAGTCCTGGGATCAAGCCCCGCGTTGGGCTCCCTGCTCAGCAGGAGGTCTGCTTCTCCCTCTCCCTCTGCCCTTCCCCGCCCCCCCACCCACCCAGTTGGGCGCTCTCTCTCTTGCTCACTCTATCTCAAATAAATAAATCTTTTTTAAAAAAAGAATATTTTAAATTGGAAAAAACCCACACCATACTAAACATCGATCTATCTATATGAGCGGGAACAACTAGCTCCACAGCTACCCAGTTGTTCATACAGCATAGCTAGTTAATAGTTTAATCATGAGATAGTGCTACATTCCTTTCAGCGAAGTCATATCTTTGCAAAGCTGGGTTTTCAACAGTTGCAGTGATCAAAAGCAAGAACCATGGTGCCGTCTTAGTCTGCTTAAGCTGCCATAACAAAGTCCCATAGACTGGGTGACTTATAAACAACAGAATTACTTCTCACAGTTCCAGAAGCTAGAAGTCTAAGACCAGGATGCTGGCATGCTCGGGTTCTGGTGAGAGCTCTCTTTGAAGTTGTAGCCTGCTGACTTTTCTTTGTGTCCTCATGCAGTGGAAGTGATGGGAGAGCTTTCTAGAGTCTCTCCTTTGAAGTGCACTAATCCCACTTAGGAGGACTCCACCCTCATGACCTGATTATATCCCAAAGGTCCCAAATACCATCACAAGGGGAGTAGGGTTTTAGCATGAGTTTTGGGGAGGACACAAACATTAGTCCATTGCAGGTGCCCACTCAGATCCCAAGATTTTTCTTAAAGTACAACTTTTATCCCTTCCTTTCTCCCCACCTCAAAAATTGGGCCTCCCAATTGTTTTTTAATCTGTAGAGCGCAACAACTTACTTCATGAAATTTTCAATACTGGGGATCAGTCCTGACAGGAGCTAAGGGAATGTTCCCTGCCAAAATCTGGCTAAGGCAAGATTTTGCCTTAGGTTTCTGAGAAAATATCTTAAAGCACTTGTCATGTGTAGACTGGGGTTCCCTCACCTGCCATGACAAATAACTGTCTTATTTTTAAAGCCCTCAGAAGTTTGTTTGTCTCCTCGGTGGTGAACTGCCCTCCCCCAACCCCCGTCACCATGGATTCCTGCTTTTGGAAGGCATGAGAAGAAGCCTGGTTCTCCTACTGACCAACATTCTCCCTGCCAGGGAACAAGAGCCCATTACATGTTCATCCCTACGAGCCAGCGAGCAGCCCTTTCCCCACTTGACCCGTGACATAAAGTTTGAGGAGTCACCTGCAGTCTTGATGGTGTTCTTTCCAATTCCCAGGGTTCTCTGGTGTCTGGCTGTCGGGATGCTGCCTGCATAAAAAGCAATGAGCCTGAACCATTAACATTTTTTCCATTTGGATCATGGGGAAAAGCTGGGAAATCGCACCAATAGGAATATATGCATATGTATTCCTATAGGAATATATATGCATATATATTCCTATAGGAATAGGAATATATATGCATATATATTCCTATATATATAGTCTCTGCCCTGTTTTTCCTCTAGAACCTGAAATCCAAGGTGGGTCACTCCCTGGCAATTATCGAGGGAGCTTAGGGGCTTTGTCCAGGTTCATGGTGAAATCTCCGCAACTGGGGCTACCATTGGATCCCACCCTTACCACCAAGATGGCGTGCCACACACAAATACATTTCACCACAGGGTCAGGTTTTCAGATTTTCTGGCTTTCAACCTACAATTTCCCTTGACTGTGATTCAGTCCACTTTGACTTTTTTACTTTTTTCACTTTACTGAAACTTTTCTTTTTTTAACTTCAGTTACTCTCCACTGTGTCATCCGGGGGGTGGGGGAGAGAGGAATCTCTCTTTCCCACTAAAAACAAAAGAAGATCATTAGATCCATATTACAAAAGTAAAAAATTCTGAAGTCCTGTTAAAACACCTCTGCATTCTAGCAACACCCACTGATGGGCTGGAGGTGACAGGAGGAGGTATAGCCCAGGAGATTTCTCCTGAACAAAAACAAAGTGCTTACATTTAAAAAGCTGAAGGACAGCCATATGACTTTCTCACGCTGAGATTTCAGGATTCTATGGCCAGCTCTGAGGGGGTTTGTAGGCTCCCCTTGTTATATGACTGTGGACAGATTCTGTACTTCTTTGTACTTCCTCTCCCTTAATTTGGCTCAATTTAGAAAGCTATGATGGGCCCAGCAATATGACAAGTGCTAGAGACATAAAGATTAACGAGGCCCCATCCTTGTCTTCAAGTAACTCAAAGAAGAAATTAAAAAAAAAGAAAGATGCATAAAAAATAATTCTAAATATCCTCCAAGATCATGGTGAGGAATTCAAGGAACTTTCAAGAGAGGATGTCACGTGGGAGGTTCTTAGGCAGAAGAAAAGCTTGAGCCGGGGATGGACACATGTGATGCATTTAAAAAAGAGGATGGGGGCACCTGGCTGACTCAGTCAGAAGAGCATGTGACCCTTGATCTCAGGGTTGTGAGTTCGAGCCCCACATTGGGGGTAGAGATTACACTAAAAAAGTAAAAATAAATAAAAAATTTTTAAAAAGAAAGAACAAAGGTTAGCATGTCTCAGCCTCTTGCCTCCCACCTCTGGCTGCCCCCTCCAATCCATTCTTCACTCCAAAACAGAGCAATCTTTCTAAAATGCAATTCTCTTAAAACCCCTTAGTATGGTTTGAAATGCATTCCACAGTCTGGCCCCTTCTTATTTCTCCAGCCTCAACTTAACCCTGTGACCAGTCCTTTGTAGACAGCACTCCGTCCCTACCACTGAGGAAAGCTAACACCAATTCATCTTCCAGGACTTGGCTTAAGGATGCCTCCAGTGAAAAGTCTTTCCTGACTCCCAAGGCTGGTTTAGGGTTTTCTTCTAGGCGCCCCTAAGTATCCTGTAGCACATACTAGACTGTATGGTAATGACCTCCTCGCTTGTGTGTAGCCCTCAAAAACCTTGTCAGCCACATCAGAGCAGGCACTCAATAATATTTGTGAGGGGCGCCTGGCTGGCTCAGTCGGTAGAACGTGCAACTCTCAATCTCGGTCGTGAGTTCGAGCCCCACGCTGGGCATAGAGATTACTTAAGGAAATCTTAAAAATCAATTAAAAATATTTGTGGGAGAAAGAAAGGAAGGAGGGGGAGGAAGGATAGGAGGAAAAGAGACGGGGAGGAGGAGAAAATCCTGAAGTCTCAAGTGTAAGACATCAACTAAAGAAACAGTAAGAGCCAGAAAGAGTACTATCTTGCAAGCAAAGGTAGGAGGCTCTTCTCATCATGAGAGAAATGCTCTGGGGAAATCAGTTTGACTAATGATTAAAACTGATTTCTTTGCTCCTTTTCTGCACCGTGGACCTCTTTTGAAACCCATGGGCCCCCTCTCAAAATAATACTGTCACATATCGAAAATGCAATACATGTGATTACAAATAAAACTACTTATACTGAAATACAGTTGTCAAAATACAAAAACATCACCCTGTAGTCATATCTGTACTTCTCTATTAATGCATTAAGCAGTAAGATCTAGAAGGTAGTCTGTAAACCATTACAATTTCCCAATAGGGATGAAAGACAACAATACTTCGAGATGTCTGTAGTAACCGTAAGGTGGTATTAAAATATCTATGGGGATATCTAATTACAACAAACACTGATACTGTGGTTGATTGCCTACATTCATAATTGAAGGAAATGCTGAATTTCAGTTACAGATGTGTATTTACCCCATCAACATTCATGGTCCCTCCCCAAGCAAGTCCCCGAACTCTAAACGAGGTCGTCAGTGACCTTTGCCAGAGCACTTTGAGGCAAGCGATGGGGCAAAAGCCAGGGTGGAATTAAATGATGAATGAATTGAGAGGGGAGAAACGCAGGCCATGATTATAGGCTCCTTCTTTCCGGATGTTGTTGTGGCCAAAAGAATGAAAAAAAAAAAGGCTTGGAGGAGCTTGAAGGGGGAGAAATGTCAAGGGGAAAGAGAAATGGAACACGCCATCTCCTTGTGACCCAAAAAGTCACATTAAGTGGCTAAATCACTGCTGGAAGTGGTCCCCGCGTCATGACAAAGGACAGTGGATCGGGACGGGAAGTTATTCGCACTGTTTTGGGTAGTTTGGGGACGTCATGAAACCCACACAGCCTCAGCGTCAGAGCTGTGGGAAAGAAGAGACAATGCCCCAGGATTCAGAAAAATAGCCATCGCTGCCTTTGGCCAACGGGTTGCCTTTGGAGTCAGTCTGCAACTCCCACCCTCCAGGTCCTGCTGATCATAGAAAAGCAGCCTTCTGGTCTACAGGGAAGACGGAGTCTCTCTTAGCCACCTGCCCCCATACGGCCCTTCCTGGGCAAGTGAGAGATGGTCTCAGGGCAGCAAGAGTTATTTTTCTGGGTCAACACTGAACACCATCAGTAGCAGTTGAGGAGACTTGAGGCATGGGATGTTAGAAAAGAATGTGTGTATGGGAGCCAGACACAAAATCAAAGAACAGGCAGACCCAGCAGTGACGAAACAGACCGCAACTCAAACAAAAGTAGAGAACGTTTGCGTTTCATCACCTCCTTCTTCTAGCCAAAGTCAAAAAAAAAAAAAAAAAAAAAAAAGCCTCCTGAGATTTGAGAAGCTGGGCCACAGGAGCGTCCCGCGAGTTTGGGGACACAGTGAACAGAAAGAAAGTCCAAAGTTATGCAAATACCCCATTCAAATCCAGGCTTCACTCTTCCTACAACCAAGGGAAAGTAAGTAGTGAGACAACTGCCTTTGAACTGCTTCTCTTCAGAAACAATCGCCAATTTGTTGGCGAGTTGACTGCATCCCAGCCAAGTCAGACCCAGATCGATCAAATTGAATGTCCACTGACACACCGCCCAGAGCCTGTGCGATTCAGGAGCAAATGTCACTGGGTCTGTGGGTGTGCAGAGGCTGGTTGTCTCCATGCCTCTGACTCAGGCACCCCTGGGCACAACCCCGTACGGATCACTGGATGCCCTCTCCAGAAGTGACCTGCGTGAGCCTCCCCACGCCTGCAAGAGCTCGGCCAGCTAGCAGCCAGACTGCTTTATCAGCCCGCATTCCAACTCCAGAGCCAGAGGGAAAGGGGATTTATTCAAGGTCACCCAGCAGATGGAGGCCAAGCCTTGGGTAACACTAACCCCTAACCTTGCGTCTTATCTCTCATGGCACTATTTAATCTCCACCTGTGGCTTCCAAGGAAATTGAAAAAAAAAACAAAAAAAAAAAACAAGCTCTTTTCCAACAGCGTTCAAGGCCATTCTTTGCGGGACCAACCTGGAGCTCTCAGAGGACCTCACGCAGGGATTAAAGAAAAATAGATCCCATTTTCCAAACCTAATCGCTCAGGCTTCTAACACCCCCGCTCACTAGTTGCACAGAATAAACAAATTCTGGATTCCTGGATATAAGTGCAAATTGAACACGATGTGCACAGTGGGGAGTTACCCACCTCTAGGGAATATGAGACCCCATCAACCCTCAGCTTTAGGGTAACTCCACATCTCAAGGATCAAGGCTCCGGCAAAGTGCAGGCGTCCTTCTCTCCAATGATCCCCTGGGGATCCCGGCCACTCGCTTCAGAGATTCATGTCCTCCCTTCCAGCATTCTCTGCCCATTTGGTCATCGGTGTCTCCTACAGAAACCCAAACAAGTGAAGCTCCCACTCCAAAGATCAGGTCTCTGCCTGGAGGCAGGGCGATGGGGCCAGACTGCAATCCCCCCGCAATTTCAGGAGGACTTGCGTCGGGCTTCGCACCAATGCTGGTTTCCAGAACAGAGGGTTCCCACTGAGCCAGCCGTGAACTCTGACTCACCTGCCTGCAGCTGGATTGCTCTGCATGGCCCCGTGAGTAACTGTTTAATGAGGGCCTGAGAAACACACATGTTCTGTTTGATTCTCTCCTGGTAGGAGCACAGCTGAATGAGGGAGGGGAGGGCGTGAGGGGAGGGCAGGTGTCTGCACTTACCTCTAGGCTCCACCTTCCATTGTGTTCTCCCCTCTGTCTGTTGTGTGTTTGTTCCTGACAGCCGGCCAGAGGCCATGGTGGCCAGATTCTGCACCCATGCTTTTGGGGCCACCTGCAGACCCCTCTGAAGTGCTAACCACCACACTGCTTTTGAAAGCACCTCCCGCATCCAGGAGCTTCGCTCTTGCCTGAAGCCATAACGGTTTGACCATGTAGAACTGCCCATGAAATACAGTGGGTCAAGGTCTCCAATGGAATTAAGAGAAAGAACAAAAGCGCTCCAGCCCCTCCCCAAACACACAGATTGCAGGGCATACCGTTAGAGTTGGAGCAAGCTGTTTATCACCAAGCCCGGCTCCACATTTAGAGCCTTAGTACTTCCTTAGGACTTACCATGTGCCTGAGAATCCCAGAGTCCAGTGGCCAAAGGGGACCCTGCTTTCACCACCTGCTTTTGTGAGATAAAAGGATCACCGCAGTCTGGCCCACACCACCCAGCACCCCTGAGCCCTGGAGCCCTCAAATGTCAGCGGTCATCCTTGACCATATTCAGTAACACCTTTTCTCATTTCTCACTCACCTTCAACTCTCTGAAACATTTCACAGTTTGTTAACAAACACCCCTATCTCCACCCCCCAGCCATCCGCCATTTGGATTTCTATGGCACTCTGCCCTCCTGGGTTTATTCCCCTGGGTGTTGCCCTTCTCTCACCTTGTGGGTTCTCTTTCAAAGGTGGGAGCCGGAGGATGATCCGTCCCCAAGGCTCACATTATTCCTCATCCTTACACTTTTCTCATTGTTAACATGCTCTGAAATAGCCCATTGATCCTCAGTGCTGATAGAGCAAAGAACCAACTGGTGTTAATAGCTCTGGAGTTTTCTTCCACGTGACCCTACCCTGCCAACCTTAACCCTCCCCCACCCCCCACCCGCCCCATGCTTTCTTCTGCTCCAGCCCAGCTGCTGGCCTCCTTCCTGGACCACAGGTGTGAATGTGCTGATACACTCCAAAGCTCCGCCTGGACCACGTCCCTCCTACCTTCCTCCTCTCTGGCCAAATCCCACTCCTACTTCAAAATCTAGCTAAATGTTAATCTTTTCTCACTTGTATTATTAGTGCACAGAAAACCAGGAATGTGTCTTACGCTCTTGAATATCCCCTCAACGCTTAGGGCAGACATTTGGAAGCCAAACATGTAACAGACATTGAACAAAGTCACTTACCATACCTAACTTGTGCTTCCTTTAGTCTTGACCACCACAGCAACAAGCAAAGAAGCATACTTTTTGGTCAAGTGTTGCTCGCTTTGCAGACATAAGTGATCATAAAGTCTATCATTATACATTTACAGTTTTCATTTCCCAGGTTTAGGTTGAAAAAAATCCGTACTAGATAGATGTATCTGTTTCCTCTTTCTCTGTGGCAGGGTGAGAGTAAGCTGTCAGTAGACTATGTGGCCTAAACAGGATGGCTTATGCCATTGACGTGGTTAATCTGAAATGGTGATAAGCAGACTTTTCCTATTTCACAAAATAGAGCCCTTTGTGGGAGCATCTAAATTTAAACACCCAGTACCATTACCAAACACTAGGTTTAAAAGACAACACAGGAGTAGCTTTCTATTAAAGACACACCTAAGGAAAAAAAAATTAATATCTTCCTTATTCCTCTTTAACTGCCAATAACTTCATAAACTTGTATTCTTATTTCACGCATTGATTAAACTATCCTTCTGCAAACGACATCTGCTGCATCAAAAACAATTCGTTGTCCCCAGGGACATTCCTTTCTTTCATAGTAGAAACCCCAATTTTTAACTGGCCGCTGCCCAGCCTGTTAACTAGTTAATGGCCATGACTATGTCTGGCCGATAGGATATAAGCAGGAATGTCATGTGCAAGTTCCGGAAAGTATCTATTTTTTTAAACTTTTTTTTTTAAGAGTTTATTTATTTATTTATTTATTTGAGAGAGCCCAAGAGGGAGAGAGCACAAGCAAGAGGAGTGGCAGGCAGAGGGAGACACAGGCTCCCCACTGAGCAGGGAACCCGATACAGGACTCCATCCCAGGACCCTGGGATCATGACCTGAGCCAAAGGCAGATGCTTTATCCACTGAGCCAGCCAGGAGCCCCTTCTGGAAAGTATCTAAAAGGAAGCAATGTTCCCTTCTTTCTCCCTTTGTCTTTCTTGGTAAATACAAATGACTTGGACCCTCCAACTGCGGGCCCATGTAGAAGAACAAATAGAAGAAGCCTGGCCTTTGACTTTATAGAGTAGACACACCAGCCCTGTAACACCTGCCTTCAGAGTTCATTTCGTGAGAGAGAAATAACTATCTGTCCTATTTAAATCACTGTTATTTGGGGTTTTCTGTAATGTGCAGCTAGACCTAATCATAACTGATAAACCCGTCTGGAAATCAAAGCTTACGACTCCATTCATAACTTCCAGAAACTCCAAAACCCAGTCCTGCCCAATGTATACTATACAGCTTTGCCTCCGAAGTCCATGTACAATGCCAATTCTTTCCTTTATGTATTAAATGGAACCATGACCCATTTCAACTAAATAGGCCAAAATAAGTATTCCTCTCTTTCCCCATCTGACTTCCTTTACCCAGTCAGAGAGAAGCTGAGGGGTGTCAAAGAACCTTCAGGAAACGTGTGGTATGAGAAGCTTATGTTGACTCTCACCTCGGCCTTTTATTAGCCATATAACCCTGAGTAAATGGCACCCTGTATTCAAAAAATGGGGTGAATAATTTCCATTTGAATCACCAAAATCCTCACTGAGTTTGCTGTGAGCATTAAGTGACATAATAGGTTAAAGAGCCTGGCCAGTATCTCACTTGTAGGAGGGGCTTGATAAATACTTGTGAAACCTAAAAAAAAAATTAAAAAATTAAAAAAAAAAAAAACCCAACCCACAGAGCCTATAGCTCCCAAGCAATTGGCTTCTAATCAATAATTATTGACAATTTCCTTTTTCAGGCAGAGAGAAAACCTGTACCCCTCACCACAGGTGTTAGGGTCTTCTGTACAAAGCTGCGTGCTGAGACTGTTGGCCTTGCAACTTTACAGCTCTGAAATCCAGCTTCCCAATAAGCAAGGAAAGATTTACAGGCAGTTCAAAACCAGATCCATCACTTGGTACGAGTTAAATAAAGGGTGCAGCTGATCGTCCGCAATGATGGCGGCCAACCACCCTCTCAGTTCCATATGCCCATGTGCACACCACTCCTCACAGCAAGAGAATGACTTTTGCAACTTGCTTTGACCAGTAGAATGCAAGCTGAGGGGCATTTTGTGAATTACAGGCCTGGGCCTTAAGAGACTTTGCCACGTCTTTTTGTTCCCCTGGAAGCCAACCACCAGTAAAGAAGCTTAGGCTAGCTTCTTTCAGCTTACTGAATGATGACAGGCCTCCTGGTAAGAGGTTATGTGGAAGAGAACCAAGGCAGCCAGCACTACCAACCCAGACGACCATCCTCCCGACTGTCCCAGCCCCAGTCAGCTCCCAGACAAGTACACCACAAGTGGCCGCAGCTAACATCAGGAGAAGCAGAACTGCCTAACTGACCCACAGAACCGTGAGAAATTAAAAAAAAAAAAAATCTTTGTTGTTTTGAGTCACTACGTTTTGGGATCGTTTGTTACACAGCAGTAAGTCACTGATACAAAAGATGAGCCCTAACCCCATGATTCTTAGGACAGAGGACACAGGACACAGGAGCTAGTACCTCAGTGCCTCCTGCCAGTAACCCCCCGTGACCTCAAGCAGAGAAGATACCTACCTATAATCTCACCTGCCCCACCTGGAAGATACTTACTTGTCCCCACATACCCATGCTGTTTGTGGTGACTGTCTTAGTATGTTCTTTGAGTTCATTTTTATTCTTCTTCCCTGTCTTTTGTGTATTACCATTAAAATAAGAAATAACATAAAGGGAAGAAGTACAAAGATATTTCAGGCCCCAACGAAGAAGTATGGGTGAGATTCTCCCCACCAAGTGGCTCTGCTAATTTGCTATACTTAAATCCCCATTTTTCTAAATGATTTTCCTGTTAACTAAACTCTACAGTACTACTAAGAGCAGCTAACATTTATTGCGTTCTTACCATGTGTAAGGCACTGTACCAAGCATTTCACAAGTATATCATTTAACTGTTAACAACTCTATTAGGCAGATGCTATTAATTTATTTATCAAATATGAATCAACCAGGCACAGTTCCAGGTACAGGGGACACAGAAGTAAACAACACAGACAAAAACCCTCCCTTCATGGAACTTTCATTCCAGAGTTGAAGAGAGATAATAAGTGCATAGTGCACAGGATGGTGAAAAATTCAAACTCTGGGGAAAAAAAAAAAATAATGCAGAGCAAAGACCTTACTGATCAGAAGACATTTAAGAGGAAGTGAGGGTGTTAGCCCTAGGGATGGATATGTGGGAAGAACATTCCAGGCAGGTACAATTCCTTGAGCCAAGAACCTACTTCTTGTGCTCAAAGGATAACAAAGTGATCCTAACACCTGGATCAAAAGGAGAGTATTTAAAGGTGAGAAGAGAGAAGTCATGAGAAGCCAAACCAAGGAGGGCCTTCTAAATCATGACAAGGACTTTGGCTTTATTCTAAGTGAGCTGGGAAAGCATGGGAGAGTTTCGAGCTCATCTTTCTAAAAGACTCACTCTGTCTATTATATATACGGCCAGGGAAGGAGGGACAGGTTAGGAGACTCAGGTAATAATCCAGATGGAATATGATGGTGTCAGCAGAAGAAGTGGTGAGAAGCAGCAAGCTTCTGGAAATATTTGGAAGGCAGAGAGAGCTTTAGTACTGTTAGCATTATTATGTCCATTTTACAAACAGAAACTAAAGGCAGAGTAACTTGCCCACGATACTTACAGCTAAAGAAACACAGAGCCGGAACTCAAATCAGGATTGACTTGATTTGAGAGCTCACCCTCTTCACCACGCTGCCATGCTTGTCCCGCTTGTGAAACTTCGGAGCTTCGTAAGTCCGAAATCCCACCCATCAAACTGCCCCAGCTCTACCGTGCCCCATCCACACATAAAACAGAACGAGGTGGGAATACAAACTGGTGCAGCCACTGTGGAAAACTGCATGGAGTTTCCTCAAAAAATTAAAAATAGAAGGGCCTTATGATCCAGCAATTGCACTCCTAGGCACTTACCCAAAGGATACAGAAACACTAATTCAAAGGGGATACATGCACCCTGGTGTTTATAGCAGCATTATCTACAAACCAAGTATGGAAACCACTCAAGTGCCCATCGACTGATGAATGGATAAAGAAATGTGTATACACACACACACACACACACACACACACACACACACACACACACACACACACACACACAGAGGAATATTATTCGGCCATAAAAAAGAATGAAACCTTCCCATTTGCAATGACATGGATGGATCCAAAGAGTATAATGCTAAGCAAAATAAGTCAGTCATAGAGAGAAAAATACATATGATTTCACACATATGTGGAATTTAAGAAACCAAACCAAGGAGCAAAGGGACAAAAAAAGAGAGGAAAACCATGAAACGGACTCTTAACTCTAGAGACCAAACTGATGGTGACCAGAGGAGAGGTGCGTGGTGGGATGAGCTAAATAGGAGATGGGGATCAAGGGGGGCACTTATGATGAGCACTGGGTGATGTAAGGAAGAATTGAATCACTCTTTTGTACACCTGAGACTAATATTACACCGTGTGTTAACTGACATTAAATAAAAACTTAAAAAAAAAAAAAAGAAATAGGCCAAGCCCCAGTTCAGCAGCTTTGCCCTTCTGTCTTGAATAATCCCTCCCCCTTATGCAAAATAAGACCTGAAGCCACATCCTTGGACATGGACAAGTTTTGGACCTCGGCCACAGCAGGCTTTACCAATTCCCCTGGATTGCCTAAAATCTGGGTGAATGGCTTTTCTCTCTTGAAGAAATTGCAAACAATTCCTGATAACTGATTACCTAAAGCGATCAGAATAAAAGTGTCATAAGACAGTCAATAGAGAAGACGTACAAAACAGCGTAGCTTTAAGTGTCAAAATAATCGTATCCCGACCTGCCACTCGGTAAAATTAAATGTGATGCTGGGAACGATGTTTTGCCTTAATGATTTCCATGAACTGAAGAGCTCCAAATCTCTTACTCTCCTTGGAATTTTCTTACTCATGAACTTTGACAGCGTGACACAGTGATGATCCAAATGTGTGTTGGGGGGGGGTTGCTTTTCAGAAGACATGTGAGCATACAAAGGGCTTTATAGAAAGAACTGTCAGCAATCAGATGGTTATGACCTTACTGAGTGCCCGTTTTGATTTTGTTTTCTTTCATTCTTAGTAGTTGCCAACCTTGGTGAAATTCTCTGCCATAAATTATGTTTAAGAAGAAGAGGTCTATTCCCCCCTTTCAAATTTCCTATCGCCAAAGTTGAAAACAAAAGGGCCTTCTCTGAATCACAATCTCCTTCTCTCTCTCTCTCTCTCTCTCTCTCTCTCTCCTCTCTTTCCAAAGCAGAGGACTCCAAGATTTTCAGCTGCTAAACCCTCAGAGACCCCAGAGGTTCAACTGTTAAGAACACCAATTTCCGACCGAGGAATCACACGCAAAGAGAGTGAAGGATAACTGACATCACAATTTATTGCCCCAAAAACAACCTTCTCAACTCAAAGCAAAACCATAGTTATTGGTAAGAAAGACACTGCCTGTTTAACTGGCTGCAAAAGAGTGATTTACAATGCATTCTCCCTTGCAGTAGAAGGCCTCTTGGCAGTCACAAATACAGGTTTTGTGTACTCAGAAGCAAAGCTCAGAGGAGCAGAAGAGAGCAAAAAAAAGACATTCGGCCTGGGAAGTGTACCCCTTTTCCACCACTCATTTATTCCACAAAGTCACAGCACTGAGAGCCCTTGGAAAATGCCCCATTCGGAAAACACACTTGCACCATGACAGGGACAAAGACTGAGCACTCTCTTGTTTTCTTTGTCGTTTTTTTCGTTTAAGTAGATTCATATCCATTGAAATCTGCCGCTTGGTATTTATGGCTTCCAGGAAGATAGCACTTCACAAATGAGGAAAATGCTAATACAATTTTAGTCACAGAACAACACGACCTAACCTTGCCAGAGATAGACGATTTAAAATAGTATTAAATTCTTGTATCTGAGAGAGCTGTCAAGCAATAAAGCTAAAACAACACTCTCAGATAAACGGGTGTCAGAGAGAACACTTCCCTGGCGCTACCAGGAGAGAGGCTAGTTGAGGTTGAGAGGATTTGGGAAATGAAAAGCGTGTGAGAAAGAAAAGGAGTCTGGAGGAAGGACAAAGTCACCCAGGAGCAGGGCTGTGGAGGAACTGCCTAGAAAGAAGGTCTGCCCGGCGGTGGGACCCTTCCTTCCTGGGGTCCCACGCCAGGTACCATATCCCCAGGGGGCACTGGATCAGAAAGCTCCTGAGCCTTCTCCCCAAATCTGGAGAGCTTTTTACAAGTTTACCTCCATTTTTCCTCGTCAAAACCAGTGCCCCCAGTATGGAAACACGGGGTCATTTCCGTCCTAACAGACCTAGTCCCAAACAGTATTAATCTATGGAAACGTCTTCCGGGGGGCTGGGGAACGGGTCCATTTTAGGATTACTGGTACGTGGCTCTATGTCAAGAGAGAAATGAGTATGGATTATACTTTGCCTCACAGAAAATGTCTTCACACGTTTTCCACAGAGTGGGAAAATCTGGAATTTGGAACAAAACGGGAGCTAGGGTTCAAATCCCGTGTGTCTTCGAGCAAGTAACTTAAACACTGAGTCTTACCTGTTAAATAGAGGTGGAATAACTGTGTCAGGGACTTGCTGTGGATATGGCTTGAGGTGACTCATCCAAAGTGCCAGCGCATGGATGACCCGCTGACGGTCAACACATGGGGCTGGGGCCCATCCTGTGCCATGGTACCTGAGCTAACCACCCTACACCTGAACTCAGGACCCTGAGGTGAACAGGGCTAAGGATCCATTGGCTCTGTTGGTTGAGCCGAGGCTAAGAGTGAGAAGAAAATAAAATGCCTCAGGAAAAGAAAATAGATCATCCCCTGTCAAAAGACCCAATGTTATGGGGGGAGGGGGTGGCCAATAACTGGCAGCCATCAGCACACCAACCACCGGCCTTAGACCTTTGATGGGGTTGCCGGATAAGGTACAGGACGTGTGGTTAACTTTGAATTGCAAGTAAACAAGGAATAATTTTTTTAGTACAAGTAGGTCCCAAATTTTGCATGGGCATACTTGTCCTAAACTTTTAACTGCTGTTTATCTGAAATTCAAACACAGCGCCTGTTCCAGGGCAGGATCAAGTGACTTGAGGGGTCGGGGGAGAGTCAAAAGGAGCAAAGGTAGGGGGAAGAACAGGGACAGTTTGGGAGGAAGGCAGGGAGTGAGGAACATGGGCAAGGAAGAGCCACTGAGAGCAGCCAAGGAGGAAGAACAGCCAGACAGAAGGAAAGCAGACAACAGACGCAGAGAATTCCTTAGCTAGTTTGGAGAGACCATCCGAACATAGCGTATATCGTGAATGATTTGTTTCTCATTTGATGGAGATGGAATTCGTTGCCCACCGCCAGATGCCAGGGGAAAGTCTGTCTGCTCCTAGTCCTTTCCAGCACACAGGGAGTTAAGAACCAAGGTGTGATGGCAATGCACTACCACTAAGCCTCTCAGGGAACCGGGACACAGCTCAGGTTCTACGGGAGTCTGGGCTCTCTGCACTCACATGACTGCTTTTCTCCAGACACCTTATTGAATTTGCCATAATTACTAGGTCTCTCCCCACCCGGGGAAGTAAGTCTCCCCACATCTCGTCAGGTCTTAGGCTGGTCCTCCCATCACCTAAGACATAAATCACACATGCAAGTCGTCAGAAGCCGGTACTGTGGGCTTAGCCCAGAAGGGCGTGGGAGGCAAAGACAATGACCTGGGCACCATGAGACCTTCCCTTGGGGGTCCACTGTCATGGGCTGAATGGCCTCCCAGAAGAAGGCCTTGAAACCTTCCATGGGCAAAGTGCAAGTGAATACAAGATAGACCAAGTGGGCTGGAGAAAACACAGCTTTCAGTTCCTTTAGGCCACAGGGAATGTTCTGCTCTTTGTGACATGTCCAGACTCCCCACTCAATACACATAAAGGAAGCTGGACCCAGGACCCAGGCAAAACAAAGAAATCCAGGGGCCCCGGCAGCAAGCAAAATAGTGGTTTGGTAAGCTGTAAAGAAAAGACCAACTCTTGAATTTCCTCTTTCCTGCTGTGGGAAATGCATAGTTGATGAAGCCCATGCCATCACCCACGACCCACACACATCATGGGGCGGAAGACGTAAGTCCGAGTGTCAAAGGAGGAAGGTAGGGGAGGAAATTGCAAGGTCAAAGTGATCGCCTGAGGAAGTCTGATTACTCGAACTGTTTAAAGCATTATTGGCTGGTCTGGAAGGGGTAAGCACAGAATGAAAGGGAGAGGGGTTCCTGAGAGCTGTAGAAAAAGAAGGGGCTGTAAACTTGAGTGCTCCCCCCTGGAGTTTTACTGAACCCTCTGCAACACTCCCAGGGTTCCCGTTAAGAGAGGGCAGATGGGTAAGGAGTCAGCCAGCCAAATACAGAAAGAGAGGAGTAAGGAGTGGAGGTTAATTGTGGCCGTCAGAGATGAGTGGTTACATGGGGAGATTCATTTAAAATTAACGAGGCGTTGGTTGCATTTTATAGGTCTTCCTAGGTAAGAAGATCATAAGCCAAGGGACCAGAATGGAATGACTCCTCAGAAACTTTTCCTGACCAACCCCTTCAGGCCAAATAGACAGCCAGGGGAACTCCATGCCAGAGGAGCACAAAGCTACATGGATGCCAAAAGAAGGGTCCCAACCCATGGGCCTGGGCTGGGACAGAGCACAGGAGCCCTGGGGGAAGGCGAGACCGTGAGGCCCTGAGGATCTACGTGGTTGAAACTTGAGGCTAAGCCTCTTGCTCAGCCCTGAGATCACACGCAAGAAAGAGAACCTCAGTACCCACCATGTTTGAGCTTTTTCATCTTACTGCTGCCACCCTCAGAGTTAGACAGAGTGTGAACAGGGAGGGGGTGTGCCAGTAATTGCTGTACCAATAATTGTTTGGCATGGACCCTTCTAGAATCTGGCCTGGGCTGGGGGTGGGAATACTCTAGCCTCTTGGTGTCTCTATCAGGATGATCCTGAATCGAATAGGCTCCAAGTTACCTCCTCTGGGAAGGCTCCCTTAATTCCCAAGCAGAAAGAACTCCTTCCTCCTTTGTGCATATGTTCAAATTTCTATTGTTTCATTCTCCTGGTTTGTCTGTTGTTTTTTTTTTTTTTTTTTTTACTACTGTTTGACTCAGGAGTGAGAATTTTGCCTCATTCGTCTTTACCTCCACCACACAGCATAATGAAGGCTTAGTAAAACTGTCTGCAGATAAAGAAATGAAAACAGAGTGATTTTCTAACTATGGTAACTAACCGGAGATGACAATGCACCAGAAAAAGAGGGAGGACTCAGGAGAAAAAAGAGAGAGCGAGAAAAATGCACATGTCCTAAAGCTGCAAGCTCAGAAGGAAAGTGGGTCATGGTAATGGGCAAGACATCCAGAAACATTCCAGCTGAACAGGGTGCATGAGACTTCAAGCCCTGGACGGGGCAATGAGTAAAGAGAAGAAATCGAAATAAAAAGACAGAAGTGTTTATCTCTCATAGAATCAAAGTTTCCCAACACCAGGATAGAGAGACTCAGAGAAGACTGTCAGGAACAAGAAATCATGCAAATGTGTCGCTGTCTCAACTAGCCCCCCCCCCCCCCCCCCCCCCCGATGCTTTGGCCCTCACGCCCAAGATGTTTAAACTTGTAAATAAGGAGCACCTGGGTGGCTCAGTCGTTAAGCATCTGCCTTCAGCTCAGGTCATGGTCCCAGGGTCCTGGGATCGAGCCCTGCATCGGGCTCCCTGCTCAGTGGGAAGCCTGCTTCTCCCTCTCCCACTCCCCCTGCTTGTGTTCCTTCTCTCGCTGTGTCTCTCTCTGTCAAATAAATAAATAAAATCTTTAAAAAAAAAAAAGAATATGCACATTTTAAACCTCCAGGGTAGGGAAAGGATGTCTCGTTTTCTTTTGTAAGTTTCTTTGACTCTTAATAAAGGGTAGGCTCCTTGTAGCTACTCCAGGCCACATGGCAGGGCACCAGGAGTCTTAGGGAAGACAAGTCGCTCAGGGCTGTTACTCAGAGTATAAAGCTGAAAGCCACCGGAATTAGATGGAGAACGGCCAAAGGCCACGTACAAGGCTCAACTCGGTCAGCAACAGGGAGCCATTAAGGAGCATCTGGGAGGGAGTCTCATGAGGCCTTAATTTCAGGGGGATGACTCTGCAGAGGGTAGATTTGAGGATGACAAGCCTGGAGGCCATTGTAGTAGCACAGGCAAGGGCTGGTGAGAGCAGGAGTGGGGCCCTGCAGTAGGGGGAAGGAGGAAGGGCATGGAGGGGCCGAGGGCCAGCCACTGCAGGGAGTAGGAAGGCAGATGGAAAAGTAACTCCCTTCGGGCTCTGGGGAGGGGCCAGACGGTGAGTTGCTGTGTGGATACCAACGCCATCAATGAGATGGTTGGTTGACGTTGGAAGCTAGACTCGCCTTGTGGGTAGAGGTGGCATTTTCTCCTTAAGGAAATCAATGTCCCCCTTGTCAGCCATGTTGGGCCATAGAGAGCAAAGGAGTGGGCTTTGGACTTGGGGAAGGCATCAGAGGGAAACTGCACCCCACATTTGTTTTAAAAAGGCAAGGCAGATTGTTTTCGAGCTGCTGGGGTAGGGGAGAGAGACTGCAGTATAGAACGGAGCCTGACTCTCAATGTGGCAAAGACCACTGGAGACTTATGGCCAGCGGGTGAGTGAGGGGTCAGTGGCTGGAAAATCACTAAGAGGAGCTTGATTAGCTATCAAGAGTGGGGGGAGTCTCACTAAACTGGGCTCAGCAGGCCAACGACAAGGTCGAGAAGAGGGCTCAAAGGAGCCTGACCAAAGTTTACTCGAGGAGCGGGTCCTCACCAAAAGAGAGGACCTTCTCTGTGGCACGGGGCAGAGGATCCAGAGAAGGGGTCTAAGGGTCCACGGATACCAGGAGGCAGCCTGGAAGAGATATGTGGGAATCTGCTGGCAGCCAGACGGGGGGCCTCCAAGGCCTGAGAGCACCCACGGCTGGGGTAAAAGGAAAACAAGGGACCCTGTGACCTAGAATATTCTGTGATAGAGGAAAAGAGGGGACACAGAGCAACAGCTACAGAACCAACAAGGTCAATTCACATATCAGATTTAAATGGCTGGATTCCATCAGGATGAATGTGGGGAACAAGATGGCATTCATCAGGGATACCCAGACACTCTAAGGCACACCCTTAAAAAAAAACATTGAGGACGCCTGGGTGGCCCAGGCGGTTTCGATTTCGGCTCAGGTCATGATCTCAGGGTTGAGAGATCGAGCCCCGCGTCTGGCTCTGCGCTGAGCTTGGAGCCTGCTTGAGATTCTCTCCCTCCCTCTCTCTCTGCCCCTCACCCCCATGCTCTCTCACTCTCTCTCAAATAAGTAAATAAATCTTTTTTAAAAATAAAGAAACACTCAACTTCTCCCTTCTGATAGAAAGGAGCTCTCAGAGTGATGGTGATGTGAACATTACCAGAAATGTGGCCTTCCTTTATCCTCTAAACTGGCCAGGTAGGCCCGTCTGGCTCCGGCAGATTTTATCTGTACCCATGTCCGATGTTCTAGGGACTGACTCCACTAACACAGAGTGGTCATGTATTTTTGTTTGCAGGGGTGGGAAAGAGCAAAGTTAGCCTGAACTCAGAGAACTGTTTCTAACTGGGGACCCAGCAGATTCCTTTGTCCACCCAGGACCCTGAGACCAACCGACAGTCCTTGCCCACATGACTCTTCCAAATTTCGGCCAGAGAAAGCAAAAACTACAAGCAAAGAGCTGGGCTTGATTCAGTGCAGCATGTTAAAATCCCTCCCCCTGCCGCGACCCGATTTCTCCTGCCTTTATTATATATGATCAAGTGAGTTTGAATGAAACTGTCTCCAAGTCCTCATTTTTATTTCATCCTGACAATATTATTTTTATCAAGCTCATATTTTGAGAAGCTTTATTCTGCTCTGACTTTCCTGAACCAGGGGAAATTATCTTGTTCCTTCCCTTGGGTTGGAAAGAAAACCTCTCCGTAGCTAATGTTTATCAGCAGCGCAATTTCTTCGGCAAGAAATTGAAACCTCCTTGGCATGGAAAGGTAAAGAACGCCAGGGCTGGGATGATAGACAGACCACCAAGAAAAGCTCAGGGAAAGGAAGTCCACCTTCCAGGGGCTCTGCCCTCTGTGTGCCTTCCTGGGCAATGCAGGCTTACGGAGGCAAGAGTGTTTTCAAAAGATGTATCCACCAGTGCAGCCTGGAAACTGACCAATCCGGACAGAGCACGGTCCCTGGATGGATTCCTGCTGAGCCGACTTTAACACTTGCACTTCTGGATCAAAGAAAGATCTCTAGGAGAAGACAGCAAGGAAGTGTGTTACTCAGGGTTCGCCAGAAAAACAGAAGCAGTAGGATATATACATGCGTGTGTGTGTGTGTGTGTGTGTGTACGTGTGTGTGCGTGTGCGTGCGTGCATGTGTGTGTGTGTGTACTATATGTACCTTGTACTGGGCACTGCAGGAGGTATGAATACATATATACAGAGAGAGAGAGAGAGAGAGAGACATCCAGTGAGAGAGCCAGAAAAAGAGAGAGACAGAGAAAAACACAAAGAGAGAGACAGAAAGAGAAAGTTGGCCAGCAATAGAGACAGACAGAGATTGAGATTTTAAGGAATTGGCTCAGGCAATTACACTGGTCGACTTGTTCAAAATCTGGAGGACAGGTCAGCTGGCTGGAAACTCGGGCAGGAGTTGATGCTGACGTCTCAAACAGAATTTCTTCTCTGGAAAAACCTGTTTTCACTCTCGAGGCTTTCAACTGATTTGATGAAGCCCACCCACATTATCAAGGGAAAAATCTCCTATACTTAGAGTCAACTGACAATAAATGTTAGCCTAATCCACCAAACACCTCACAGCAACACCCAGAAGAATGTTTGGTTGAGTAACTGGATACTAACGATAGCCTAGCCGAGTTGATACATAGACTGAGCATGGCAGTGGGATGAGGTCTTGGAGAGTGAGAAAGGGGGGAGTCACTCAGGGGATTCGAGGCAGCTGTTATTCACCACCCCAGTCAGGAGCATTTTAATATTTTTAAATAGTAGCCCTGATGTCCTCCCGAAATGGAGACAGAAATGGCGCAACCCAAAAAGGAGCCGTTTCTGGGAGGAGCTGCTCTGCAGAGACTAGGAGGGAACATCAGAACAGCTTTGGTCTTCATGACAAAATTCTGCCCCCCAAATTCATACCCACTTCTACATCATTTGGGGGAAACTGCCACCAACACCCTAAGAGCAAAAGCAAATCTACTGCTATGATCACAGCAATAATGGCTCTTCTTTACTGAGAACCTACTGAACAATATGCTATGGAACCTTCAATAACATTTAAAAGCTAAGAGTTATTACACCCCTTGTACAGATGAAAAGACTGAGGCCTCCAAAGATCAATTCATTTGTCCAGCACCATACAGGTAGGGGGAGTGGAAGAGCTGGGCAATCCCAGCTCTGGTCAATGCAAAGTCTTTGCTCTTTGCACAAAGTTACGGAAGCAAATAGATGTGTTAGTCGAAGTCGACGGGGGATTTGGCTTGCTCTAGTTTAGGTAGTCTGGTCAGGGATGCCCAGAGTTAAAGACTGGTAGTTTTAACCAGAGTAGAAGAGTAGTTTGCAATGTCCCTAGGTCACTGTTCTTTAGACACAACTGATAGAGTGAATTTTCCAGAAGATCCTTGAACCCTTTTGGTTTTGCTTTGGTCCCACAAAACTCTTACTATTTCCTTCCACTTCCCTAAATCTAATGCCAAAGTTTCTAATTGTTAGAGTGTAACCTATGGTTGATACTTAAACACATGTAACTTTCTATTAACAGCGCAGTAAGTAACTAAAATTTTTTCAGCATGTTTTGCTGCTGTCTTATTCTGAATGGCATCCTCCTTGCCCCCAAAGCAATAATACTTTGATTGCAAACTATTTCCCTAACCAAATATACTCCTTCCCCCAGAGAACTGCTACCATGGAAATCTATGCAATAAATTCATTTTTGTGGCTTGCACATCAAATCTGACAACATAATTTTGACATTTGGTAAAAGTACATCTTTGTCTATATCCTCAGAAGAAGACTTGCTTAATAGCACTCCTCTCAAATATTCCTACAGTATATATCTTACGCTGACACCAAAAATGGGGGAAAAAGTTATCTTATTTTGTGTTTTGCTTTTTGGCTTATGTTTTTTAGATACCTGAAGAAGGAGTTTTCATAAAGTTAACAAGGTACCTGGAAGTCCGGTTGTGAGGAAAAATTATTTGCAACTCCACAAAGAATTCACTAGTATGAATTCAGCACTAATGACCAATTCCCCTTTTATGACACCCCTAACCACATACATTCCTCAATGTTCTTCCTGATGCCAAACTCTGTTGGAAAGATTACTCGAATTGGATTTGTGAAAAACAAATTGGACTTATTTCACTCCAAGAAATTGGAACCACATAAAATAAAATAATGCCAAATTATGCTTGGAACTAGGATATGCTTGGTTCCGATTTCTTGTGACAAAAGAGTTCCAGATTACAACCAACGTGTGCAATGTGGAATAAATCCTTTCTTATTTTTAGATATTATAAATATCCCTAGCATTGTGTTATTGGCAAAAGCGATTCATAACTTTCCTTGGTCTTCGCCACATTACCATTCTCTAAAGAACAAGATTTTGTATAAAAGGGTGTGTTCAACACATTTAGGTGTTTATTTATTGAGGTAGTGTTTATTTATTGAGGTAGTAAAAAGGGCTTTTTAGGCAAAATAAGTCAATCAGAGAAAGACAATTATCATATGATTTCACTTGTATAAGTCAATCAGAGAAAGACAATTATCATATGATTTCACTCGTATGTGGAATTTAAGAAACAAAACAGAGGAGCATAGGAGAAGGGAAGGAAAAATAAAATAAGATGACATCAGAGAGGGAGACAAACCATAAGAAACTCTTAACTCTAGGAAACAAACTGAGGGTTGCTGGAGGGGAGGGGGTTGGGGAGATGGGGTCACTTGGAGACGGGCATTAAGGAGGGCACATGATGGAATGAGCAGTGGGTGTTATAGCCAACTGATGCATCACTGAACTCTACCTCCGAAACTAATAATACACTATATGTTAATTGAATTTAAAGAAAACAAAATTATTTTTTTAAAAAAAATAGGGCTTATTAGGAAATAGTCTCATAATTGATTCCAAAGCACAAAACTCAAGTAGTGCTTTATAGTGGGGCTCCAGTGAATTTCTTTTAAACACCTACACAACTCAATGTTAACAGCTTGCTATCGACAAAATAATCTGTCATTGTAGTTCTCCAAAATGAAAATTGCCTCAAGATTACTTCTGTTTTAATCTCTTACGTGAAGAAAAACAGAGAGGGGAGATCAACTTTCTGGTAGGTGGATGAACTCTTAATGCTTCAAAAAGTATATTTCAGTCAATGATTTTTAAAATATATATAATTGAAGGTATAGGTATGCTCATCTTATACATCCTGATTTCTTCTGTAGTATTCCTTGTCCTTACTTAGAGCTTAGACAAAGGGCCAAATAGAAATGATATCCTCCTTTAGTTTCTTTTTTTTAAAGATTTTATTTCTTTATTTGACAGAGAGAAAGAGAGAGAACAAGTAGGGGGAGGGGCAGTGAGAGGGGCAGAGGGAGAGGGAGAAGCAGGCTTCCCAATGAGCAAGGAGCCCAATTCGGGACTCGATCCCCGGACCCTGAGATCATGACCTGAGCCAAAGGCAGATGCTTAACCAACTGAGCCACCCAGGCGCCCCTATCCTCCATTAGTTTCTGTCAAAATATGGGCAAAGAAGTTCCTCTGACCCGTTCCTGCGTTAGGAGCAATGAGGGACACAGAAGTGTATTACGATGGCCAGCCCTTGGGAAGCTTGAGTGCCATCATAAGACAATATATGCATTTGCCTAACAATTATTAACAACGCAAAACAAAAACAGTGAGTACTCTAGTTTACCACACAGCTATCAGTCTCTTGATCCATCTAGGAATCCATCTTTTTTTGTTACGGATTTCACAGTAAGTTGCAAACTGACTCCTACACACATTAGCATGCAGAGCATCACCTAGAGTTCACTCCACCAAAGGATGTTCAACATGGTCCCATTTGAGGGTGAGAAAGAGCCCACTGGTATGTCAGTGGGGAAAATGATGTGCAAGAGAGAGACTCAGAGGCTCAGACGGATGGTCAGGGGACCATTGCCAAAGTTCCAGAGATAGATGATGAGGGCCTGGACCAGGGCAGGGACAGGCAGAGTGTAGAGGAGGGGACAAGCAGATGGTAGAATTGACAGCTCTCAACAATAGATTATACGTGGGGAGCAGGGTGAGGGAATGTGAGGAATCCACAGCCACCCCCAAATGTCTACCTTGAGCAACAGTTAGGAACTGACTTTTGGATGGTGAAACATATGTTGGGGGAAAACTTGTAAGTTGAGTTTTGGATATAATTTGAGGACACTATGAGTGTCGGAGAGACAGATGGGAGTCAGCAGCATTTGTGTGGCATTGTAAGCTCTTTGTCTAGAGGGGTGGGGGGTATGCAGCTAGAGCCAAGAACAGAGCACGAAGCAGCATGGTTTTCAAGAGCAGGCAGTGCTGAGATGCCCATAAAAGAAACAGAAGAAGCTGAGGAAAGAAGAGAACCAGGGAGAATGGGACCTTGGGAATAAGGGGAGGAGACAGTTTTAAGACAAACTTGTCAATGATATAGAACACTGAGAAGTCAAGAGAGATGAGGAGACCAGAGTCTATGGGATTTGGCAACTTGGATATTGACGGTGACCTTGGTAGCAAACAGTTGTCGTGGAGCTGGGGAAACGAAGCCAAATTTCAGTGTGTTGAGAATTGAATGAAAGATGAGGTCATAGACAGTACGTGAAGTCTAATCATTCCAGAAATTTGGCCGCGAGAGACAGGAGCAAGGTAAGGCATACACATTTAGAGGAGGATGAAGGTCATAGGAGAATCTGCCTTGTGGGCAGAGCACCTTGGCCATACACAAATGAATACCGGCGTTGTTCAGCTGACACCTAATATATGTGGCCTCGCATTGAGAACTGTCATTATGCGCATGTGTTGTCTCCCTGGTTTGACTTAAACTTCCATAAACAGGCCAACCGTGTACTGCACTCATAGTCTCACGGAGCATAAAAGCCTAAAGGTGTCAGAGATCATTTACTATAGCCCCTCATCTTATGACTAAAGAATCTAAGGCAAAATTAGAGTGAGTCACTCAAGGTCAGGTACAAAGTAGTTGGTAATGAACCACACAGGTCCTTTACGTTGTGGTTTGCAGTAAGGAGAAAGGTTTTGTTTTTCAACACAACTGCATGAAACTCCAGTCGGGGAAGCATCCCAAAGGTATAACCCTGATCCCATGGGTGTCCTTCCTGTGTCCACAGCAATGGGGTCATCTGGATCTGGGTAGAACAAAGCCCCTCTCCAAGTGTGCCCCCAAATTGGGATTGATCTGCTGGTCCAAATTTCCGGGACAATGTACTTCTGCAATTTCTTATCACTTCTCTCTTTTGCTCAGATCTGCCCTATTTAATGTTAAATAGGAGCATTTGCATATCGCCAGACAGACACCATTTCTGGGTTTCCTGGCCTGTCTACGGCAGACAAGCAGCAAAGCTTCTGAAGGGACATTTGCCTTCAGACCCCCACTATTTTCAGCAATCGTATTCTGTGGGTTCATTTTGGATTTCGAGTGATGGCTGGACAAGGGCTAAACCTTTTGTCCTCTTCTATTTCCTACTCCTGCTTCTCCAGCTCCCTCCTCAAGTTCCTTTAATTAGCTAAACTTTGGAATCACCCAGTGTTGGGCGAATGTAGTCACCCCATGCAGACAAAGAAAAGAATGAGGTAAGCCACTTAGAGGGCAACTGATTTATTACATGCAGAAAAACTTCTGTTAGCTTCCCCAAAGTTATCTCGTCCCTTATTATTTGGAAAGCACAGTAATTTTCCATTTATTCTCTACTGATGTGAAACAGATTTGTTTGGATCTTAGAGGAAGCTCTGTTTTGCACTGGGTGTGTGTGTGTGTGTGTGTGTGTGCGTGTGTGCGCGCGCATGTGCGTGCGTTTCCTCCTAGACCTGGAAGAATACAATCATTTGGCCGTGCCCGCCTATATTGGACTTGGTTGCCTCACTATACCACACTTGCAAAACTGTCCTTTTCTAAAATGGTGAGAAAAAGCCTTTACAAGCTGAACTAATAACATCTGCCTCTCCAATGCCTTAATTGTATTGGCAAAAAGAGCATTTCTTATTTTTTTAAAGCCTACTTTAACTGGATTGTTGGAGCAGCACCATTAAAAAGATAATGACAATGTTACCCTCAAATAAATGTTCTTAAAATAATTGCTTTCCCCCACTGAGGGCTGGCATGGCGCTCGTGAAATTCTGGTGGGGTCAGCAGGTTCTTTGATGCTGCCCACCAGAAGCCTGTCTCTGTCTCACTCACTCTCTTCTTTTTCTCATCCACCCTCCCCCCAGTTGTATTAGATACTGAAACTTGCTTTCATGCCTGTATCACAGTTCAGTCCTTTTTTTTTTTAAATGGTAAATATGTAGGTTTCTCGATGGACCAGCAGTTGCTGCTTCTTTATTCTGTCTTGAAATCGTTTTATTCTGGGCATCGAACATAATCAAAACATTGATTTTTTCAGAGCATCACCATCCCAGAAATTGACGAGTTAGCCATGAAATCATTGGTCTGCACATGCTGCTTCTTATCTTGGGTAAACCTAAGAAGTATGACAATGACATGCATGGGTAGGGGACATCGACCTTGTTGGGAGGGAGCTTGAGTCAGGACTGGTTGTAGTGTCTACCTGGGCTATTATTTTGGGCCTGGGGAGTAAAGGGGAGCCCGGTTTATGTATGGGCAGAGGTGAGGCTCTTGTGATGCTGTGGATATAAAACAATAGGGAACTGCAGCCTGTGTCTCTGAAAAAGGAAGTCTCTAGAATCAAGGGGAAGTTTAAAACCTGAAGCCAAAGTATCAGGCAAAGAACGAAGAAAAGCAAGAGAGAGAGAGGTAGAGCTTAGAGAGATTCTTGGAGATAAATGCATGCAGATGGAGAGGGCATTTTATAGTTGCCCTTTGCTCTTACTCTGAGCGAGGAGGAACCTGTTTCAAGAATCAATTTACACAGGAGAAAAATCAGACTACATATTCATGGTTTTATTTGATGTCCAACTCAAACTGAGGCAGCTCACAAACTAATGCAGAATATACTTAATCTCTGTGCGAACACAGTAGCGCAGCAGTGACTGCATGCAGTCAGAGGGTGGAAGGCATTAGCTTAATTTTGTTGATATTGGACTTCAGGTTAGCCCGTTCCATTGGATTGACAGACCACCTCATCAAGCCTATCCAGAGTTATTAAACTAATGGTTTGTATCATGTAACATAAAGTTCTTCTCTGTTTAGAATTATATTCTAGGTACACAAACCAGCCGGTGAGCACTTGGTTCTTCCTTAAGTGATGCATGGAGGATGGATGAAGGAAAATTGAAGCACGTTTCCACTATGTTACCTTTCAACACATTTGTTTACAATGTACAAGCACTTATGGCTTACAAAGAAAATCCACCATGATTTATTGCTTGGAAAGATGATGTAGAGAGTTTGAGAGAGAATCACTAATAAATTGATGGTGGAGTGCTTTGTTAATACAGAGTGCTGTTGAAATGCATAATGAGGAGTGGCCCCTTCAAGGTCACTCGCCGAAGAAGAAGCTAGAACTCTGGATGCCTTCCTCTTCATCTAACAGACCCTGGCAAACAAAGCATGAATAGAGCATGTCTTTAACCCCACTTGGGTACTCCTGGAAGGGGTTCCCACTTATTTCTACCCAATCGTCTGAGCAAGACTAACAAAGTAAACAAGAAATAGAGCAGGTGCGTTTCAAGCTTTAACATGCAAAAAAATCTCTTGGGATCTTGTTAAAATGAAAGTTGCGAACTGGTGAGTCTGGGATGGGACCTGAGACTCTGCATTTCTAATACGCCTCCAGGCAATGCCAATGTTATTCAACCAAAACTCCAATCTAAAACATTTGGACAGGCACGCAGATTCTTTTAGTCACTAGAATTTCAATATGCTAGAAAAGACCATCTCTGAAGGAAACTAAAGGGGTTTTTTTAGTGTTCAAGATGCAAAAACAAAAGCATCCAGAGGGAGATACTTAGGAGGCAACTGGAGATGTTGAACTGGAGTCTAGGAAGACAGTAGGGCCGTGAATAATATTTGGGGAACCATTCACATAGACATAGACGTCATAGGTGACGTCATGAGTGTAGATAACTCTAGAGAGAGACTGATAGATAAATAAATGAATATTGGAGGGACCTCGTCAGTTCATGGTACATTATCATCACTGGCTCATGCAAAGCCCCATTTTTGTTTGTTTGTTTGTTTGTTTGTTTTAGAGCGAGAGAGAGTGCATGGGTGTGCAAGCAGTAGGGGAGGGGCAGAGGGAGAGAGAAAACCTTAAGCAGGCTCCACACTTGGGTGCCGGGCCCGACATGGGGCTCGATCTCATGACTGTGAGATCATGACCTGAGCTGAAATGAAGAGTCCAGTGCTCAACCGACTGAGCCACCCAGCTGCCCCATGATTTTTTTAAAAATTCGTTATTTCATGCATTCCCTTGTAGCCCCATCTTTCCCACCACAAGCAATTTTCTAAAGTGTTCAAGGTGTAGCCTTATATTTTGCTAAGTGTTCGTATATAATGCATCTTATTTTGTGTGCATGGGGGTTTTTTTTTGAGATATAACTTTGTATGGCAAAGTGAAATTACCTTAATGATACAACCTGTTGACTTGATACACATGTATACACCTGTGTAGCCAGCACCCAGCTCAAGACATAGAACATTTTCTGTGGCTCGGTGCACATATTTTTAATTTATATAAGTGACATTGACTAACAGATATCGTTCTGTTCCTTACTTCATTCCACAGCACAACATTTTCCAGGTTGATGTAGGCATCTTTGTTTACATATTTGCTTCCAGTTGCTTCAGACTGTCCCCTTTGTGCTTCTGCCATGTTTATTTCACATTCCCCAATGAAGGACACCTAGACTGCCTTCAACACTCCTTACCACAAGTAATGCTGGAATGAGCATCCTCATTTCTGTTCTCTTATGGACCCAGATGAGACTTTTCTCCCTAGACTCTATAACCGGGGATGTGATTACGGAGTCCTGGTGTATACACTTACTTATTTTCAACTAAAAGTTACCAGATTGCCTTCCAGAATAGCTCCAGCCAATCTGCACTTACAAATGCTTTTTCCTCAAATCAAGTGCATGTTTCTTTTGAATGTCCACTGCATTAAACGGGACTCAAGGTGGCCAGGTTTGATTAGGGTTACTTTTAGATTTTGCCTATGCATGGCAATTCATTCATTCATTGAATATTTAATGAGCATCCACAACATGCTAGGTACTCTTCTAGGGGCTGGGAATGCATCTGTGAAGAAGACAAATCCTCAACCCACATGGAATTTATGTTCTAGTCATGATAACATGAAGTGGGTGAGATCACTTAGGAATAGAATATAGGATGAGTGAGGAAGAAAGAAAACCAAGGGCAGAATTCTGAGAAACATCAAAAGATTAAGGGGTACAGAGAAAAGAATCCTGGAGGGAGACCAAAAATATTCTGAGGTAACAAGAGAACCAAGAGAAAGTGATGGCTTAGGAGCCAAAAGATAAGTGTTTCAAGGAAAGTACAGTCTATCAGATGGAATATAATTAGGAGGTGGTTGGTCACCAAGAAGTCTTTGGTACAAGCCATCGAAAGAAAATTGGAGAATGATAGGACAGTGCACACCCTATGGTCCTCAGTCATGTCCCCAGACCAAACACATGACCTCCACTTTTCTGAAAGCATTGGAACACACTTTTCTTCCTTCAGGGTGCATTCTTTTCTAAGAAATTCCCTTCTCCTTCAGTAAACAGATCTGGCTCTTCCATCCCTCTAGACCAGAGCATAAATTCTAAATTCTTGTGTAAATGCTACTGAGTGATCAAGGATAACATTTTGCTGATTATTCCAAAGAGGGGGACTCTGGTCTTCTCCAAGAATTTTGCAAACCAATGTGCATTTAACAAAATTAGTCTGTAAAATTAAAGAAGACAGAAGAGCAGGGAATAAATGGGAATATTTTCATCTGACAGTTGAAAAGACCACTTCAGATGTCATATTACTGCTTTTATGTAGGACATAACAATGACTTTATCTTTGTCTCATTGCTTTCACTCATTTTATCATTGTATATCATGGATACTTGGGTTTGTTTGGTTTTTTTCTGTAAAATGTCTGCCCCATGTGTTCAATCTTTTATATCTTCACAGTTTTCCTCCACTGACTTGGGTGTGGTCCTCATCGCCTCCTGCCTGACTCATGACAACAACCTGAAGACAGATACTCAAGTCCCCATCCTGAGCAGCACCATCCAGTAGGGCACCCCCACTTACAGAATCCTCAATGCTTTCCCACAGCCTCCAGATAACTCCTGTATGCCAGACTCACAGTCCTTCGTGGCCTGGCCTCGCTCCACCCTGAAACTTGGGTTTCCCATTGCATCATAACCGTAATGCTCTGCCTCTGCCAAACTGGCCTACTTTGACCTTCCCCAGATACGCTATGCCATCTCGGCGCTTCGTTCCTTGTCCCTGCCCTTTAGCACATTTGGAATTCCCTCCCCCCTACCCAGAGTCCTTCAGGTCCCATACCCTCAACCTCCACTGCTCTGCCCAAACTCCTAGAAGAGCAGCTCCCAAACATCCTGGTTTCGGGACCTTTATACACACTTAAAAACTGGTAAGGAACCCGAAGGATCTTTATCTTGTGGGTTTTATCTATCAATTTACTATAAGATAAATTAAATCAGGAACACATTTAAATATTTAGGAATCATTTCTAAAAAACCATTACATGTTACCACAAAAAATATATTTATGAAAAACAACTCTATCTGCCAAAACAACAACAAAATAATAATGAGAATAGTGGCAATGCTTTCTGTTTTTGCAAATCTCTTTAATGTCTGTCTGACTAGAAGACAGATTCTCCTGCTTCTGCATTCAATCTTCTTTATTTATTTATTTGTCAGAGAGAGAGAGAGAGAGAGAGCACAAGCAGGGGGAATGGCAGGCAGAAGGAGAAGCAGGCTCCCTGCTAAGCAAGGAGCCAGATGTGGGACTCAGTCTCAGGACCCTAAGATCCTGACCTGAGTTGAAACCAAGAGTCAGAAACTTAACCCACTGAGCCGCCCAAGCATCCTTGCATTCAGTCTTTTATGATAGGTTGTTTTGGTTGAAGCATATGAAGAAAATCCAGACGTTGCACTGGATTAAAGAAGAATTATAATACTTTTCAGATTATTGTGGACATTCCTTTTTCATACCATCCCAAACTGGAAAAGTGACAGTTTCTTAAAAGTTAGTTGCAACACGGAATCTGAAAACTTACCAAGAAATTTTTCATACTGTTATATTAAAATTTATTGATCTATCTTGTACTTGGAATGGACATCTACTGATCATTTTATAGCATCAAGCACTGACCATTTGGAAAATATTGGTTCATGGAGTTGTGAAGAACTTCCAAATGTTGACACATTTCATCATAGGGGATATATATATATATATATATCCCATACATTCATATCACCCCCAATCCCATAAAAAGAAAAGAAAAGAAAAGAAAACTTGGCTTTCAAGTATTGAGAAAATGTAAAGCTTATGGTGGTGAATACATATGAGTTTTCCAGATTTCTACTTTTTATTTGAAAGCTCAAATTCTCTAATTGGTAAGAAAAATATCAGTTACTTTCCTTGAAGTGATACGCTCTCTTTGTTCATTTCTAAGAAAATGTTTGGCAAATACCCAAACATGAATAACCACAGTTTCTCTGTCAATCACTGTGGTAGACAGAAAAAATGCCTTCCCTGCACCAAAGATCTATTCACTTCCCAATCTCTGCAACCCATGAATGTTACTTAAGGAGCTTGAGGAGAGGGGCTTATCCTGGGTTATCCAGTGACAAGTCCCTTTTAAGAGAGAAGAAGACACAGACACACAAAGGAGAGAAGGCAATGTGAAGATAAGGCAGAGATTGTTGTGATGCTGCCAAAAGCCAATGAATGCCATCACCACCAGAAGCAAAAAAAGACAAGAAACAGGTTCTCCTCCAGAGCCTCTGGAAACTGCTCAGCCCTGCCAGCACCTTGATTTTGGGCTTCCAGCCTCCAGAACTATGAGAGAATAAGTATCTGCTGTTTTAAGCCACCAACACTGAGATCATTTGTTAAGACAGCTTTAGGAATACAGTCCTTCTTGCAAGTAAACATTGATATTTCATGAAAGAAGTTGCTAGCTCAGCTGTCATCTCAAACAATCACCCAAGTTCTTTTCCTCAAGGTGATCATGATATTTCAATGTAGAGCAGCAATGCTTTATGCACGCTTCTCATTTCCTCACCCAAAATGCTAAAAAGAGAGGTACTGAAGAATTGAGATGTAATAAAATGAGTCACTTATAATGCTTCAAGGACACTCTTGACTGAAGGAGGCATTCTTTGTACAATGAGTGAGTGGCAGTAAAGAATACCATGACTATTGGTATAGTGGGTGCCAGGGCCTCGTTCATGCTAAGACACCAGAGTCTTCAGAGTCTTACCTACTCCCATTGTGCCCCATCAGTACAAATATCAACACAGAAGAAAGAAAGAAAGAAAGAAAGAAAGAAAGAAAGAAAGAAAGAAAGAAAGAAAGAGAACATTTTAGCATTATCACGAAAATTGCTTCGACCTCAAGGATGCCCTTGAAAGTGTGCTACAGCTCCAAGGACCCATGGGTCACATTTTGGCAATGGCTGAAGCAAATACAGCAAGAGGCTCATTTAAAATTGGGTGGCGGGTATATTGGTTTTCACTGTACTAGTCTTTAAATGTTTCTATAGATTCTTTCATTTTCATAATGAAATGTTGAGGGGAAGTTTTTTAGGTATGTTAAAAAAAATCATTAGCTCATTTTGTGAGTCTGAGCCTGAAGGGTAAAATTATTCTCCTTGGCCTGCTGTCTTCTGTCTCAGGTTCCTGTTCAAATTTCCTTGTCTCGGGCGCCTGGGTGGCTCAGTCGGTTAAGCGACTGCCTTCGGCTCAGGTCATGATCCTGGAGTCCCAGGATCGAGTCCCATATCAGGCTCCCTGCTCAGCGAGGAACCTACTTCTCCCTCTGGCCCTCCCCCCTCTCATGCGCTCTCTCTCTCTCTCTCATTCTCACTCTCTCAAAATAAATAAATAAATCTTTAAAAAAAACCAAAAAAACAAATTTCCTTGTCTCCTAACTGCTCAAACCACCTGATGGTCTGGACACACTGGGCTGCTGGGAGTCATCCAGACACACCTCGATCTTCCCTGTCTGCACGTATTTCCACATGTGATTCCCTAAGCCAGAATACAATCTCTCCCCCTCCACCTCTCTTGGTGCTCCAGTAAAATTTTAATTTAGCTTTCAGGTTGGGGGTCCCAATATTTCCTTTCCTGAGGAAACTTTCCTGTGTCCCCATGGACTGTAATTGGGACTTCTATTCCTCGAGTCAGCCTGAAGAGCAGAGTTACTGGACATCTGCCTGAGACACCAACAAACTCGGGATGCTGGAACATCACTGGAATAAACTTGATGGATGATGCCAGTTACCTCAGGTTTCCATAGGCGACTCTTCAGGTAATGAATATTGAAGTAAATAGTGATCCAAAAATTCCACGTCTTCACAAGCTATCACTCTAAGCATTTTTTTGCCCTGGACATGAGACGTCACTCTAAACAAAAACAGGCCATTTCTGAGACACTTGCCTTAAGCCATAGTTGGATCTCACAAAAAAAAAAAAAAAAAAAAATTCTGAAATTAAGCGATGCGTGGTAGGGTGATGTTTACCCAGAATAGATGGGTCATATTGTTATATAAATCTTAAACACTTTAGTAGGCCTCCCCAAAAAGTTGCCTTGTTTCAAAAACTGTAGTTCCAAAAACGTTAAACTGTTCTGGTACATTCCATGTCTGTCGTAAGTCTCTTATTTTGAACAAAAAGAAAAAGGTGAACGGTTTTTATTACTAGAGAATTCTTTTTTCTACATCCACACCAATTATACATTGAACATACATTAAAGGAATATCAGTTTGAAGAATGTCAAATGATTCATCTGCCTCGGATGTTCATGTGTTTTTATAAAGCCAGGCCATTCTTCATTGATAGCACGATATCACTGTAACTTAATTTTCTGTATTTTCATCTCCTTGGTTGACAAAAACCTCCTTGAAGACGGGGACTATCTGTTTACCTTCATATCCCAGAGCCTAGCCCAGTGCCTGGTACATAGAACATGCTCAATAATTAAGTGAATATGTGATGGTAGGGGAGGCCTTGGCACATTTGAAAATTCAGACATCCATAATACAAATTCCACATACAGTATCTGCGTGGTAACAAAAACAGGAGTCCCAAGGAGAGAACCCAGCTCCTTTGGTGATCCACGTAATCAAACAAGTATTTGTTGAATGACAAACACCAGCTACTCGCAGGCGTCAGAGCTGACTGTGGAGGGATTGCAGAACAAAACAAGGTCCCTGCCCTTCTGGAGTGAATAAGGCTAACTCCACAGAGTCATGAAACAACTTGAGAAAGATTAAGCTTGTGGAGTTCCATAAAACAAAAGCTGGCAGAGGCCCTTCAGGGGGCCCAAAATTTGAATATAAGATGCTACAGAAACCTGTTCTGTCCTTTATTATGCAACAGTTGAATGCAGACAATGGAAATAGGGAATCTGAGGCAAGCTAATAGGTCATGCAGTATGTGACCAAAAAAAAAAAAAAAAAATCAAGTTAACAAAAGTGTAAGAACTCTGAAAAGCATCTATATACAGAGTATCCAAATATCTATTCAAGAATGAAAAAATTATTTTGAATACTATTTTGCATAGCCCATGGGCCAACTGATTGGCTTTTTTTTTTTTTAGGCCTTAAGGTAAATTTACCATTTACCATATCCAGGAGAGATTCACAATCATAACCACTTACCAAGTCACTTCACCAACATTTACCAAGTGACTTTACATTTGTTCTCTAATTTAATCCTAACATCTCTAAGCACTGCAGCCCTTAGACTTAGTAACCGGGGTCCCGTGCTGGACCCCACACCCCAGAAGACCATTCCCACTCTCCTCCAGCCATGCCCTTCCCACTCATCAAGAGGCCAAAGTGATGGGGTCCCCTAGAGCCCTCACCCCCATCCGCCTCTAGCGTGGTAGCAAACACAGGTAAAATTTGGATTTCAGATAAACATAGACTCATTTTTTTAATAATGCCCCATATTTAGTGTATGTATGTCTCAGAATAGCGAATCTCTACCCAACTTTCATGACCAGAGCCAAATACCACCGCCCCAGCGCTCTCATTCCCTCCCACCTGAGCCCGCAGGTAGAAGCACCCCCTCGCCTCCTCCTCTGCGCATGCGCTGTGCATCACCCGCGCTCTGCTGCTGCTTTTCTTTTTCTACCCCAGGGCACAGAACAGTCAACTCCTGTGCACATCCCACCTCCTCTGCCCAATGAAAGCTCTTCACCGATAGAGACCTGTTTTAGGAGAGTGCCCTGCAATCCCGTGTTCCCCCACTAAGGTGTTTGAGCCTTGCCTGTGGAAACCTAGACCTTTCCCAAATGCTAGGATTCAGGTCAGACCGGGTGACATCTGTGCCTGGGAACACCAGGACGTGCTGCTGCGAGACTCACTCTGCCTTGGTGTCGCCGAGTCACGGAGGAGCACTAGGGAGTCCCCTCCCCGCATCCCGATGCTGGATGGCTTTTCAGGGAGCATCTCTGACGGACAGGCACGTCTCATACGCTTTACTTCTTTCTTCCCTCATTCTGAAGGCTATAATTAACTCTCCTCAGGGAATATCTAACCCATACAAATCTGTCTCATTTTTCTCCCTGAAACTATATAAAATATCAAAATATTTAAATCAACAAGAATCTTAAGAATTAGGATGTTAGGGGAGTTACAAATCAACAAGAAAAAGACAAAAAAGAGCCCCAGTAGGTCAGGCTACCCTTCATCGCTTTCACAAACATACAAGTAGGCAAAAGGGCATTTAAAGACAGCTCCAACTCATTGTTATTCAAATCCATGGCAATTACTTTTTCTTTAAAATTGCCAAAAAAAAGAAAAGTATTTAAACTTATAAGACATGGTTTTGGCAACTGTGCGTTGAAAGGGGGCACTCTCGTGTGCTGCCAAAGGAAGTGTAAATTCAAAAAAACGTCCCTGGAGAGAGTTTGTCAATTCGTATCCAGAGCCTTGAAAACATTCATATTTTTCTGACCTAACTACTCCATTTATAAAAATTTCTCGTGAGACTACACCAGATAAGCACTTGAGAGTTTTCACAGCTGTGCTATATATAAAAAAAAAAAGTGTGAAACAAATCGATGCCTAACAATAGGGGGATGACTAAATAAAATTTAGAATATGCATCTGACGAAAAATTATTGTCGTCCCTAGAAATCAAGTTTTCGGGAGAATTCCTGGCATAAGAAAATAGTGCCTTAATTGAGACAGGCTAGGTTGTCCTGCAGGAACAGCTTTTAAAAATCTCAGTGATTTTAGCACAACAAAAACCACTTCTCTTGCTCACATTCCACATCCAAATAAGATTAGGCAGGAGGGGTTGGGGGAGGCTCCTTCCATGCAATCACCCAGAGCCCCGAACTCTTAGATGAACGTAGGACCACCCCTCTCAGCAGGGAAAGAGACGTAAAGATGGTCTCGCGAAGGCATTCAGTTTTCAACCCGGGAGCGACACACCTCACTTTGGATGACAGCACATTGGCCAGAACTAGTCACGTGGCTCCACCTACCTACAACTTGGTTGGGAGGGAAATACAATCCTACCACGCGCACGAGGGGAGAGGTGAGCCAGATATGGGGCAGTGCTAAAAGTTTCTGCCATTATACTTCCGATATAATAGTAAGTAAAAATTTTTTAAAAATGAAATACAAAATTGCAAACTTAGCACAATCCAATTTTAGAGAAATATTTATGATGCTTTCATATTGTATGGATAAATGGAGGAAATCCACTCTGATAATAGAGGTATCCTGGTTGTGAAAGTGCAGATGGTTCTTATTTTCTTCTCTACACATGTTTGAGTTTTCTAAATTTTCTACAAAGAACACCTTAATTTCTACAATAAGAAGAAAATAAGTTTTATGTTTCAGGATTCCTCTTGCTGTCCTGGGTTTTCTCACCTTTGGAAAACAAATGTTTCTTCTCCCTAGTTCAGCAAATTCCTTCTAAGCCTCAGCCCCCAGCTGTAATGGGAATACTATTACTATTCCTCTCCCCATAAGAGAGCTAAATGAGAAGTAACCAATAGATGTCCATTTAAAGACATTTGCATGAGGGGGATGCCGGGGGGGGGGGGGGGGGGGACAGTAGGTGCTCATTAGATGCAAACATCATGATGCTTCCCTCAGAACACCCAATTAAATTCTGTCACCCTACACAGGAGATTAGATCATAATCTGCTGCCATTTAGCCAAAAGATATACCCAATTCCCTTGATTATTCCCTAAGGATGTATGAACCTTACCAAACAGTTCAGACTTGGGGGGAAAACAGCTCAGAATATTCACTCTCACAAATGAACCCAAGTGGATGGATTTTATCTCTTGGTTGCCAAGTTCACTGGTGATATCCCTAAGTCTTCCTGCCTAACTTGGGCTCCAGGGGCTCTTGCCTTCTCTAAATCTTTAATTTTCACATAGTCCGTATCAGACAACCAAGCCCAAATCATTTGACACCTTGTTTCAAATACTAATTTCCAGGGTCAGGAACCCTAGGAAGGCAGGGATCCTTTGGGCTCTTCTGGGTTCCTCTTTCTTGCCCCCACTGCCGATCTAGCTCAGCACCAGCATAGCTCAGCCCTGCTCAATACTTCGTCAAGTTGACCTGAGCCCTTCGGGGGAAAAGTAAGTTGTGGGTGTGATTCTGGCCCCGTCCTCACAAGGCACCTAATGTAATGTATATATGTTCATGTGGCCACTCACACAGATTAGAAATGGGAGCAGAATACAGTATGATCCTCAGGGACCAAATTGAGATTCTGTTATTTAAAAAAAAAAAAAAAAAAAAGTCGTGTGCTGTAGCTATTCAAAGAAAAAAAAAGATGTAGTTTTACAAGGCTGTCAGCCCACCGTCTTCCAGTAAGAGTGAATAGAAAATGTGGCTGAAGGGAATCCCAGTGCGTCAGGGACAGATGGAATGCTTATGTGTGGGGTCTTCTTTATTTTTAATACGCCCCACTAGCCATGGGTCTCCATCAATGTGAAGAGAAATTAATTAATGGCAGCATCATCACTTCAGCCTATTTGAACTAATCGCTGATGTGACAGGGATGGGGAAGAAAAAGAAGAAGAGAGGGATCGTGACAAAACAGATGAAGTTTTAATTAATGGTGTCTCGAAATGTCACTTCTTCTGGAACAAAGTAAGAATGACCTCTCTTGGCAAATAACTCATCCAAGTCCACATTCCCTGTAAAACCGGTAATACTTATTTTACCTGTACGGTTCCCAACTTGAAGTGGGGACAGTGGTGAAAAATGCTAAGGTGACTAGAACATTCTCTGTGCTCCATCGTATCCCAGACGGGCCTTGCTGGGTGATACGTGGGCACAGCGTTCAGTTTTACTATTGCATTCACACCGGCCCCAGGTTGTGCCAAGTCATGCATTTTTGACGCAGGAACCACAATCTTACATTAAAAATGATTACCACCCCTTTTGACTTCTTGGCTGTAAATACGAGATTTAATCATAACGTTTAGCTCTGTGATTTATGGATATCATAAATCATATTGTGTTTTGAGTCTGGGACTGTTTGTCACAGTGCTAAGAGACCACAGCAACTGACATCTCAGGAAGGGATGAAAACAAGACTCTTTATAAAAGATATTTTGGTCTTCCTCCACCTTCATCACATCTACCCTCCCCAGCCAAACGCCAGCACCAGCCAACACCTCCTCCCTTGATAGGGACGCAGAGAGCACCACTAACAAACTCAGCGTCACTCTACTTTTGCTTGCTATGTATTTCTACTCTCCATGGATAGCAGGAAAAGTTGTGAAAAGTAGGAGTAATTTATATTGCCTCCTGGCACTGAATTGGTTTGGGAAAATCATGGAGAAGAAATTGCAAGTTCACTAAAAAGTGAATCGAGTAGCGTGCATTAGAGCCACCTCATAGCCCTATGTGGACTATTATCTGGCACACCCGGCCTCTCCTCCATCCCTTGTTGCTTCCTTTGTTTCTGATCTATATGAAGCCCATAACTTGCTTCTGGCCCTCTGCAACTGTTAGCTTCATCCTAAATGTTTAATAATCCAGATCACTGTCTTAGTTGGCTAGGGCCGCCATAACAAAATACCACCAATTGGGGGGTTTAAACAAAGAAATTTTATTTTTCCACATGTATTTCCAGTTCTGGAGCCTAGAAGTCCAAGGTCAAGGTGTCAGCAGGGTTGGCTCCCCCTGAGTCCTTGGCTTGTAGATGGCCACCGTCTCGCTGTGTCCTCACATCATCCATCGGTCTGTGTGTGTCTGTGTCCTAATCTCGTCTTATAAGGACATCAGTCATATTGGACTAAGGCCCATTTATTTGACTTCAAGATCCTATCTCCAAATAAGGTCATATTCTGAGGTGGCTAGAGTTAGGACTTCAACATGTGAATTGGGGCTTGGAGGAGGACACAATTCACAATCACCTTTCCAACCCTCTTCTTCAGGACAACTTTGCCCTTCACCATGGTGAATCTTGCCAACCTGTCCCTTGGCTTCATCCACACCTCCCACTGAAACACACTGTGGCAGAAGCACGGGGCTGGAGCATGTTGGCTAACACATCACACATCCTTCTTCTCGGTGGGGCTGTCCCAACTGAGCCTGCAGCATCATGTGAGGTGACCTCCTTTCAAGTTCAGAACATGGTGGAGGGAGTCCAGCTCCCTCCATGTTGACTCCCTTTCAGCTTATTTGGGATGTGTTTACTACCTACCACTTCTTGACCTCAGACAGCCCCCACTTTGCCAAGAGATTTGAACTCTGAGGAAGAAACTAAAACTTCTCTCTCTCTCTCTCTTTCTGTCTCTCTCTTCCTTTCAACTCTACCTCCCTGAACCAAAACAATTTTCTATTTCCAGCAGTATAGAAACTTTCTTTATATCGTATTCTCTTTCTTCCATCATGGCTCAAAATAATAACACTATCTCAGACCTCCAAGTTTTACTCTTGATATACAGATGGAAGCTTTTTGGAATTTGGGAAACACTTTTCTCTCTCAGCAAAGCATTGATTTGAAGACTGTCTCACTTTTCACATAGCAATTCTAACATGAAACCCAAAGCTAAGCCAAGATTCTTTATTCTGGGTGGTCTCCTCCTTCCCCTGAATTGATAGATTCAATGCCAGGACAGCCAGATAGCAAGGAAGGAAAATACATGGATATGTCAAGACTACAGTTCTTGTCGCACCAACAGCTGGGGAACAAATATTCCAGTCCATCCCCCAGAATAAGCTGATTTGTTACGGGCATTTAATGATCTGGTTAGCACTGGAATTATTTTCCTTGGTAGATAGGTAACTAGGGAAGCAATGAAGAGAACCACCAAACGTGTTCGTTAAGAATTCACTGGCAAGGGCCTTTCTCTGGTCCAGAGCCAGAAACCTTCAGTATCCAGCAGTAACTGTCTTCCCGGGAACTTGAAGGTGCCCACTACCCTTGTTATTTGTCCATATCTCACCTGGGACCCCTAAGGACTATGGAAAGTAGAAGAGGAGAACCCTGAGGAAACATCCAGTACAGAAGGGCCAAATTGGCTGGATCCCTGGTAAGTACATAAGTACATAAAAAAACAGACTTAGAGGCAATCCAACATGGCGGCTAACACAGGCCTAGAGTCAGACAGCTTGGCTTCACATCCTGACACTCCCCCTTCCTACATTGTCACTCCACGTTATGAAGTCTCTCTAGAGGTCATCTGTAAAATGAGGGTTACTAAAAGACCTATGTTTATGGTGTTGTGGTAAAGCTTAGAGGAGTGAATACATGTAAAATGCTAGAACAGCACTTGACACATAGCAGACTCTCCATAAATGTTAATGCGAGTATTATCAGGTTGTGGAAAAGTGGTTCTTATGAATAATATTAATAGCCAAAATTTATTGAGTGCTTATAATATGCCAGGCAATGTTATAAATTCCCTACATGTGTAATGGGAGCTAAAAATTATTAATATAAGAATATTTTAAAGCCTGTTTTCCATCCCTTTCTAGGTCTATCTACCCCCACTTCCACTAGTAAAACTCTGATTTGGTTTCCTTGGCACCTCCCCATATCGTCGGCTCATGGGCCTTAATCCACAGATTGTGGGGAAATACTGTAAGCCTGAGAGGCAAGAGGATTTATATTTGAAATGAAGAGAACTCCTGGCAGTAAAAAAAGAATAGCTCCAAGAAAACACAGCAGCGTGAGTATGAGAAGTTTTACTTGGCAGTTGAGAGTAGAATAAGAGAGATTTTCAAGTACAGCTACTCTGTGTGGAAAGGGAGGGGTGGACAAATTGAAGGCAGAGAATTATTTTTTGAAGTGTAGCTATTTCTTATGCATACATTACCCTCTTGGAATTTTCTTAAGAAACTACAGTAACCACTTGAATTGCTTTTGATTAAGCTTCTCTGTTAACTTGTTTTTCTCTTTGAGTGGGATTCAAAGCAAAGACAGGACCACAAGGGAACCTACCTTTATACGGGTTATACACACATTCTCTCAGCAGTCCTGTGAGGCAGATACTCTTATTATCCCTTCTTTGAAGGGAAAACTGAAGCTTAAAGAGGTAACTTGCCCACAGTCACACAGAAACCTCCAGAACCTGAGTTCAAATCTAAGTAGTTTGACCTTGGAGCCGGTTATACTGTCCACTGTTCTATATAATTATCCATTTAAGCCTGCATTAATTTGTACTTACTCTGTTGTCCTCCTGAGATTGTTGTCTAAACTAATGCCTGGTTTCTTCCCAATACCTGAAAATATTTCCTTTCAATTAAAACAGAAACCAAAGTGTGTGTGTGTGTGTGTGTGTGTGTGTGCATGCACACGAGCACACATGTGCCTTTTAATTTAAATAATTTAAATATTAAATATTCACATTGTTTAAAATTCAAAAAATACAAATGGTATAAAGCAAAGTCTCCCTCCTAACCTTGTTCCCCCAGCCATCTGGTTCCCCTTCCCAGAGGCAAACAATGTTATCAGCTTCTATTGTATATTTCTAGATAAAAGCACTACAAGCAAATACATTCTGTCTCTCTCTCTTTTTTTGAATGATAGCATAACATACTCAATGTTGTGCACTTTGATTGTTTCCATTTTTCAATACTGGAAACAGTCTTGGAAACCATTCCATATTGGTATACAAGGAGTGTCCTCATCATTCCTTACAGCTAAAAGAACCCATTAGGATGCACCCTCATTTCTATTGGACAATCAGAAAATTTCTAAATGTGTGCTATTGTAAATGATGGGACAATGACTACTCTGTCATTGTGCATGTTTGTAGATCCAAAGTACAAATTTCTAGAAACAGAATTGCTGGGTCAAAGGCCATGTGCCCATGTATTTTTAATAGATACTCCTAAATTGCCTTCCATAAATTTTTTTTTTTTTTGAGAGAGAGAGAGAGAGATTGAACACAGGCTCAAGCAGGGAGAGAAGCAAAAGGAGAGGAAGAGAGACAAGCGGACTCTGTGCTGAGCACAGAGCCCTCGGGAGGCTCAATCCTGAGATCACGACCTGAGCCGAAATCAAGAGTGGGATGCTTAACCGACTGAGCCACCCAGGTTCCCCTTCCACAGATTATTTTTAACAAAGTAGATGCCTACCAGCAATGTATGAGATGGTTTATTTTCCTTCACCCTCTCCAACACAGTGGATTATTAAACTTTCTGGTCTTTGCCCATCTGATAGATGAAAACGGAAAATCCATTTCTTCTCTTGCCTCAGGTTACTTGAGTTTAAACTGTAACTTGATGCCCACAAACCTTTTTATTCATTCATTTAAATAGTATAAGGCATTTCCCACATACAAGGTTCTATCCCAGTCACCCCTTCTGCGCCGTGTGAAGTAGAATCTCTCTCCAAAATCATTATGTGGCTTAAGATTCCTCCAGATGGCTGGGATCTGAATAACTCCTGATTTCTTCATGGTAGAATAATAGGATAATTATTGGGGTTTTCGGAGGAGCAAATAAATAATATTCCTGTCCCAATTCTCTCCCCAACCCCCTCCCCACCCAGCTCTAAGTTGGGACAAATCAAGAGACAGTCACAGGAATCAGACAGATGGGGATGAAAATATCTGCTTTATGTCTGATAAAGCCGATTGGAGTCTAAAGCTTAGACCCAGAAACAGGTGGGTTTTCTAATATCTGCCCTGAACCAAAAAACAAACAAAAAAAGCCGTAATTAAACCCATACACACAGTCACAGGCAGGCCTTCTCAGCAAAGGGCGGTCTTCTGTGCAGTCATGGCCCACTTATTATGGGGCCTCAGAAGAAAGTGGGTTTCCTGAGGACAGCCAAGCCCACCAAGAGCCTGTAGAAGGGTGGAGCCACACGGACTGCTCAAACAGACTAGCTACACATGCTACATGTAGCCACAGAAGTGTTGCTCCCCTATATCTCCCCCCACACACACACCCTCCAGAGGCAAGGAAATTCTCACCCTTCCATGCAAATGTATAGAGAAGGGATAAGAATAGTTCTAAAGAAAATGGGATCTTTTGGGGGGTGGGAGGGAATTAAAAGTGTGAAAAGAGTGCAGAATGTATTCACTGCTTCATTCATAAAATACTGATTGAGGATTTACCCAGTACCAGGCTCTGTGCGAGGCTCTGGGACTGAGATGACAAATACTCAGATCTTGCCTTCTGATAGGACTGACGTACAAGAGAGATAGCCACATAAATAAATCAGCTTATACAAACCCTAACTGAAGCATGGACAAAGGAATGGACAAGGCTCTGCTGAGGTGCCCTGAGCTGTGCTAGGAAGGATGAGTAGGGCCACCAACAGCCTTGTAAGCAACATTATTTGGCATCAGGGGTTTGGGGGTCAGGCGTGAGGGAATGCCAGATCAGAAAAAGTTGCAGTTGCAAAAGGAGAGAATGGAATCAAGTTGTGTTTGGGGCACAGAGAGTATTTCTGTGTGGATGGGGACCTGTGCAGAGGGGAAGGCAGGCACAGGGGGTGTAAGACACGTCTGGGGAAGCACCAGGGCTGGGCTGGGAAGCCGCTGTAAGCCACACTCGGGAGCTTGTGCTTGATCCTCAGACAAGGGGGAGCCCTTCGTGCTTTTTAAGCAAAATTGACAGGACCCAGTTTGTTTCAGGACAATCACTCTGGCAGCAAATGAGGAAGATAGAGTGGAAAGAGAGAGAGAGAGACCTAAGGTGGGAGGACCAGTTAAGAGTTAACAAACTGGTGAGAAACAAAGAGGTTAAGGGTCAAGATTAGCACAAGGGTGATCAAGAAAAGTAAAGAGATTCAGCAGACATTCCCCCGGTAGAATGAGCAAGATGTGGTGATTAACTAGGCATGGGAGGTGAGCGGGACGGAATCCGGGGCAAACAGGCATTCTGTTTGAATGATGACGCAGGAACTGATACTGGGAACAAAAGAGGAGCAGGTTGGGGGGAGAAGAAATTGAGTTTTGTTTTGGATCATGCTGTGTTAGAGTTGCCTGAAAGATACCTAGTAGGATGTGTCCAGCAGGTGCCGAGAAATGAAAGTCTGAGCTCAGGAGAGAAGTCGGGGTGCAGACAGACATGGCAGCTATCGGTATAAGGGCTGTAAGGGAAGCTTTGGGAGTCCTTTAAGAGCGGTCAGCTGCACAAGCAATGAGGCATGCGAGAGAAGCAGGATGGTACAGGGGAGCAAACAGGTGATGGGTATCTGGGACAGAGGAGAGGTCAATGAAGACAGTTTCGTGGGAGAGTGAGGAGGTCTGGGAGATAAAGAGGGAGGAACCCTTCAATGAATCATGGAGGATCAAATATTTCCTCCTCCTAGATGTTCAAGGCCACACTGCCTCTTTGGAAGGGACGGTTTTCTCATCTACATCTGTCCTAATGACATTCATCTTCCAGGGCTGCCTGGAAAGCTAACTGGGTGAGACAAAGAAGGATGGGGACAATGGCTCAGCTTCCTCCTGCATACCTCTCTGGAAGAAGCTTCTCCTTGTTTGCCATAGAATGGAGGACAAGAGAGCAGAGCGGGGCCTTAGGAACACCTTCCCTACAAAATCTTGCAAAAGCTCTGCATTTACAAACATCAAAAGGAAATCTAATATCCTCCTTCATGGGTTTAAGGAAATCTAATATCTTTCTTTTCCTTCTTTATGGATTTCTCACCACTGTAGCCCACTCTGTCTAATAGTGATCCCTGCCAGGATACTTCATGACCACACCATCTGCTCTGGTCAACAACTTGGCCAACTCTCTATGCTCACCTTTCTCTAGCCATCAGATCTTGGCACAAGCTAGTCCATGTGCCTGGAACATCCCATTCTTCCTATAAAATTTCTCTTCATTTCTCTTAATTTCTTCGAAGTCATGCTTGAGTCTTACCCCGTTCATTTTCTGAGTCTGTACGTCAACTGAGATGCACACCTACTACCCTTTGCTTGCAGACTTGGTCTATGTTAACATTTTTTTTCTACAGAAATCATGTCATTTGTCATAATTATTTAGGGGAATAAGCAGACTTTTCTAGATAACCAGAGCTCTGCCTCTAAGCATCAATATTTTATTTGCTTCATTGAATGGACCAATATTTATTGAGCACTGACTTGTTATGTGCCAAACACTGTGCTACACGATGGAGATTTTAAACAAAGGAAAGTAAACACAGAGAAAGTATTCATTACATAGGCCAAGAAACAAGCCTGGGCCTCCTTTAGGGGATGAAAAATTTACATCTTAATTGCTCCCACTGCCTTCTTTGATAGATCTTACTAAAGCAGATTATTCTCTTCCCCGCCTTCTTAAACAGAGAGGAATGAACAACATCTGAGACATTTCTGTTGACTTGGGTTCATCAACTCGAACATTTCTTTTTTTAATTAGAAAAACAGTATGTTCCTTGTGAAAAGTTGCAAAAAAATTTTTTTTAGTCACCCATGGTCATACCATCCAAAAAGCAACTGCCACTAACATATTTGTGTGTCTCTCTAGGCTTTTGTCCAACCAGTTTTAGGAAGTTTACCATAATAGAGATATAATATATTGAACACAAAAGTTCATAGTTTGTTCTCTTACAAGTTCCCAGCATGGCGTAGCCAGTTTTCCAGGAAGCATCCTTTGTTGAACAATGTCAACCAGGAGAGAAATCCCAGGCCATTTTCCCCCACTTCTCTGGCCCCTCCTGCCCCCATGCAGGTGAGCAGAGCTCGCCCTATCCTCTGCTGTCACAGCAGAAGCTTGGAAGAGCAGAGGAGGGGTGGACACAACATGTCCAAGGCTGAGAAATCTGTAGGACCCAAGGATGAATTAAGAGACAGAGTCCTCCTTATTTCTGGAGAGAGGAATCGCAAGTCTCAGGGAGTAGGGTATAGCAATAAGGAGGTTCTAGACACAGAGAAAGGAAGACAGAAAAAGGAGACATGTGGGAAGTGGAAAGAGATGTCCAGGAGAAGCAGGGGGCATCCATATGGAAGACCCTCTGACTAGCAGGGGTATCCATTCTTCCCCCTCACCATTGGCACAAAGTGGATATAACCCCTCAGAGGCTACACTGTACCACCTGAGAAGGAACACCTTTGAAGGCTATCATCCAAGCAGAGAAGACCATAATATGTCCCATCTTGAAGACACACAAGTTTCCAACTTTTCCATTTCCAGAGGATCCTTGCACACAAACCTTGAGAGAGAGAAAAGGGACCTTTATTATGTGTTATGTTTGTAAGAAAGGGACATCTCCCAGGACTACCAATGACCAGGGAAGGAAAGTGTATCCCTGCTGCCTGTTGAGGACATAGTGTCAACTTCATGCACCCCAAGGAAGTTATAGACTGCTTATAGAATGTGAAGGGTAGTTGCCCCTAGGCAAAATGGCTCCAGAACACCCACAATTAAACATCCATTGTTCTTTCTTCACCTTCAGTGCAGTGACTCCCAACCTTGTCTTCATGTTGGAATCACCAGGAGAGCTTCCAAAACTACCGATAGCCTGTGTCCCACCTCTGAAGATTGTATAAATCCATCTTGGGGGGGGCCTGGATTTAAAATTACTAAAAAAAAAGATGCTCAGGTGATGATAATGTGTGTCAGATGTGTTTGAAAACCACTGCTTTAATGTCAGGTCCTGGAAATCACTTCTCCTCTTAGGTGGTCTATAGACTGCCTGGAGCAGCCCATCGCCCCAACTTTAATCCAATGTTCTGGAAAAGCTTCTAAAATATATCTGAAATAGGGGGAAATGAATTTGGAACAGTGCAAATAAAATGCATGAACTGTAGAATCATAACTCTTTTTTTAAACATTGAATGTATCTGCTGGGAGACCTCAGCTTTTTTCTGGATAGCTGAGCTGGCTAAAGAAGTAGCCACCAGATAAGCCAAGTTTTATGGCATCTCTGTAAGTGTATGGGTTATGTGTCTATCTGTGCATATGCTTATAGATATTTAGCCTAAAAGTTGATGAATTCAAACTATAATGTCTTCTCTGAGGGTTCAAGCAACTTGAGAGCAGGTATCATATTAATACGTCATTGTGTGGCATCTTGAAGAGAAACTTTACACCCAGGAAGTTCACAGTAAATGTCCAGAGTGATCTTTAACACTAGTGTTGCTGCTGATTCTCCCAGAGCTGGCTAATGGACCAAGGAACAGCTCCAACTTCTAAGTGACAAGGCACTCCTTATAGAAGTGGTATCTGGGGTCTTCTTGGGGATATCAAATATGATCTTTTCCTAATTAAAATAGTCCAGATGAGTACTATTACTTGTTCTCCAGGGAGGATACTGACTAAGAGAGCTAAAATCAATTAGTTCACCTTACAGCTTCCCACTCAACCGTCCTTTAAAAGTGAAAACAATTATTTTAATCACTCTTAACTGGAGGCTGCCCAGAGCTAGAATAGGTTCTCTGAGCATCCTTGGGAGACCTGGACCAGGGAGAGAGCTGGTCCTCAGAGCTCCTGACTGAGGCAATCTGAGGACATTCCCCAGAAGACATACTCCTCACTTCTTAGTTTAAAACAATAAATTAAAAGTTTAGGAAAACAATCCTAAACATCACACTAATTGACTTCAGAGACAAAAGACAGATCTAGCCCATGATAGCTCAGCTCAGCCTCTGGCAAAGGCCAGAGAGTCTGTGTGGAGCATGGGTCCCACCTTGGAGAGTCAATGTGTTCTGTTGGCATCACTGCCACAAGCACATAGGCAAACCAAAGTGTTCTTGCCCTCTGACATGTCTCTCTTGTTTACCCTTCTTTTAAAAACCTTATTTTCCTCTTATAGCAGAGCCCTTCATAGAGAAGGTCTAATGATGTATTTCATTATATCCAATCTCAGTTATGTTTTCCTTCAGTGTGCTACAGGAATCCCCCAAAACTCTTTAAAAAGAAAGAACTTAAAATGAAGATTTGACACCTTTGGGTACACTTTGATCTTAAATAAAATATCTCATTTGACACATCTGGGGAGATAGAACAATTGGGGGAGGATGGAATGGCTTTTTTAAAAGTGAAACAAATAACAAGGAATTGCAAGACTCCAAAAGAGTGAGAAGTGCAGTGGTGTCATGACACAAATTGCACCTGTGGATCCCTTTCCATGGAAAGATCATTCTGAGGATAGCCTTTTTGTAGAATGAAGGAATCCTCTGACTATTTTTCTTCCTGAACACTCTCTTCTCCTCAGTACTTCCTAACTATGGCATTAGTAACCAGTCTGACCTCTAAATGTTCTTGATTTCCATGATACCACTCTCTCCTAGTCCTTACCCTAACTTTCTAGATGCTTCTTCCCCATCCTGCTTATGGGCACATCAATCCCAAGTGCTAGGCTCTCGGGTTCTGTCCTTGGCCCTCTTCTCTTAGGCTCTCCCTAGATGACCTAAAACACTCCCATGACTTCAACTGTTATCTATAAGGTGATGATTTCCAGAGGTAGCTCTCCTGCCAAGGTCTACATCCCATTATTTATTGGACATGGGTTGGCCATCATAGAGGTCCCTCAAACTCCACATGTACAAAATGAAATGCATACTGGTTCTTAAATTCTCCTTCCATTCCTGATCTTTGCAACTGGCACCATCATCTACCCCAACACTCAAACAACAAATTGGAGTTCACCCTCAGATCCTTCTGTTCACCCCCTTTACCCAGTTCATCATTTGTCTCAGTTAGGAATTGCTTTGGGCTGCTGGATGAAAATGATGGCTATTGCAATTACTTAAGCAAGAAATGGTTTATTTTTTTTCTCATATAGCATGAAGTTCAGGGGTAAACCATCCAAGGCTGGTGCACTGGGTCAGCCATGTCACTGGGTGCCTAGACTCCTGGCCTTTCCTCTCAGCCATGCTCTTCACAAGGTTCCCATCCTTAAGAGTACATCATGGTTCCACACTGGCTGTTCCCAAGTTCCAGGCAGAAAGAAAGAAAGAGGGAAGAGGCAATCCAGGTACTTCACTGGGCTCATATTTCATTAGCCATAAAGAGAAAGCATAGAACAGCTATTGGTGGGTCAAGATAGAAATCAGGGCCACCCATCCTACTTCTTAATAGCTTTCAAATTATCCCCTAACATATTTGTTCAGGCCCTCATCATTTCTCCTGTGGATTACTTCAATAGCCTCCTAATTAGACTCCTTGCCTACCACCTGTGCCCCTCACAGCCATGCTTTACACGGCCGCCATAACTATCTTTCCTAAATGAGAATCGGACCCTTGCTTAAAATCTTCCAGGGGTTCCCCTATAGCCCTCGAGAAAAAGCCCACCCTGCCTTGCATGGCTTTAAGCCCTTCCCAGTCTGACTCAAAACCATTCCTGCACCTCCTCTTGCCTCTCATCCCCCAAGTTCCAGACACACGAACTACACCTTCATCCCGGGACCTCTCAGTTGTCTTGCACTACCCCATCTTCACAAGCACTGTCACTCTGTCTGCAGTGAAGACACTTCCATGTGTAAAGAACGATTAAAGATCTGAGGAAGTACGCACACGGCAAAACCACCTGTTCCTACATGAGAAACAGTCAGCAAAACATGATCTTTGTTATGCGTGTATAAATACCACCCTTTTGAAACATGACAGAGCTGCCTCCTCTGTCTCCAGAAACAATCTAAAGATGCCTCTCTGGGAAGAACAACGTGGGAGAGTCTCCCCGTCACTTCCTCAGTGACCTAATTAGTCCAGACTTCCACATGTCTGAGAAGAGAAGGGAAAAAACGCAACTCTCACTTCAGAGTCCACCTTGCAGCCGAGACACCCCTGTGTAGATGAAAGCAAACCAAAGAAAAAGTGAATAAGGATGAAAGAGAAAGGGAGTAATGATGAAAGAGGAACTGTACCCCCAGATACACAGAAACTCCTGCAAAATGCATCCACCAGCCTGGATTCTGACCTGAGATGTGTGGGTTGTGGGCAAGAACAGAGAGAATGGAGAAAACACAAGAGGATAGTTGAAGCCCAGGTGATGGTGCTTTTCCTGGTTTTCTCAAAAACTAAACTGCTTCCTACAAGTGCCAGGGGGAAAAAAATCATGGTCAAAAGTTACCGTGGGGAAGACAAGGGTGAAGGTAACAAAAGGTGACATGTGACAGTGTGTGTGTGTGTGTGTGTGTGTGTGTGTGTGTGTTTGTGTGTGTGAGAGAGAGAGAGAGAGAGAGAGAGATGCCCTGGGCACAGCACCCCTGGCTATTTGGAGACCCCTGTGGAAAATGGGACCCCAAGTCTCTTTTGCCATGTGTCAACTGTCTCCTTCCTGGGAGCCTTCCGTGGACCTTGCTCATGTTAGTTCAATGTCGTCCCCTTTACTGTAAATAAATGTTGCCAGTGGGGAGTTGGCCTATCACCCCAATAGTACTAACACTTGGCTGCCCTTTCCAGCACACACATCACCAGGAATGAGATTGGTAAATGAGTCGAGTGTTCTGGAGAAAGAAATATAATGATCATGAGGCTGTCCAATGACAGAAACTGCTAAGGACACATATCTGCTCTCTGTCGATTTATGTTACTGTAGCTTATGTTACTGTAGTTACTGTGGGAAGATTCTTAGAAGTGGTAGCGAGAAAAAAAGAAACTGGGGATCTTCATGTTTCAGTGACATTTCATCTTGGCCAGTTACTGCTTCTTCGCTCTGTACTCTTTAAAAGAAAAAAAAATAGTGTCTTTTAGGCACAAATGATTAAAGAGAAATAGAAGACAGGACAAGAAATTTCCAAAATGCTCATCTACTGAAACCCAAAGCAATTTTTCTGAGAGGGGTTGGATAGATTATGTAAAGAAAATGAGCGTTGGGAGAAAGGAAGATTTAGTCACCATGTAGGGGAAAAAGCACCACCCAGCCTAAGCTTCGCCTCTGTAGGCATGCCTCGTAGTCATGTGTTTGTTTTTTCGTAGTCATGTTTTTAAACGCCTAGAAAACTGGCCGTCAAGACTAGAAGATTCTGGTGTGGTCTGGGATTAAGGTCATCCTCAAAGCACCACCCAGCAGAGCCCCTGATGAGTGAGTGAAGCCCAGGAATTGACAATTGCCCTTGTACCAAGGCCCTATCCTAACTTGACGTTGTCCAGCTCCAACGCACTGGCCACATCACTGGCTCCCCATCCTTCTTTTCTTCCCATCCTCTCGGATTCCTCAGTGTTCATCAATCCATAATGTGGCAAGGAAGTCCAGCACCTTTAGAGAGTACTAGTGACCTACACCATCTAGTACAGCTTTGGCTCATTTGACATCGTATTTGAAGAGTACTTCCTGCAGCGACGAAGAGAACTCTCTGGTCCACTATCATTTGCTTAGTAGTAAGCACTTGAATCCATCTTCATTAATCTTTGGCTACTCCAGGGTCCTCAATGAAGTTGCAGTAAAATCAGACTTGCAGTAAGCAACGGCAGTCTGTGGCACAGTTAATCATGCATGCATCTAACAACAATTTTGGAACAAGACCAGGTACAAATCAATACAATACAGTGGATCTTGGATTTTTTTTCCCTCTCTTCTGCGAGTGATTGCCTGCTGCCCAGAGGAAGTTTTCTTTAACTGAGGTCCTACAGAGATTTCATGTGTTTGGGAGAAAACTATGAAGGCAAAGAGGAAACTGGTTACACGTAGGTGTTTCCTAACTTTCGAGTTTCACACACACTTTTAACCCAGTAAAGGTGAACTAGACAAATGCCACCATCCCAAACTAGACCAGACAGAGGGTGCTGCCTGTCTCCGTTCTGAAGCTGAGGCACCCATGGAAGGCAACTACCTCTCGATCCCAGCTCCACAGCCAGGCCAGTGGTGGGGACAGCAGAGAAGTGACCAGAATAACAGTGTTTCTCCCCTTTCCCGAGTTGGTGGCAAACAACTGGCTATCATCTTACTTTCTTTGTGTCCCCTGGAAAGATTTTAACCTGCTCACTAATTATCTACTTACGATTTTCATTGCTGGTTTGTTTGTTTTTAGGTAAGCTCTACACCCTATGCAGGGCTTGAACTCACAGCCCTGAGATCAAGAGTCACATGGTCCAATGACTAAGCCAGCCAGGCACCCCTTCACTGCTGTTTTAAAGCAAACAGGTTGGGGTACCTGGGTGGCTCGATCGGTTGAGTGACCAACTCTTGATTTTGGCTCAGGTCGTGATCTCGGGGTTGTGGGATTGAGCCCTGTGTCAAGCTCCACACCCACCCAGAGTCTGCTTGAGATTCTCTCTCCCTCTGTCCCCACCCCCCCCGACCCCTTCTCTCTCTCTCTCTCAAATAAGTCATAAAAAAATAAATAAAAAAAATAAAGCAAAGAACTCATGGGTGAAGGAAAAATGGGGAATTATATCAGCCACACAGTTTTTCTTGTTTTCTTCTGAAACTGTGGAAAGGAAAGTAGATACCCACCAGTAACTATGGCCCGACATCTCTACTATTCCAAGAATTGTACATTTCAATTTGTTTCCTAGTACAGGTTGCACAAACTCCCCCAGGGAGCCCTTTATTAATACTTCATTCGCCAGAGAGAAAGCAAACAAAGCAGGCAAAAGTTACCACGTCTGATGCAACTTCTTTTAGGACTGAACCAGGCACTGATGCAAAACTCCGGGGAGCTTCACGTTCAACGCCACCTAGGAAACTGAGCGGGAGAAGCTCTTTCTTTGTACCACCTGGTCTTCTGCCTTTGCTTTGAAACCCCCAGGCCTTTCCTTCGCTTGGCCACCTGCTACTTACCACGCTTAAGTTAGAAAAACCAAAGGAGGAGAGAGGGGCTCAGGCTTCCGCCACACAAAGCCTAGAACACTGTGGGAACCATCACATGAGCATCTTCTGAGCACTCATCCCTGAGGCTCGCAGTGGCACTTCTGCCTCATTCCAGAGGTTCGCGAGTCTTCATACGCAGCAGAAGGTGTGATAGACGGTGGGAAAAGTGTACTCAGGGCCCATGCTCTGGGATGTTAATTCAAACTCTTGGAAATTGCTAAAGCTGATTTGTTCCCTCACACAGTCCACAGAGAAGATGCCTGTGTACCCCCCACGCCCTCTGACATGACCACAGGAAGTTACGTGAAGACTTCTGAGATGACTGGATGCCCATGATGACACTGCCCGTGTTCCCACAAAAGCTTCTCTCCCCCGTCCTGGGCTGCGGTCACTCTGATGAAAATGCTGAGACGCAGAGAAACATCACCACGGTCTCAAAAGGTCATTCCGTCCCTGCCATCCCCAGTCTTCCCGGTGAGAAAGAACAGCACTAACCCTTCATACTGAGTATGGCTCTTACTCAGCTGCATCTTCTAGGCCTTCTTGAAACTGAGGTGGAGTCTTAGTGTGGAAAGTTCCAGACTTAGGGTTTGTTTTTCAAAAGAAACCAGATCTATAGACTAAGGAGTGAAGTGCTGGGCCACAAAACATCATCTCCCAGGAAAGCCCCTTAAACTCGGACAAAATTCTGTCTTTATTCACCTGTGGGATTTCACCAGAGCTTGTAATTATGAAGTTTCTAACCCAGAGACGAACGTCACGGAGGACGGAAAAGAGAAAATGTATAAACCTAGGTGCCAGGCCAGGTGAATAATGGGGTTTTTTTGTGGCCGCTTCTATAAATTTAGCCAACAGATTATACCTTCCTTTTCTGTTCCTTTTATCTCCCTAGCAGCCTGTCACCTAAGGATTGATCAAGATTTAAGGGGAAAAAAAAATCCAGTTTGGATTGATTTTTTTTTTCAAACTGGTTTTCTAAATGCAAGTGATAATGACCAAAGACTTTTAAAAACGCATTTCTAAATGATTTCATCTTTCTGCCTTGAACACGTATCATTTAACTCGATACTCTTGAACAAGACCACACTTTTGTTAACATTCCACATTTCCTTTATTGATTACCATAGGCCATCCTATCCAAAGGGAATGGATGATGAGCCAGGATATCTCTCTTTAATTTCTAGGTCGTAATAGTTCGTGATGGAAGTGAACTAGAGGCCCATCCAGGAAAGGAATGACCCCAGTAATGGCAATTAGGAGAAAAGCAAAAAAAGAAAATAAAAAAGAATTTCTCTTGCTGATATTATCCATATTACGTTGAGACAGCTCTCTCTTACTCTCTCAACCTAACAAGGTTGGCAGACAGAAAAGCCAAAGAAATTCAAGATGCTCTTGAATATTCATCTGAGGACAGTTCCTTTCAATAGGATGCATGACAAGAATTAGAGGCCCAAGTGCCCCCCATCTCACTCAGACTTCCCCAGGGAGGCATAAAGAAGCCCCCCCCCCCACCACCACAACAGGACACCCAGCCCTGTAGGGCGGGGTCACTCCGGGAGACTACGACAGCTTTAGATATTGAGAAGTACACCATTTTGTGTGTGTGGTTTTTTGTTTTTTTTTTTAAATACGGATATGAAAAACAGACCACAGACATTCTCTGACAAGTTCTGTAATTTTTCTACACAAATCGAGGCTTGAAAACCCTTGGAGGCGATAAATGGGAACACGGAGCAAGGGTGACAGGACACAGTGAGTCATCTCAACTTCCTGCTGATCACAGGAACCCTACAAAAGCTCCATGTGTCTCAGATTTTTGCTGGGGGCTTTCCATTTGAATTCATCCTCCATCTAATTTCTATGGCTTGCCCCTTCTTTTCATTTCTCCCTCTGCATCACATTCGTCTGAATCCTTGCTGGTCTACAAATAACATCATTATGTTATGCTGGACATTGGGTTTTTAAATGTCAGCATCCTGTGCTCAGTCTTACATGATGAGATAACATAGAATATTTCTAACTGCATTCCCGTGATGGTATTTAGCTGTTAAAATTTTTTTTGAATGGTAGGGGAAGGAGATTAAGAGTATCCACTTATCTTGATGAGCACTGAGTAGTATAGATGGAACTGTACTATATTGTACATCTGGAACCCCATAACGCTGTATGTTAACCACACTGGACTTAAAATCTGTTTAATTAAATTTAAAATTATTTTTCAGATGGTGGTTATTTTCATAACCCTGGGGGTGGGGGTTGAATTAGGCTAATGGATAGAATTTTACCAACTTGAGGTTTTTCTCCAGACTTTCCTTAAACTTGCAGTTCTTGAGACCTCTTAGACCACAAGAATAAACAAAACAAAAAAAAAAGGAGACTGGGAAGGAATGTTCATTTATCTGTGATACAAAGAGGCAACAATAGTAGGGTTTTTTTAAATCTTCTGAATCAAATGATTCTGTTTCTGGTGTCTGCTACCCGGCTGGTGGGAAATGCAGTCCTAGTCATGACTCTGCCCCACTTGTGTGGATCCTGAGTGCTGCAAGGTACCAGGACGGGGAGGAGGGAGGAGAAGGGAGGGAAGGAGCCAGGAAGCTGAACCGTGGAGGCTCATAGCCAACACTCCTCTTCCTGCTTCCACTGAACACTGGTGTTAAAAATAATTATGAAGGTAGGGGCGCCTGGGTGGCTCAGTCGTCAAGCGCCTGCCTGCGGCTCAGGTCATGATCCCAGGGTCCTGGGATCGAGCCCCGCGTCTGGCTCCCTGCTCTGCGGGAAGCCTGCTTCTCCCTCTCCCACTCCCCCTGCTTATGTTCCCTCTCTCGCTGTCTCTCTCTGTCAAATAAATAAATAAAATCTTTAAAAAAAATTATGATGAAGGTAAGGAAGACTTTATTCAAGAGACGGCTGAATGGAACAATGGGAAGTGGGGATTTATGGCTAAGGGGCAGGATGAGAGGGTCGGTGGATGGAAACTTACAAAGAGGAGACATGCGGGGGGGTGGGATTCTGGCTAATTGGCTTAACAGAGTCCTTGCTGAGGACGGGCCAGGATAATCAGGTACCAAGAATGGGGGTGAGGAATTTGCTCAGATGCAAAGAATGGTGTTAAGCGTGGCAGTTCTTTCTAAATGACCCATCAGGATTCTTGCTAAAAGTGGGCAATGCAGGTACACTGACACTGAAGACAAACACTGAAGCCCAAGATCAAAGTATAGTTGGCTTAGAGGAGCCTCACTAAAGTTTAGTCAAGAAGAGAGTCTTTGTCACTGATTGCCTGGCAAGGTCTAGACATTCTGCTCTGAAAGAATTCCCTTGTAGTCCCTGTGTCCACAAACAACCCACGGGACCCTCACAGCTACTCTACAGAAAACTGGCCACAATCCTTAGGAGGCACTCAGCTTGAGAGGAGCTTGGGACCTTCCATGCATAGAAACCCCAAAGTTGGCCTCTCCTTTTAAGTTTGATTGAATCTCCCCTCCCTACCCACCAACACAAGAACCAATGCAACACCTCAATTGCAAATACTTCCCTTCACCCACTTCCTTTCCTGGAACACCAGGCGATCCTACTCAAACAACAAAGCTTCAGGTAGGGTTGTCTTCTGGGGACCAACAAATCAGTGCTTTGATTTCGTACCACAAAGGCCTGGTTTCTTGGGATGGGGGAAGTGAAAACACAAGAGAGAGCACAAAAAATAAATATCTCAATAAATTGTTTCTCAGTTACCAATGGAATGACTTAAAAACATAATGGTTCTACTTGGAATGCATGTTCCTCTGTTGCAGTGTTTAATTATATGCCTGCAAATATTATCATATTGTCTAGAATGCTGACAAAATTACCTCAGGTTCAGGATCTTCTGCCAAAAACACCTGATTTCTGTATCCCCCGAACAAGCTGCAAACCATTAATATTGTAAGTGTGAAAATGCATGGGACCATATCAGGAACATGGTGGCTGGAAAACCTTGCTTGTTGATTCTGAATTATGTCATTTGATTTGGTGGGAGGGAAGGAAAAAAGAGAATGCTTTGTATCTCGGGGAAGGGAACTCTCAGATAAGAAAAAGAGTGATCGTGGCCTCCTTAATGCTGAAGTCAGAAGATTCATCAGAGGACAGGAGAACTGCCAGATAAAATACAGTATACCTAGTTCAATTTGAATTTCAGATAAACAATAACAATTTTTTATAAGTATATACCATGCAATATTTGGGACATACTTACACTAAAAGTGTTTATCTGAAATTCACATTTAGCTGGGTGCCCTATATTTTCATATGCCAAATTTGGCAACCCTAATTACAGGGTCCTTTGTGAAGTATCAGTTTAAGCAATTGATAATATGGATATCGGGCCTGACAAAGGGCGCCATGTTTAAAATCATGCCCTAAACTAGACACCAAACTGGGCAGGTCAAATATTGTAGCAAATCACCTTAAATCCCTTTCTGGCTTCCAGTCCTACAGGGCTTCTCCCAGCCACAAGCTGGAGCTGTCACTCTCCTGGGATGGATGGATGGATACAGTGTCCCAAGCTGCAGGACCAGGGAATCGTCGACCAGAAACACTTCGTTTCCTTCATAGGTTCCTCTTAACTTCCAGTCCCAGGCCCTGGTCTCAGACTTCTGCTCTTCTTTCTGAACACTCTCTCTAAGGGAACATCTTTCCTTGTTCACAGATTCCATCACCTCTGACCTGGTCTCTGCCCCCAGGGGTTCAGGAAGCAACCCCACCGTTGAGGCCCACTTGGGTTTCTCATCATTTCTTAAACTCAGCAGGCCAGGGCAAAACCCACAAGCCTCCCTTCAGACCATCTCCTCCTCACATCTACGGCACCATGGTCCACTGGCCCCAACCTGCTTGCATCTTGAATGGCTCTCTTTCCTGCCTCATACAGTCAGACCAAAGTCTCGACACTGTTTCTCTGTAAATTGTCCCTCACCCATAGCCTTTCCCAATGCGGCCACATTCATCTCGGCCTACCACTCACATCTCAAATCGCAACTCCTCCAAATCCAGGGTTTTTCCTCTCCAAATCTGTCTCCTTATTGCTTCCATGGCTTCTGGCTTCCTGCAGGGCTCAATCAAAGCCTGGCGTTCATGGCCCTCCAGAGTAAAGTCCTACCCTGCCTAGAAATGTAGGTTCCTATTTCCCAGCATGTACCTTCTTCCATGGTCTCTCTGTCTCAGAAGACAGCTTCTTCCTTTCTACTCCCACTCCATTCTCCCCTCTGAGAATGTGCTAAATCCTACCCCTCCTTCAGAGACAAGGGCAGTTTCCTCCTCCCTTGTGGAGATTTCCTTGTCTAATCTGGCCTTCCTGGGCCTCCTTCTATACTCAGTCTTGACCTCACAGTGAAGTCCCGTAAGGATAAAATGATGCCATTTTCTTTGTTTGATGAAGAGGATGGAGATGGTTGCCTCCTTCACCGAGATCCTGGATTCCCTCAGTGATGGGGTTCAAAATACACGACCCCCTAAATATGGCACCTCAGCATACTGAGTATCTTAAGCTGAAGGAGCTTGAGAACATGGCAGACACAAGAACGTCACCCAAGAGTGACCTCCCCACCCTGTTCCCCCGAAGCCCGTGACAAGACTATGGTGTGAGAGGTGCCTTCCCCACGCCTGCAGGGAAGGAGCATCCTTCTCTCCCAGACAGGGGGACACTGAGAAGAACCAAACACACAGGCCTTGCTAAGTTTCCCTCTGTTCACTACACTTACCTCACACCCTTTCCTATCACACTTCTCCACAACTGTCCCTCTTCATCACACTCAGCATAAAAACATTCACGTTTAACCATCTCTACAAGTCTGCATTTCCTTACAAAAGCTCCTGTATCACATAAAGCCATACTAAATAAATTTGTATGCTTTTCTTCTATTAGCTTCTCCTTGTAAGTTTAATTTTCAGACCTATCTAGGGCCCCTAAGAGAGCTGAAGAACACGTTTTCCTCCCCAAATCCGTGTCCTCTTGGTTTGGGGGCGATGGGATCTGGAGAAATATTTTCTAGCTCTTGCAGGCAAAATCCCCTCTAGACCTGGGCCTCCAATATCTCCCATACCTGGGTCCTCATATCTGAGGCTCCAGATCTGGTGGAATTTACAATAAGAAAAGAACTTCCTGAGGTTCAGGCCTCATTTCCAAATGACAATGAGAAAAATTTAACTTGTATTCACTGTAATAAAATTTTCCTAAGTGAGGGCACCTGGGTGGCTCAGATGGTTGGGCGTCTGCCTTTGGCTCAGGTCATGATCCCGGGGTCCTGGGATCGAGTCCCGCATCAGGCTCCTCGCTCCTTGGGAGCCTGCTTCACCCTCTGCTTCTCTCTCTCTCCCCCTCTGTCTCTCATGAATAAATAAAAGTCTTAAATAAAGGAAAAAAGAATCACAGAAACCCTCCCAGACTTTTAAAAAAAAAAAAATTTCCTAAGTGATGACTTCATGCACAAGCAGTGCTTATGGCTTTTTCTGACCCAAACGTTTTTTTAAATGTTGTAGTTTCTTTGCACCAGTCAGTGCTAAAAAGCCAGGTCTTTCAGGAAACTTCCATTTCCTGATTTCTTATATCACTGCCTGACTCACCCAATGCTGCCTAATTAATACCCTGAGTTCTTAGGGCGCCTGGGTGGCTCAGTCAGTGAAGCGTCTGCCTTCAGCTCAGGTCATGATCTCAGGGTCCTGGGATGGAGCCTCGCGTGGGGCTCCCTGCTCAGCAGGGAGTCTGCTTCTCCCTCTCCTTCTGCTGCTCCCCTGGCTTGTGTGCATTCCCTCCCTGTCTCTCTCTCTCTCTCTCTCTCTCTCTCTCTCTCTCCCCCTCTCAAATGAATAAATGAAATCTTAAAAAAAAAAAGTACCCTGAGTTCTTGTACCTCACTGCTGTTTGCCAGTGGTTTCCATGATGCACCAGGGCAGGATAGCACTCTCCAGAAAATAAATCCATGTCAGACACTGGCCTTAAAGTCCATGGCAAATCAAGTTACGGTTGGCCTCAATCCACTCTTCCTTTCTGAAATTTGGTAAGGATCAATTTTCTTCATAAGAGTTGTCATCCTCTCGAATTTCATGGCTATCCAGGATGAGCAAATAAAGATGTTGATTCTCAATGGCCATTTGCCCTTGGTTCTGATGGGTTGGGACAGTCTCGAATGAGGAACAGTGTCCAATTCTGTTTGAAAATGGGTAAGGTAAAACAAACCACAAATGCAAAAATATTTAACAGGTCAATAACTAGCAGTGTGCTTCTCATGAGATCCTGAAGCCTTGCTCTAAGTAGCAAAAGGAATTCTGTAGAAGGCAGATTCCAACTGGACCCCATCCAAGGACAGCCATTGATTGAAGTAACCCTGGCGACAGGATGGAGGGGAGCGGAGACCAGAGGCAGTGAAGCCAATTAGGAAATTATGGCAGCAGTCCGGGTGAGGTCATGAGGGCGCAAAATAAAATGGGGAGGGCAGGAGGAACAGAACATACTTAAGAGGCCTTGAGCCTGGGCATGTGTGAGAACTATCGGAGGTAGACCCCAGGAGCCATCGATTTAAAGAGGTGATGCGTGGAGGGAAACGGGGATGAGACTTGTCGCCATTGCTGTGGTGGGAGGTGATGTCAGCAAGGAGGCACTTACTCTGTGGGTCAGGGATTTTGGTCTGTGGACCTGGCCCCATGGCCTTATGACCATGTTCTGCAGAAACGGATGCTGCAGACAGCAGTAGCCAAAGTTCTCTCCTCAAAAGATGGTGGGAGACACAGAAGCAGAAGCCAAGCTACTTCATGCCCAGGTGACAAAATGGGACCCAAAATAGAGAGCGGCCGCCTGTCCTCTGAGCCCAGAGCCCAGGGTGGCTCGGCTCAGGGAAGTCCGTGAGGAACACGGCACCTGTCGGCCGGAGCCTGGTGGTGTTGGTAGGCAACCTTTGACAGCAGAAAGGCAAGGTCCAGAAACAGCTCTGGGGACAAAGGACATCACGGGGGCCGAGCCAGAGAAAATGAGAGAGACCCCAGGGGCTCACAGAAGTAACCGGCCGGATCTGTGTTCCAGGGGAGGGACACAGGCCTGTGAAATCCAAGTTCTGATGGTGAACCAGACCTCACTTGTATCCACAGGCTGGCGGGGCCTGGAAACATTCGTTTTACAAATAGACACACACCCGAACTTATCACATTACATTACAATCCCCAGTTTACATAACTTTCTCCCTCACTGCTCTGGAAGCTTCTGGGGTGAAGTTCCTCTGTACGCTCTCCAAACAGAGTGCACACATGGGGGAGGTGTGAGTCTAGCATGGCTGAAACCCCAAGAGGGATCTCACTGTAATACGACCGTGGAACCACATCCCCTGACCCTAAAACAGCGTCATTACAAAACTCCAGCATAAGAACAAGAAATCAACATTCCTCCAGTGGACACTGTGAGTCCCAGGATGACGCTGGGCCCAGGAAGTACCTGGTCTCTTTAGTGACGGTCAGCAAATTGCCTCTATGTCTGCATTTCTTACAAGACAGAGATGCAATGCAACTTAATAAAACGGGCTGCTTGGCCAAGAACAGCCAGCAAATTCGGAGAGGGAAAAAAATTTTTTTTTTCTTTTCAGGGGGTCGGGGGAAGGCAGGTTAATGAACGGTTTTGGAGACCAAAAGCCTAAGCAACACACACTTGCGCATGTACCCACACCAACTTCACCCCCATGATCCGAGATTTTGGAGAGAGTCCCTTGGGGCAGGAAGAGGCACCTAGAGATTTATTGAAAACCAGGGCCAAGAGGCACTGAGAAAGCCACTTAGAGAAGAGGCACCTGCTATAGAGAGGCCACTGGTAAGCAAACAGCCACCAATTCATTCGGCTGCCTCAGCACCCTGCCCCCAGGGAAGCAAAGTCTGGTGGGAGGGAGGGAGAAACGCAGGCAGCCCAGAGACACCACCAACTGCCCCCCATGAAGGAGTCACTAAGACAACACACAAGCCATAACCTAATAGAAAAGCTTTGCAGCTGATAGAGAGCAGAACGATCTTAGTGTCCCCAGCCATGGATACAGACACTGTTCCCCAGTTTGCTCGGGGGGGGGCAGGGGGTCCCAACATAGGGTGATCCCATTAAGTTCCAGCTGCCGCACCTCCGGCCCCATGACTTCCGGTCACGCTGGAGCCGGGCCTGATCAGTGAAAGGAAATTTAAACCTGCCCCCCACCCCGCCCCCGCCCCGTGCTGGTCCTGAATGGGAGCTGGCCTGGGGGGCGGGGAACAGAGATGTTTGCATTAATGATACGTATTGTTTCCCCCGCCCCACACTTCTTCCCCCCAAAGTCATTGATTTTTTTCTAACTGCTCTCTAAAGGAGGCACACATTTCTGTACCCCTCGACTGCCCCTGCTATTCACCAGCAGGAACAGAAGTACTCCCGGGTCCAGGCACAGTGATTCTTCCAACACACTGTCAGCCTCAGTAGCCTGCGCCCACGGCCAGGATCAGAGGGAGCGCTTTCCAAGCTCTGCAGAGAATTGTGTCCAAAGCAAGAAAAATAAGAAATATCAATTACAGTGTTTGAAGAATTTTAAAACAAGTGTTTGCCATTCCAGCTTGCTTTTCTAGTCTTAGCATTTGAAGAAAATTCTGCATTTCCCAATAGCAAACTATTTGGTTTGGGGCTTTTAAAAAGGGCCAGGTAATGTTTTTCCTGGGATCTATGTGGTAGAGCGAACATCTGCCCACCGCCATTGCTCGAAAAGATTTCAGAGTCGGTAGTAGCTGGGACCGGACAAAGGTGGCACAAAAATATCAATTCTAGTTCTAAATGAGACCGGCTTAATAAGATGCATACGGTTTAAAAGCATACTAACTTCTCAGTCTCCCGTTAAGTACTGATTTGCAAACACCATCAATGCAAAAGACGTAAAGATAGATCAGGTGTGTGTCCTGCCCTCGAGGACAAGTCATCCTAGTCTTTCTGATAATACACATGTGTACAGGACCAGAACAGAGGCAGAGATGATAAAGGTGGTCGTAGAAGTTCAGAACACAGACAGATGGACGTGCTTCGGGCTGCGCAGAGGAAGTGAACTTCTCCAAGGGCGGCACTCTCTTCCAACAGGCAGACCCAAGCGGAGTCCTGCCTGCAAACGGACAGAACTGTTGCTTGGTTTGCAAGAGCAACGGAGAAGCTTCCCAGGGAGGGCACGCACTGTCCATGTGGACACCGACCACTCCTCCCTGGTGTGAAGACCCCCAGAGAACAGGGGCACACACAGAACTGGAAGATAAGACTTTTCCAGGCCAACTCCCTTGGGACCACAGCCAGCTTCTTGAAAAGGGGAAGATGACCTAAAAATAAATAAATAAAAAACAAAAACCAGGCCAATTGAAAGCTCTGTCACTGTCCCCATGCAGGGTGTGACCTGGTGTGGGGGGAAGCTCGCATGGTAACCCCCCACCCACGCACCCACCCACGCTATCCCCAGAGCAGGAGGGAGGGGAAGCGAGAGACTTCATTCACCAGGCCTCTGTGAAGGAGACCGAATGCATCTAGAGCAGCCAGATTAGCTGTGTGGGTTCTGTTTGGGGTAGCTGCCTGGTGTCTCTGTCATTGACACGGCCAGTTACAAACCCCGAGGGACTCCGCATTTGTCCCCAGCTCTCCACCCAGAGGGAGAACCTGGAAGTGCCGGAGTGAATCAGCAGCCTCTGCAGTCCCCTCACCTGGAGGGGCTCACACCCCAGGCTGGATGGCTTCCAGAAACCCCTGTGACCCTTTAGTTGGTGGGTCAGCTGAAACCTACGTTGAGGAAGTGGCATTTGAGCTGAGCCTTGGAGAAGGAAGGGGCTTTGTCCCCTGGGTCCAAAAGTGGCCCGTGTGCAAAGGTTTCACACAAAAGCATTCAGTGAGGAAAACAAGAAAGGAGAAGAAAAGGTGCGCTTCCAAGAATGAACACCCATCAGATCGCAGATACACACATTTTTCGCCTTCCCTCTTGCAATTTTCCATAATTTATCTCAGCTCGGACTTCGAGTTCCTTAAATCCTTTTGGCTTAAAATCAAACCTGGCCCAGAAGGAAGGAAGAGGTGACAGACAGCAGCTGTGGGGAGATGCTCCAGGGGCGGCAGGTGGGGGAGATGGGAGAAGATGCTGGTTGAAGTCACGCCTTGCTGAGGGGTGAGAAGTTCAAAAACTCACGGGCAGCTCCGGAGGCTTTGCTGCCCTGTGGAGAGCGGCCCCAGTGTCCGCCCTCGAAGGCCAGGGGAGGCTGGGCAGGGGTTGCAATGCTCTGCAAAAGGTGAACCCAAAGTGCTGTGGAAGCTCCCCCACCAGAATTCCCCGTGGAGCCCAACACCATCCCAAACCCCTGCAAAGGCCCAGTCCCAAGAAGCGAGCCCCCCCCCACGCATGTCTGTGCGTTACTGAGAAAGGTTACCGTTCTTCATTTCTGCTGACGATCCAGAAAGCAGGAGAGGAATGGTCGAAAGCCACAGCACAGCCATTTGGCAAAGCTTCTCAGAACTGCCTTTCCCTTTCTGTTTTGCAAGCTCTGAGGGGGGTCCACTGAGACTTCCCCAATCATGCAAGGATCCCTTTTCTTAACATTTTGCAAGTCTTCCTTACAAGTGCCAGGAAACAGGACTCCACAGAGCCGTCAATGTCCTGAAGCGGGTTTTTAAGGTCCAGACTGCAACAGCCTACAGGGCTGGTCTTCCCACCCTGTACGTCCCTCACTTTGATACCAAATCCAGCTTCTTAAACCAGCCCTTTTGCCCTGTGGATCCATAGCCTAAGGACTTGTACCACTGGTGGGAATCCAAGTCCATATTCACACCCTCTGCCAGCAAGCCCACTTCACGCATGAACACTTGGCGCTCACCCAGAGTAGAATTGAGCCAGACCTGGCTTCTGGGTGCCACCAAGCTTTTCTACTGCAATTGCTCACCGACAGTGTGCTGGTGGACAAGCCAGATCGACACAGCAGGGAAACCAAGCCAAGGCCAAAGGCATTGCAACAGATCCATGAACTGGGTGGCCTCTGCTCAGCTGTGGGCGTCACGCGGAGCTCGGGAGAAGTGTTGTGCTGGTCAGTGTTCAACAGTTGGCTCTCCAAGGGAGAAAATGTGTGCATATATATCCCCATCTAGGTTTATTATAAACTTTACGGATATACAAAGACATCCACATAGCCAACTGACTCTCACAGATGCTTCCACTGATTTGTGACACTCATATCTTAATAAACCTACAGTGGCAGCTGACAAACAATGTAGTTTTGGGACAGCCTGGGTGGCTCAGTCATTTAAGCGTCTGCCTTTGGCTCAGGTCGTGATCCTAGTGTCCTGGGATTGAACCCGTGTTGGGCTCCCTGCTTAGCTGGGAGTCTGCTTCTCCCTCTGCTGCTTCCCCTGCTTGTGCTCTCTCTCTCTGTCAAATAAATAAATAAAATCTTCAAGAAAAAAAGTGTAGTTTTGACATGAATGTGGGCTGATATTTTTAGTTACATAAACAAGTAAGAGGAAAACAAAATGACAAATATCTAATGTCAGACCTTCACTCGTTGGTCCAGGGTATGAGGCACTTCTTTGCAGAATCAGATCATAGGTTTCAAATACTAGAATATTTTCTCAAATTTTTTGTGCAATCACAATGTAACAGCCATACACAAGTATACTTCAGTCTGTATTTTTAACATCATCTCCATCACTTTCTTATTTTAAATGATCTCTACCCACAAGGTGGGGCTCAAACTCATGACCCCGGGATCACCAGTAGCATGCTCCCCCTACTGAGCCAGCCAGGCACCCCTCCATCACTTTCTCCAGTCTAGGCTTAAGGGTCAACAAGCTTCTGCTCTAAAGGGCCAGATAATAAATACGTTCAGCTCTAGGAGCGGTACCATCTCTGTCAGGAATGCTGACTCTGAAAGCAACCATGGGCAACCTGTTAATGGATGGGCACAGCTGTTCTCCAGCAACACACGTACAAAAACAGGCAGAGGCCCAGATCTGGCCCACAGGCGGCAGCTTGCCAGCCCCTTGTGTAGACCATCAGTGAAACGATGAATCAAGGGCACCTGGTTGGCTCAGTTCGTTAAGCGTCTGCCTTCGGCTCAGGTCATGATCCTGGAGTCCCAGGATTGAGTCCTGCATCGGGCTCCCTGCTCAGTGGCGAGTCGGCTTCTCCCTCTGACCCTCCCCACTCTCATGCTCTCTCTCTCTCTCTCATTCTCTCTCAAATAAATAAATAAAAATCTCTAAAAAAAAAAAAAAAAGAAAGAAAGAAAGAAACAATGAATCAAGCCCTGATTGGTGGTATTTCTTTGAAAATCAGCCCACCGTGGCTGATTTCAGGCTCCCCACCTGTAGTCAGAGACTGAGCTTGGAGGACAGGATATGCAGCAGCACTCCCTTCCGTACCCCCTTGCTAGGGCTGCCATCAAAATACGGCTCGCTGGTGCATCCACAATGGACATTTCTTTCTTGCAGTGCTGGAGGCTGAAGTCCCAGATCAAGGTGTGGGAGACCCTGTGCCCTGCCTCTGTACTCACTTTCAGTGGTTTGCTGGCAGTACCTGCATTCCTTGGCTTCCACAGCACAGCCCGATCTCCGTCTTCATGTTCACGTGGTATTCTCCTTGCATTCATGCCTGTGTCCAAATTTCCCCTTTGGAGAAGGACACCAGGCAAATTGGATGAGGGGCCCACCCTAATGACCTCATCTTAACTAATTACATCTCCAACGACCCCATTTCTATAGAAGGTCACATTCTGAGACTGGTGATTTGAACTTCAACATATGAGTTTGGGGTAGGGGGAGGACACCCCATAAGACCCATAAGACCACTATACAGCTACAATAATTGTCAATAACCTCTAGAGTTAGAAATAGAAATAGAAATGATAGAAAAACTAGCAAATACCAGGGAAGTGATGAATTTTAAGTATTGATTATTTTTGTTTTAATATAATTCGCTTAATTGTAATTCATATAAGCCTTACCTAGTTTAGGGATGCCTGGGGGGCTCAGTCGGTAGAGTGTCTGCCTTCGGCTCAGGTCATGATTCCAGAGTCCTGGGATTGAGCCCCACATCGGGCTCCTTGCTTAGCGGGGAGCCTGCTTCTCCCTCTCCCTCTGCCTGCCACTTCCCCTACTTGGGCATGCCCTCTATCTCTCTCTCTCTCTCTGACGAATAAATAAATAAATAAAATCTTTTTTAAAAAAAGACTTTATCTAGTTAAATTTAAATACTAATATATGTATTTAACACCTGGCTGGAAAAATTCCTGCAAATTTGTCAGTTGACTCTATTAAGCCAATACAAGTTGGCTTCAGCACACCACGGGTTATGGGGAGTATATGTTATGAACAGGGCCTCCAGAGAAGTTATGTCTCCCCCAGGGCCTATAACAAGAACAACCAACCCAGAGGCTCTTTGTCCCCATCCTAGAGTTCCTCCCCCCAAAAGGAGCCCTGTGTGACACAGTGTCAACCTCAGTCACTTTCCCCACCCCTCCCAACCTCTCCAGTTACACCATCTTCATTGCTGGGCCAAACCTAACTCCCCCGTTCCCCAGAGAAGGTGATGGGTTCTTTCTGTGCTAAGCAGGGTAGATGAGACTTCACATGAGGACCCATTCTTACTCATATTCTGGTGCTCAGACTCCCTCCAAGGCCAAGTAGCATCCTTATATCTACTAGTAGCTTCTCTAACCAAGCCCAGTCCACAGGGATATTTCCTTTTGCTGAATTCCTGTAGAACCTGCTTACATGTGACATCACATTATCCTGGGGTTGATTTCTGTATGGATCTTTTGCTTCTCTATTTAATTTACAAAACCTTTGGAAAGAGAAACTGTATTCCTTGCTGTCTCTCTCAGTCCTGGCCCAGGGCTAGATAGATAACAAGGAGTTAATAAATGCTTGTCACTTACATAGAGAAGAGCAAACAGTCATCAGAAAGCAATTTTGTCTTAGGCCCAGGTTGGAAAGAACCAGACCCTGGTTCAGGGGAAAGCAGAAATGAAACTCAAGGGTATCAATCATTTCTACTCACGAGCTTTAACAAGTTTGTAAAGGAAAGAACTGCTTAGACCAAGGGAAGGCCTCACTGAATGTGCCTTCTTGTTGTCTCCTGACCCTTCCTCATGGGGTGATGTTCAAGGGAGAGGTAATGACCAACAGCCCATTAAGGATAAGAAATCTCCTGAGTATTAGTTCAGCTAATGCTATCTATCATACCTAGCACACTACAAATTCTCAGAGGCTTAGCAAAATATTGAGTTATTTCTTTTTTCTCACATAAAGCCTAATGGTGGGAAACAGAGGAGTCAGAACACAGTGTACATAGCCATGTGAACACAGGGACAGAGGCTCCACCACTTTCTACCTGTGGCCCCCATGCCTTGGCCCTGGGAGTTGACATAAGCTGGCATCCCCAAGGAGAGAATGCACATATAGGATCACTCAGGAAAGTTTGGGGATAAGTTCTGGAAGTGGTTTCATCATTTCTGCCCACCTCTGTTGACCAGAGCTCGGTTGGTTCACCTGATGGCCCCATCTAGATCTATATGAGCTGGGAAAGCAGCAACTCTACCATGGAATGGGAACACAAACCACTGAAGGGCTGGTGCAAATTTTTCCATTAAAAAAATGAGCCTGGCCAGGGCCTCCCACAGCCCCTAACAGAGACCAAGATGGAGGCTTAATCAACTCTGATGGATAGAATTTGGCTTAGACGTCCAAATGGGTGGTTAAACCCTACCAAACTTGGAAACTGTCCACGGAAATTTCTCTGAGCCAGGAAAAGGTCTCATTTAGCTGGAAATTTAATTTAATAAGTGACACAAAACTTGATATCTCCAATTCCTTTCAGCCCCGGGAGAGACCATATCCCACTTCCATGCAGTTGGAACACCCATCAGTGGCTTTGCTCAAGTGAAGTGGCAAGGGCCCTAAATGATCTCAGCATCAGGTGATCTTTTACCCTCCAAATGGTTCTCAACCGCACCAAGCCAGAAGCCAACAACTGCCCTGTGGTCAACAATAGTATACAGGTTGTCTAGGCCATCCTCAGTGAACACAGGAAATTCATTCTGCAGACCCAGAAATAGCAAAACCTATAGGTATTTTAATGGCATCTCCAAGCTTCAGCATCCCCAAAAGGGAACTTGATACCCAATTTTGATTTTCTAGGCTAGGATAGAAATTTGACTTACTGTTTGCAAATAGTCTGGACATCTACTGGAAGGAGCCATCATCTGACTTTGAAACTACCATTGAGAGTCACCAAGAATGCCACACTCTCAAATTGTTTCTTCTTTATGATCCATGAAACAAGAGTTAGAGAAACACCTAAAATGGTGTAGACACACATCAATAGAATAAGTTTCTCTAAAAATGCCAAGCAAGATCAAAGAGCAGAACTCAGATATTTAAAATGAGAGGAGAGAGGGGTGCCTGGCTGGCTTAGTCGGTAGAGCATGCAACTCTTGATCTCAAGGTTGTGAGTTTGGGCCCTATGTTGGGTTGTAGAGACTACTTAAAAATAAAATCTTTTTTAAAAAAAAGACAGAGATAATAAAATACTAAAAACAGCATCCACATGTGGAAAGAAGTAGAGCTGAATTCAGAAAACTGTGCCATGTCCCTTAGAGGGAAACAGAAATAAAAATAAATAAATACCCTCATACCCCCTTAAGAAAAATGTATATGATGTTAAGACTATTGATCTTGACAAATCTTAACCCTGAGGTTTAGAAACTTGAATATATCTGAGCTGGTTTCACATTAGAAAGGGAAAAGGAAAGAAATAAAATGAGGTCCATAAGCTTTAAAGATATATTTATTTATTTGAGAGAGAGAGAGAAAGAGTGGGGGGGGTAGTGGGGGAAGGGGCAGAAGGAAAGAATCTGAACCAGTGAGCTCGGAGCCCAACTCGGTGCTCAGTCTCACAACCCAAGAGACCATGACCTGAGCCAAAATCACGAGTCAGACACTTAACCAAATGAGCCATCCAGGGGCCCCAAGGTCCATACACTTTACAGGAAAAAGATACCAATTTTAAAGCCGTTGTATTTTCCAAAAGAAGAAATGGAATGCGCACAACTGGTCAGAAGCAGACAGATTATCCAGGTCCTTGGGAAAGCAGAGTTGAACAGCGCACTGCAGCCTTATGGGAGACCACTAGGTAGGTGACAAATGGCCTCCCCTCTAAAATACTCTCCTTTTTTTTCTTCCCAGCCGAATGCCAAAAGTAAAACATATGCTTTGGGTGTCTGAAAAAGACAATGAAATATATGGCATCCGACCACAGCTTTAAACACATGAAGCTCTCCAAATAAAACCTAAGGGGGAAAAACCCAAGTCAAACATCTTAAAGTTCAGCCTATGTTTAAAAAAAATAAGACCAAATAAAAATAAAACTCCATACTCCACAGTGCACATCTGGGACAATTTATATTGTGAGAGGCAGGTTGTAATGGAAATTGCAAATGCCATTAGCTGCAGAGCCTTCAGCAGACTTTGCTGTAGGACAGCCATGTGGCCACACCCCATAGTGTTCCTCTGATGTTCCACTGATGGGACCTCTGATGGGACATTGCATCTCTGACTGGATGAAAATGATGAATACTCATTTCTTCCACAGAATAGAGAAGTTTAAAAAAGAGGTTTCTGCTCCTTGCCTTATGACAATATAGTTTCTATATTCATGGAAGGGAATGAAGTATGCCCTTGTGATCTTTATAGTGGGTGGCTGCCAACAACCTTACGCCTTCTGATACTGACGACCTTGCGTAGATTCCTTCCACATTGGCTCTAGGCCTAGCCACATGACTTGCCTTGACCTGTGAAAATTGGCAAGAATGACACAAGCAGAGTTTTATCCTTTTGGAAGGAACGCTTGTTCTTGAAGGCCTGGGTCACCATATGAGGAAGTCCATCCATCCTACTGGTGAGCCCAGCTGGAGAGATAAATGCCTTACAGCACCCAGCTCATCCAGCCATCCCAGCAGAGGCACCGGGCATGTGAATGAAAAAGCCATCTTGGATGATCCAGACGGAGCAGACAACCCATGGAACAGAGAAACTGCCCAGATGAGCTCAGCCCAGATCACAAAATTATGAGAAATCATAATTTGTCATTGTTTTAAGCTACTGTGTTTGGTATAGTGTGTCATGCAGCAATCGCTAACTGGAACAGCTTCATATGAGAGGAATTGTAGTCAAATATTTATGACCTTGAGAATCAGGTAGACTTAGGTCAAATCTTATAACCATCTACTAGGTGTGTGATTTGGGGTGATGTCTTTAACCTCTCCTCATTTTTTTTAGTGAGAAAGTGAATTCCTGTTGCTTCTCCACCCGAGCATCCACAATTTTCCCTGCTATGGAAGCCAATTCTACCATAGCTCCAGAGGTGGGCTAAATGACTCAGAGAAGCCAATGAGTGTACTCCATCATCTGAGCACAAGAAAATGCGTCAGGGCTAAGTTTGTGACCTAACCCAGTCCAGTCAGAATGAAAATCAGGACTTCAGCTGACAACATGAATAATCTTTCTTGTCCTAGAAGCTAACCTGAGAATGAAATCAACACATACAGCAGGAAATATCCAACAAAGGGAAATCACAGAGAAAGGGAACTTGAACTTGACCAAAATGCTCCTGAACCTAGGATCTACCTTGAACGTTTTAAGTAATGTGAGCCAACAAATTGCCTTTACTGTTTAAATTAGTTCAGGCTAGGATTTGTTACTTGCAACCAAAGCATCTGAACTGAAATAGTGGATACCTAGTGTTTTTTCTGTCTTGTACCCCTTTCTTCTGAAAATATTGCTCCCCTTCTTTGGGGAAATTATTTCTCCCCCAACACCAAAAAAAAAAAAAAAAATACATAGTTCTAAAGGAAGCTGCCATCCCTCCCCAAGCCACAAGGGAAGAATAAGACCCAATCAGACCAATCAGAGTCTTTCCCTAATTTCAGGGATTGAAGAAGAGAGATGGCCTCCCTCTGGTCATGAGCCACCCACAGCCCTCCTTCCAGCTTGGTGATGAAAGCCTTCTGAGATGACAAAACCCTACTTACCGAGACACGAGAGGAGAGTCTGGGAACATCCCAGACCTTGACTCCAGATGATCCTGAGGCCATCTGCTGCCCAACCTTCAACAAACTGACTCTGTGAACCGGTGAATCCCCCTATGCCTCATCCCTGCATCTTGGGGTGAGGTGTGCTGCTTTCACTTCTTTGACGGGGACTTCTGGCTCTGCCTTTCTAAGCTGAATCAATCACTCAGAGCCACCCAGAGACAAGTCACAAAACTCTCTAGTCCTCTTTGTGCTAAAATAAAGGGCTGTCCTCTGTGCCCAAAGCCCTCCTGATCTGCTATAGGCCTCTGGGGCCTCCAGTGCCGATGAAAATAGTACCCACTTGGCCTGCATATAACTTTTCACATAACTTTCTCTTTCTCATTACCATATCCCATTTTTGTTGCACATAAATATTGATTCGTAAAGTTAATGATGGCCATTCAGTGTGCACGTAACAATATCCACAGCATTTACTGGGTGCCTTCTTGGTGCCGGGTTAGGTATTTCATTGCTTCCAATCCTCATAAGCCACACATAGCAGTCTTCTCCAGATGGCGACTATAAAGGAAGCACATTTACAGTCAACCCCTTACATCTCAGTACCCCAGGACCCTGTTTGAGCTTTCCTCTTCCCCAAATATTTCTGAGAATCCTCTGTTGTGAGTCCTAAGGCAATTACCATAAGAATTTCCACCTAGTTCCGCCGGTATATGGTACTCAACCGTCCCCCTTCCTGTGTCTTTCTATGAATCCTCAAAGGGGGAGGGGCCCCAAACTGGAAACAATGCCCCAATGCCCAACAACAAGAGAATGGATGGAAATGTTGTGGTATATTTACTCAGTGGAATACTAAGCCACAACAGGAGGGAACAAACCCACATTCTACCCGCCATCACTATGAATTGCACGGACATAAAGCTGTGCAAAAGAAGAAAGACACAAAAGAAAATGCAAGAATGATTCCACGTATATAAAGATCAAAATCAATATGATCCAGCAATCCCACTTCTGAGTATGTATGCAAAGGAAATGGAATTCTCTTGAAGAGATATCTGCACCCTGTGTCCCTTGCAGCCTTATTCATGAGAGTCAAGACATGGGAACAAACTAACTGTCCGTTGACTGATGCATGGATAAAGAAAATGTGGGATATAGAGACCATGGAATAGTATTCAGCCATAAAAAAGAAGGAAACCCTGCCACCTGCAACCACATGGAGGAACCTCCGAGGCATGACGCTAAGTGAGATAAGTCAGACAGAGAAAGACAAATACTGCATGATCTCACTTGTATGTGGAATCTAAAAAAGCCAAACTCAAAGAAACAGAGTAGAATGGTGGTTGCCAGGGACAGGAGGGTGGGGGAAATGAGTGGATGTTGGTCAAAGGATACAATCTTCCAGTTATGAAAGGAATAAGTTCTGGGGATCTGATGTCTGGCATGGTGACTACGGTCAACAATACTGTATTGCATACTTGAACGTTGTCATGAGAGTAGATAGCAAATGTTCTCACCATAACAACAACAAAATGGTGCTTATGTGAGGTGAAGGGCATGTTAACTAACCTTACTGTGGTAATCATTTCATGATATAGATGTGTATCAAATCATCACTTTGTACACCTTAAATGTACACAGTGGTATAAGCAATTATATCACAACAAAGCTGGAGGGAAAAAGAGCCCATTAAGTGAGGAATCATTTGGGGTGCCCAGGTGGCTGGTGGAACGGCCAACTCTTGATCTCAGCTCAGGTCGTAAGTTTGAGCCCCGCGTTGGACTCCATGCTGGATGTGGAGCCTACTTAAAAAAAAAGAAAAAAAGTGAAGAATCATTTGAAATGATACACACATTAACGTTTTACATTAAAGCTTAAAAATGTACATACATCCACCAATAATTTCTTGTGGGGCTAAGGCCTTATGTTATCTTTTAAATGGTGATCTACTCTTTGATGTGCTAAGTTTTTGTTTTTGTTTTTTTTTTGCTTCAACCATAACCATAGTGTATTTATTATCTGTGATTTCCAATTTGGGCTTCTTAAAAGCCAAACAAGAGTTTAAAGATACTTGCCAAGCAATCTTCATGTGTAATACCCCTTCAGATTTTTATTCTCTATCGCCATCTTTTTTGTTTGCCCCACCTACACATACTTTGACAGCAATTTTTTTACCAACTGCCCATCTCTTGTCTTGACCAAAGCATGAAGCTGAAACTTCCTAAGAAACATCTCTCTCTCTTCTCACACATAGTTCGTCAGTTTATAAAGTATTTAACTCCATAAAGCAATAGAATCATGGGGAGAACGAAAGATCACAATCAGGCGAGATGAACCGAAGACGTTAGAAGTCAGGATGGCGGTGTCCCTCTGCTGCCCTCTGAAGACCTCAGGCTCCCTGTCTGCCGATCTCCAGGACTTACCTCTCTCTCCATCGGCAGGGAGAAGCCCTTTCCTCCTTGCGTATCCAGCACCACAGGGACAGGGGGCCGCTCGTGCTGTTGTGGCTTAAGTTTTACCACCCAATTCTCTGAGAAAGCTTTCCCCCAGGAGAGTTTATTATGTTTCCAGTAATAAAGAGTTCTATTTTTACCACTCCTGCCCTGAATGCACTGGCACCGTGGCTGGGAGTTAGCTCAATTAGAGCCATATGGCACAATGGTTAAAAGCACGACTGTAGATCAACTAGCGCTCTGTCCCAACTCGGCCACTTACCGGCTAGGTAGCCTCAGCCAAGTTGTTTGAATTCTCTGTGCCTCGGGTTTCAAAGTTCAAACGTGGCCTCTTCGATACAAATTAGGAAGATGAAAGGAGTCTGTACATGTTCATGGCTTAGAATAGAATTTGGCATATAGTTGGATGATTCTACCCAAGCTCAGCAATAGTAACCCCTACCTGCAGCCTGGCATTTACTGCCTGTCCTACCCTGCAGTCCATCCACTGTGTCTGTTTATTGCTAAGCCCTGGTTGTGGGCGGAGTTCATGTTCTTTCCTGAGGAACTCCTAGAGCCCGTGCAAATCACCCCATCCTCAGTGTCCCCTGATGTTCCATGACAGTTAGAGAAGGTTTATCTGCATAAAGAGCACAAACGCCCTTTGGGAGTGGGCCACCTAACTCAAAGGCTGGCATTGCATGTCTTAGGTCTGGGCAGGCAAGGATGCCATCAGACTCCCAGTAACCCTGAGGAATAGGGAATATGAGTCTTGTTGTGCACACGCGCAAGCTGGAGCTCAGAGGGACTTGTCCAAGCCGCCGTGGCAGGTGGATAGCCGAGCTGCACCTGAGCCAACTCTTTCTGACTCTAAGACCCAGGCGCTTCCCACAGGGCCATGCTGTCATTGCACGTGCAAGGCTCTGTTCATGGCAAAGAAAGAAGAAGCACCATTTAACTCACATGAATTATAATCTAGTGGGGAGGTGGGGCATGGATGCGCACTAGAAGGTAAACGTCAGCACAGGCCATAGCTTATTAGACCTGAACACACAGGGACCTTCAGGAGAGCTGTCTTCAGCCAACCATCTGAGATTGGATACTTTGCTCTCTGGAACAAAGTTTCCAGAGAACCATCCTGTCAAACAGAGAAATAATAATCATAATAAACAGCAGGCAGTGGGTCCAAAGGGTTATAACAGGTCTGAGAGGATGGACAAAACAAGAATCAGAAGTGAGGTAAGTGAAAGCAAATTTGGGGCACCTGGGGGGCTCAGTCATTAAGCGTCTGCCTTCAGCTCAGGTCATGATCCCAGGGTTCTGGGATGGAGCCCCGCATCGGGCTCCCTGCTCGGCGGGGAGTCTGCTTTTCCTCCCCACTGCTCTTGTGCTCTCTCTCGCTCCCTCCCTCTCAAATAAATAATAAAATCTTTGAACAAAAAAAAAAAGATGAAGGCAAATTTACTCTGTCAGACGCTAAGCAAAGTACTTTTTATACTTAATCCCTGTATTGGGGGTCCCTACAATCACCCTAAGTTTCAATAATTCACAAGAAGTTCTCTTAGAACTCGGGTAAGGTGCTTTGCTCACAGTTACCGTTTATTGCAGCAAAAGGATAGAGATTAAAATCAGCAAAGGTAGAGGCATGCAGAGCAGAGTGCCGGAGAGACCAGGTGTGAGCCTCCAGGTGCTCCCCACACCGAGATTGTACAGACAATGCTTCCTTATCCCAGCAACAATGTATGACAACAGGTACAGGGTACTGTCAACCAAGAAAGTCACCGGAGCCTTGGTGTCCAGGGTTTTTATTGGTGGTCAGTCACGTTGGCATGGCATGCCTGGATGGCTGACCTCAGTTCCTCAGTCTTCATCCCCTCCAGAACACAGGCCGATATGGTGTGACCCAAAGCCTCCATCACAAATCCATTTGTTAGCACAAACTCTCTGGCATGACCGAAGGCCCCAAACAGACACTCTTAGCAGGCAGGATATTCCAAGGGCTCAAAGGTCACCTCCCAGGAGCCCACCAAGGGCCAGTTTCACTGGTATGTGTGGGGTTTGAGTCCTCCAAACACGCTGAGTCAACCCTATAGAGCCCGTTCCATTTCATCTGCACCAATAATCCTCTACAGAGGGTCCCCAACTTACACTGGTTCAAGTTATGATTTTTCTTAACTTTATGATGGTGTAAAAGCAGTACACATTCAACAGAAACCATGTTTCACATTGTGAATTTTGATCTTTTCCTGGACCAGCCATACACAACACAGTGGTCTCCCGTGATGTGGGGTGGCAAGCCACACCGGCCAGTCAGCCTGTAATCACGAGGGTCAACAACGGATACACTGACAAGCACTCTGCACCCACACAACAATTCTGTTTTTCACTTTCAGTACAGTGTTCGATCAATTACATGAGACAGTCAACATTGTATTACCAAATAGGCTTTGCATTGGATGATTTTGCCCAACTGTAGGCTAATGGAAGCGTTCTGCGTGCATTTAAGGTAAGCTATGCTGAGCCATGATCTTCAGTAGGTTAGGTGTATAGAATGCAATTTCCATGTACAATATTTTCAGCTTTAGATGGATTTATCAGGACACAACCCCCTCATAAGTCAAGGAAGACCTGTATATGGGTACTATTATCCCCATTTGACAGTTGAGAAAACGGAGTCTTTTTACAGTTGCTCCAAATCGCAAGGTGACATTCTAGTGAACGGAGGAGTCGGGATTCCACTCCAAGTCCCTCTGGCTTCAGAGACAAATGGATGTACTTTTCTTCTGCGGCTGCCCTATTTGTGTGCTGTTGGTCATAAGAAGGATTAAATGAAGCCTGTGGATGATCCTATGCTCTCCCTTCCAGTGAAGATAGAACTTAAAGCCATGTCGAGTTACATCAGCCTGGACTATTCACCCGATGCAAACCTCTGACAGAGCACTCAGCACAGCGCACATCTTGTCTCTCTCCCACCAGGCTATGGAGGCTCCAGAGGAAGGCAGTGGAATGAATCCCTTACCCCAGGATCCCCTATACCTGGCACATGTAGATGAACACAACAGTTATTTTCTAGCTAAATTGAATGTCCTGCTGGGGTCAGTCTGATAAACTAACTTCACAGGTGAGAGACAGACTATTTAATTCATATGATTGACAGTTGCCATTGGAAAAGAGCAAAATTCAGGGCCAGATGTCATTTATACACAAGAACAACTTGCTTAACTTTGGATCACTAAGGAAAAAAAGAAACAAAACAGGTAATTCTCAAACAGTGAAAAACAATGAAACTTTTATAGATGTAAAGCCTGTATCGAACTGTGTAATCCATTAATGAGGGGCCCGGAGGATGACAGAGCTGGTTCAGAGAATTTAAGGAACAGAGGTTTATATGGTCAACCAAGAATGGTATGCCAAAATAAGTTTTCTGAGTTAGACACCAAAATGGTTAATGACATAAAGGACAATAAAACTGTAAGTATCGAGGCGTTGTCTTCTTCACCATTCAGATAACTATTTGTTCTCTACTAAACAAATGTCTCTAAGTTAACATGTAACTTCACAGCGTCTGAGCCCTAATCAAGAGTAAACAGTAATTAAAGCTAAAGTACATTCTTAAGTGAATTAAATAATCCTGGGTTGGGCTTGTTGGACAATGTCCCAGGATGACACCAAAAGTTTTAGATCATTTTTCTTAATAGTAGATACGATTTTTTACAATTTAAGGATAGCCTAGAGTCTTATATTAACACATAATGATTAGATTGATATCTTCAGATGCTCTATCTTAGGTCTAAAGCAATTTGAAAAAAAAAACTGTTTTTGTCATTTCCTAGGCTTGCCTGATAAACTTTTACATCAGAAACAGAACTTTCACACTCTGTACTCCATGTATAAAGTTAAAAGCCCAATATATTAGAAGACTATTTCCAAAGCAAATACAGGCATCCACTGCCAGGGAAAAATAGGGATTATCAAAAGAATATTAGCTAAACTCCATCGAAAATAGAGCCCTCCAAAAATACTAATCCTCTAGTATTACAGTTAACTATTTGTTTAAACACATTTAATCCATCAAAGATACTGTTTTGATTGTCACTTATCCTTATGAATAAGTGGTAATGGGCTTGAATTTCCACAACACTTTTTAGACTCTTTAATTTAGAGTCCAATAATTGGTATTTTTTGCAAATCCAGCAAAGGCTGTTCTGAAGTTTGTTTTTCACTATGCATGAAAAAATAGTTTGATAAGCTCAGTAGTGGCAATCAAGTTTAGAGAGGGGGCTTAGGAAAGAATATTTTAACTACTTATTAACTTTTAAAATATTGTGAACCCTTTGGAAGTATCTATTTACATAAAATCAATGAAGTAATTAGAGATTATTCTTATCTCTTCATTAAGATAAGTCCCTGAGAAGCTCTATTCATCACAGTGCTAGTCCCTCATCTGGTTTCATCTGGAACACCTGGAAAATGTTTTACAAATAGAAACACATAATACTCAACCCATCTTTGAGATTCTGATGCAGTGGATAGAGCCCAGAAATTCACGTGAGAAAAATCCACCAATTATTCTGATGACACCCAAGTATGGAGACCACTAACCAGAAAGGACACTTTTCCTCTGGTGGCCTATTGACATACGACAGCATCCTAGATGGCTCTTGGAGACTAAAAATAATTTAGAAAACATGTAGCCTGGTATATTTATAGAAATACTCCGTATTTTGTAATTCTGACCTTTAGGTGAAGTGGCCTGGACTTAGCCCCCAGATAGTTCTAGTTAATCAGCTTTCATTCTGTATTTTAATCTTGCATTTCACAGCAGGAACTCAGGGTCAGTCAACCCTCTCAAGTTCTAGACACCGAAGCCTAAGCCGAGGGTTGGCAAACAATGGTCAATTCATCCTGCCACCTGTTTTTGTAAAAAAAGTTTTATTGGAACTTAGGCTCATTTGTTTACATATTGTCTATGGATGCTCTCACACCAAGAGTGCAGAATTGAGTAGTTCACACAAAGATCATGTGGCCTGCAGAGCCCAAAATATCTACATCTGGTCCTTTAGAGAAAAAGTTTGCTGATTCCTAGCTCAAGCCTTCACTAAAATTGTCAAATATATTCTTCACAATATAAACTAAAGAACTTGAGTCCAGAATACAACTCTTACAACGCAATAATAAGGAGAAAGCCCAGTTTTTTTTTTTAATGGGCAAAAGATCTGAACCCACACTTCATCAAAGATATATGAATGGCAAAGTACACGAAAAGATGTTCAACATCATGGGTCATCAAGAAAATGCAAATTGAAACTACAGTGAGATACCACTGCACACTTATAAAAATGGCTGAGGGGCACCTGGGTGGCTCAGTCAGTTGGGCATCCAGCTCTTGATTTCAGCTCAGGTCATGATCTTAGGGTCGTGGGATCGAGCCCCAGATCAGGCTCCTCACTCAGCAGGGGAGTTGGCCCAAAATTCTCTCTCTCTCTCTCTCTCCCTCTGCCCCTCCCCACCATGCTCTCCGTCTCCCTCTCTCTCAAATAAATAAATATTTTTTTAAAAATAAAATAAAATGGCTGAAAGTAAAAAGATGTGACCATACCAAGTTTTGGCAAAAATGCAGAACTAGAACTCCCATATATGGATAATGGTAATCCAAAACGGCACAACCACTTTGCAAAAACAATTTGGCCATTTTTTTAAGTGAAACATATACCTACCATGTAATCCAGCTATTCTTCCCTGAATTATTTACCCAGAAGAAATAAAAGCATATGTCCGTGTGAAGATTTGAACACAAATGTAATAGCAGCTTTATTTTTAATAGCCAAAGACTGGGAACAATCCAGCTGTTCATCAACAGATGAATGGATAAACAAACAGTAGTATAGTCATACCATGGAATACTACTCATCAATAGACATGAATAGACAATTTATTTCTCTTTTTTTGTTGGTTTCAAGTTTTTATTTACATTCTACTCAGTTAACATATAGTGTAATATTAGTTGAATGAACTATGGCCACATGCAACTACACACATGAATCTCAAAATGATTATGCTAAGTGAAAGAAGCCACACAAAAAATACATCCTGAAAAGGCAAAATATTGAGACAAAAATCAGAACAGTGATATCCAGAGCAGGAACGGTGGGTAGGGAAAGGATTGATACAAAGAGTCAAGAGAAAGCTTTCTGGGGTGGCAGAAAGGTTCTGTCTGCTTATGGTGATGGTTATGCAACTGTATACGTTTCTCAAAACTTACCCAATATGTTCTTTTAAAAAGCAGAGGTTTTTCTGTATGTAAATTATACCACAATAAACGTGACTTATAAAAGGACACAGGAGCCAGTTGGAAGGGACCGCCATCAACCAAATCTGGGACAATTTGAACATCAAAATAAATAATGGGTAGTAATGAATAGTAACCCATCAAATAAAAAGCGAATCTCTGAATCCATACTGTAATAAATAAATAAACAAAGAATTAGGAGCAGAGGGGAAAGGTCATGTTTACAAGAGAAAGCCAGTTAATAAAAATAAGTACTTTATTATGACTACGGTCATAATTAACACTCAAGAATCAGCAGTGAGTACTAAAACTGATGAATGAAAGTTGGTAAAAACTGAATACTTGTAATAGTCTCAAGTTCTCTTCCTGCAAGATTCTTATCAATGACAAAGGGGGGGAAATAAAAAGCCTGGTGGACAAATCTCTCAAACAAGGGAGTAAATACATCACCCATAATGAGACAAACCGGCATCATAAACCTAAGTGTGAAACACTAAGGATGCAACAGCACTTCTAATCTCATCCTACCAAGTATTCAAAATCTGACTCAAAGCATGAGAAAGCATCAGGCAAATCAAACTTAAAGAACATTCCACAAAATGAATTGCCCTGTCCTATTCCAAAACTGTCAGAGTCGTCGAAGACTTTTCTTTTTTTAATAAAAAACTAGTCTGGATTAAAGGATATAAGGAAACAGGAGAACTTAATGCACTGAGTGATTCTGGATCACTTCTTGGACAAAAAAGACATTATTGGCAAATTTTGAGTAAGACCAGTAGGATAGTATTGTATTCATGTTAATTTGCTGGTTTTGATGACTAACTGCAGGTGTGCAAAAGGATGTCCTTATTTCTTTAAGAAACACGTTCAAAGGTATTTAGAGGGAAAGGGGCAACATACTTGCAACTTATTCTCAGAAAAAAATATGGGTATGTACAGTAGCATCCTGGTGTTTAATAACCAGCTCTCCAAAAATATGTGCATATATATGTACACACATGAGGTTACTGATATAAATTTACTGATATAAAGAATGCAGAGTACACAGTTGGAAAAAAATTAAATATGCAGTGTGCTTTATTGTAAATTTTATATAACTGATTCTTACAGAATGCTGTTGGTGATTTTTGCCAAGTTCTTTTTATTTTTATTATGTTATGTTAATCGCCATACATTACATCATTAGTTTTTGATGTAGTGTTCCACGATTCATTGTTTGCGTATAACACCCAGTGCTCCACGCGGAACGTGCCCTCTTTAATACCCATCACCAGGCTAACCCATCCCCCTACCCCCCTCCGCTCTAGAACCCTCAGTTTGTTTCTCAGAGTCCATAGTCTCTCATGGTTCATCTCCCCTTCCAATGTCCCCCCCCTTCATTCTTTCCTTCCTGCTATCTTTTTGCCAAGCTCTTTAGACCTATACCCACCCTGAGCTTGCTATTCACAAGGTAGCACCTGCAGACACCACACACTTTAATCTGCATTATTAGCACACTCTTATCGCTTTCTTAACTCTAGATAAACAACAAAAAATAATAATAATTCAAGCCTTGACTTGTCTCTTTGAGAGCTCACTGAATGGGGAGTCAAAAAGACTTGCACAGGAGTGCTCAATGACGTAGCATTTCTGCTGTCAATCACATAAAAGAAAATCACCTTTTAGAGCATAGACGAGAGTAAAATAATTAAGAAGTGGTGAGTTTGGAGTATTGATTTCTTGTGTATTTACTTGAGTTTGGAATTGGGAGGAGGCACTGGTCACTGTGGCATCTGTTTCTCTACTTCTCACACTGAATCATAAGCTAAAATAATCTCATGTTGAACAATGGCCGGGTTAAACAACTAGCTCACAAGTTTCCAGAAATTTTAGCCATAGGCTCTCCTAAGCCAGAACAAACTGGCCCCGGTACACCACTGAGAAAGAAAGACTGATAAACCAAATGTGATGACATTTTAATAATCAGGAAATCTGGGTAGAGGGTGTGTAGGAATTCTCTGTCAATCTGAAATCATTTCATGATTTAAAAGTTTAGAAAATAAATCAACCGAACCCTGATTCATGGATGTATTTTGGTTCCCTCCTTGTACAGACGTGGTGCAAATTAGGTACATGTTCAGGGCGCCTGGGTGGCTCAGTCAGTTAAGCATCTGCCTTCAGCTCAGGTCACGATCCTGGGGTCTTGGGATCCAGCCCCTCATTGGGAATCTCTTCTCAGCGGGGAGCCTGCCTCTCCCTCTCCCTCCTCAGCTCCCCCTGCTTGTGCTCTCTCTCTCTCTCTCTCTCTCTCTGTCAAATAAATAAATAAAATCTTAAAAAATAATTAGGTACACGTTCATGGCACTGCCAAAAAATAGCAGGAAAAAACGTGCATTCGGCAAAAGAGGAGCGCTGACATGGCAGGGTCTGTCCCTAAGTCCCTCAGCTGCCCGTTATTCCACAGTGAGGTCAAATGACAACCTGTCTATCTTCAAGTTACCCCGTAACGCAAGCAAAGTGTGATACGACAGGTATGTATGAAGGACCTTGGGAGTGCAGGTGGAGATTTCTGACATTTTCTCCCCTGCCCCTTCACATAGCCTTTAGCTCCTCATTCCTGCCTTCTGTCTATGAAAGAAGCAAAATGATCAGAGAGCATGCATGATACATGAGAGTGAGCATGCAGCAAGCCGGTGTCATCACTATGGAAGTTGCCCCTCCGCCGCTGAGTTGTACCAAATCTCACCCCTCCCTCCCCAGCTGGAATTTGGCCATGCCTTGATACAAAGCAGCTGTCGCATGGTGTAACCATACCGAGCAGTTCAGGACAGGAAGTGAAAGATACCACATCCTCTTGAAACTGCAAGGAAAATTTATTAGGCCTATTATCATGGCTTCACAGTTGTTAAGAAGTGGCAGTTGGGCTCTCCTATTACAACGGACTTTGGAGGAGGCATTGGTTACTGTGGCATCTGCCTCTTGACTTGAATCTGAGAATATCATTGGCCACCCCAATGCTTGACGGGAAAACTTCGAAGACCATCACTCAGAATGTCCCTAGAGGGTGGTCATCGAAAACACGGGCTGAAGGCCTGCTGGGCCGTAGGCGGGCGTGGGTGCACATAAAGATGAAGTTCCCAAGATTCTGTCAGAGCATTTTTGAAGAGTTGGAAAATTCTAGAGCTACCCAGAAGTAGCCTTAGAGCTTGTTTCATCCAATGTGACAGTCTGGTTGGTGACAAAAGACGCACCCTGGCCAAAGATCCCTTGTAGCATAAGGCAATACGTTAAAGGCGTCTGATGCATGCTAGCGATAGTAAGTGCAGGGGGGCACAGGGAAGGGGTGATTATGGAACTCTTCAGGACTCCCTGCTCTACCCAAAGAGAGGCGGCTGAGGAACCTTGCCTTTAAAACCTTAGTTTTCAGAATAAGTCCTATACCTGATGAAACAAGAATTACCAGGCAACAAAGATAAAAGCGGGACTGGGCTCAAGGTCTTAGGGCCAGGGAAGGAGAGGAACAGGTGGCCAGTTAAGAGGGAAGATTTAATAACATGAGATTTCGTTGGTTCCACAAAGAAGGTCCTAATCTTCCAGCTGAATCTCTACACATATGGGTTTATAATCAGAGGCCCCAAAACAGTAATCAATCTTCAGCCTCCACCAGCACAAATTAGGTACATGGGAAGAAAGCAGTAGGAAAGAAGAGTTTGCCTTTATTTTTGGTCTTTGTGAGTTTTGTTTTGTTTTGTTTTTCTCTCTTCTGGTCTCTAAATCTGTTTGTGTATTTAGCCCACCGCCTGTAGCCTGAGGTCCTGTTGGCACCGTTTTTCTCCTCTAGCTTCCCCCACTACAATCTTCTTCATTTTGCACCCAGAGCTCTGGACGGGGGGTTCAGTAGGTGGATGGCAAACAACACCACTTACATTAGATCAGACATAAGGAGTAGAGCCTGTTTGGCAAGCCCCCAAGCTTGGCTCTCTGGAAGGTTCTGGAAAGGGAGATAAAATGTGCCTTTTGCAGTGAAATGTTTGCGGACTTTGTATCAAATTCACTTGCGGACAGCTCTGTGGAGCAACCAGACACAAAACAGAATCGCGAGTCCTGCTCGCTGCCAAGCCCCTCCTCCCACTGCGGAGCCAAGGAAATGTGCAGCCTTGGCCTTCGGTAGTCTCCAGAGAAGGAGGGAGTCGTCAGGAGGTCTGGAGGTGGGGGCCTGTTACCCACCCACTGTGGTGACGAAGGCCCTTGGGCGTGGCCTCTACACTAGCTCAGACTCAGCAATTTGGCCAGTCCAAGCAATTGGGGGCCTTCTACTTTTCAGTCTGCACTGACTTGTAAACACATCTTCCTCATTGCTAGAGATTCATGAGGATACTCCTCTGGAAGCATTCGAAGGTCCTGCAACCACATGGTCCAAGGGTAAACCCCTGCCAACATCAAGCCTTCAGGAAGCTCTAGGGTTAGAGACGGGTCATTGAGAGACCAATATCAATTACAGCTCCAGGCTCCCTGAGACCTTGTGACAACCCACTCAAGGGCAGGGCTGAGGTCAACCTCTTTCTAGAGGCCAGCATGTCATGTTGCCCACAAGTCATCTGTCCCCCTCTTCTCTGTCCGCTGTCAGATCAGATTCAGGTCATCACTTTCCCTCCCCGTCTTTGGGCTCCTGAAGTCACCAGGATTAGACCGATTCGCATCACTTTGCTCAGATGAAGACGTGTCACCTTGTAAAACTGCAGACTTGACCTGTTCTTGCTCTGCCAGAGTTAATTTTTCAGGAAGAGTTGGCTTTTGCCCAGCAAAGACCTGAGGGAATCACCGTGGGGTAGGTACATTTTGTTTTGGAGGCCCAGGAAAGGGAACGTCGGAAAAAGGAGAGAGGCAGGGAGATAACAGAATAACAGGGAAACAGGATAATAGCAGAGAAAGACCAAAGCAGCATTAGCATGAGAAAATGGGACAACTAGGGACATACCGTTTACCTCTTGGGATTTTTGCTGGAGTCACACTTTAAAACCTGAATAGCCTCCCAACAGCTGCTACATGTCTCTTCCCTTTGTTCTAAGTGGTATTTGGAAGAAAATTATTCGAACTTGTGCGCTGGATAAAGCGTCTTAGAGAATGTGTCTGTGAGGCTCAGACCTTGAACAACCTCAGGTCTACTCTAAATCAGCCCCAACTCACTCTTGTAGATTCAGAGATGCAGCCACTTCCCAGGGCAAAGGTGACCCTCTGGGTGGCCTGAACTCTCATCCTAATTAGTATCAGCTGGCCTCTGCGAAAAAGAGCGTGGAAAGGAGACATAAGCACCATCATGGAAGTCCAAACTGTCCACTTTGATTAAGAAAACAATTCTACTTACAACAGCGTCAAAAAGAATGAACTACTGGGGGTGGGGGGAAGTAAGGGAGGAGGTAAAAGACTTGTATAAAATGTTGCGGAAAGAAATTAGGCACAAATATATGGAAAAACATCCTGTGTTCATGAATTGTGAGACTGACTCTTAAGGTGCCAATACTACCCAAAGCAATCTATAGAATCAATGTAATCCCTATCAAATCCCGATTTTTTTAAAGATTTTATTTATTTATTTATTTATTTGACAGAGAGAGACACAGCAAGAGAGGGAACACAAGCAGGGGGAGTAGGAGAGGGAGAAGCAGGCCTCCCGCAGAGCGGGGAGTCTGATGTGGGGCTCAATCCCAGGACCCTGGGATCATGACCTGAGCCGAAGGCAGACGCTTAACAACTGAGCCACCCAGGCGCTCCCCAATTTTTTTTTTAGCAGAACTAAAATTCATCCTAAAATTCACATAGAATCTCAAGGGATCCCGAGTGGTCAAAACATTCTTGAATAAAAAGAACAGATTTGGAGGTCTCACAATTCCGGATTTCAAAACATATTACTAAGCTACAAAATCAAAACATTGTGGTACTGGCATAAAAACAGATAGATAAACCAGTAGAATAGAATAGAGAGCCCAGAAATAAACCTTTCCATATATGATTAAATGATCTTCAGCAAGGGCGCCAAGACCATTCAAGAGGGTTAAGGCATTAATTGGTGCCGGTGCTGGCAAAACTGGATATTGATATACAAAAAATAAAGTTGGGCCTTTACTTTACACCACATACAAAAATTAACCCAAAGTGGATCAAACACCTAAGTGTAAAACCTAAAAGTATAAAACTCTTAGAAGAAAAAATAGGAAAAAAATCTTCATGATACTGGATTTGGCAATGATTTCTTGAAGATGACACCAAAGACATAGGCATTAAAAGAAAAAATAGACAAAATGAATGCATTTTTGCATTTTACAAAGGACACTATCAATAGAGTAAAAAGGCAAATCTCAGAATGGGGGGAAATACTTGCAAATCATATATCTGATATGTATCTAGTTTCCAGAATATACAAAGAACTCTGAGAACTCAACAACAAAAAAGCAACCTGATTCAAAAATGGGCAAAGGACTTGAATACACGTTTCTCCCAAGAAAATATACAAATGGCCAATATGCATATATAAGGATGTTCAATATTACTAGTCGTTGGGGAAATGCAAATCTAAACCGGAATGACATAGGAACTTACAACCATTAGGATGGCTACTCTAAAACAGAATTTTAAAAAAAGAGAGAATAACAAGTCTTAGCAAGGATGGGGAGAAACTGAAACCCTATGAACTGTTGGTGGGAATGTAAAATGGTGTAGCCACTATGGAAAACAGTATAGTGATTCCTCAAAAAGTTGAAAACAGAATTACCATATGATCCAGCATTTCTACTTGTGGGTATATATCCAAAAGAATGGAAGGAAGGGTCTCAAAGAGATATTTGTACTCCCATCTTATAGCAGCATTATTCACCATAGCCAAGAAGTGGAATCAACCCTAGTGTCCATTAATAGATGAATGGATAAACAAAATGTGGTAAATACATACAGTGGACTATTATTCAACCTTACAAAGGAAAGCAATTCTGACTCATGCTACAGAGGGAATGAACCTGAGGATATTATGCTAAGTAAAATAAGCCAGTCACAAAAAGACAAACAATATGATTCTACTTATACAATGTACCTAGAGTAGTAAAAACTCATAGAAACAGAAAGTGAATGGTGGTTGCCAGGGTCTAGTGGAGGGGGAGCGAGGGGATGTTGTTTAATGATTATAGAGTTTCAGTGCGGGAAGACCTACAGAGTTCTGGACATAGATGATGGTAATGGTTGCACAATGTGAATATAGTTAATGTTACTGAAATGTGCACTAAAAAATCATTAAGATGGAAAATTTTATGTTTGGTATATTTTACCACAATTATAAAATTTTTTAACTTGTCTGCTTTGCTACATTTGATTCAGGGCATGGAGTTTTGCTTCATCCTGAGAAACTAACTCTAAGCATGCCCCTCCTTCTAAACCCACAATAGCTCCCTCATTGCTTTACCACTTGGCTTACTCCAAGTCCCAATACCAGCTGATTTTCAACCCCTTGTACCATTAACCTCATCTCATCTCTTACTGGTCCTCATTCAAGCCATATCCTTTGGTCCAACAAAGGTATGGCTCCTTGGGTCTTTTTTTTTTTTTAATGATTTTTTATTTATTAATCTGAGAGACAGAGAGAGCACAAGCAGGGGGAACGGCAGGCAGAGGGACAAGCAGACTCCCCACTGAGCAGGGACCCCCCCCCCCCCCCGCCTCAGGGCTTGATCCCAGGACCCTGAGATCATGACCTGAGCTGAAGGCAGATGCTCAACCAACTGAGCCACCCAGGCGCCCCTCCCTGGGTCTTTTCTCCAGTTATCCCATCTACCGAAAGTATGCTCATTCTAACTCATTCAGCCTCTTTCCACCTTCCTTCCAGACCTGGCTCATGCCCCCACCTCCTGCACAGACTGTACCAACTAATGCCAACCCACATCTTCTCCTCATTCTCTGAGGTCCAACTGCGTTATTGTCTGAAAAACACAATTTAACACTTTATTCATTGGACAAACAGCAACTAAGCTCTTTTCACATGCATGGGACCAGACCAGAGACTAGATTAAGGTCCATCAGATAGTACTCTCCAGTTGACTCATTCATAAATCTTGCCTGTACTACTAGATGGTAAGTTTCTTAAAGATGAGACTATGCGTGTCTTTCCGAGCCTCTGCCTAAGGGATAGTGCCAGGGCCAATCTAAGGGATTCATTGGTTTTCAGCACAAATGTAATAGCAAAGTGGATAATAATATTAAAAGAACTTTAAAGTCCTAGAGTTTGAACAAAATTCCAAGAGTTTGAGAGTTTGAACACAAGCATTTATTTATGCAAAATTCCTCCTGGCAGTCTTTTACCCCCCACCCTGTTACAAAACAAAACAAAACAAAACAGAAAGCCCTTTAAGTGGGTAATAAAAGGGGAGAGGCATGGAATCAAGATAGGCTTTTTTGGATGAAAAGTCCTTGGAGATTGTCATATTTCATTGAACTTAGTCTGGAAGCAGAATGTTGACAGTTTGGGCAAAGGAGGTGACACTGAGGGCAGAAAAGATAAGCTGAGAATGCTTCCCTACAGTTAGGCTCACCATCTTTGGCTTCATCACTTACAAAAGTAAGTAGACATGCTTTTAATCCTCTTTTAAAAAAATTGGATTTTTTTAATCCAGCCAAGCGCCACCAACTAGCTCACAAGGGCAGCTTCGCAATCTGAAAACCACACCTCACACCCCACGCGCAGTGGGTTTCTGCTCCTAACAAACCCCATTTGGAGCCTTGGATTAAATTTGGGATTTCCTAGTAGAGTGGTCCCGTCTTGGTTCCAGTGAGTTCACACATTAAGTAGAGTCTGAGTAAATATAATTATGTGTGATTTAAGATTTCTTTCTTCAAAAGGAACCAACTCATGAAAATTTCATAAAAAGGAAATAGAAAATCAAGGGCAGGATGTAAAAAATGTGAAGAATCATATAAGCAAATGTGTTAAGTGGGAACTTCCTAAAGGGTTTTTACCATCTCTGGTTATATATTCTACTTATCGCCAAGATGGAGACTAACAAGCTTCTGTTTTCCTTAGCAGATCTCCCAAATACGGGAACCAAAGGAGGCAGTGTTCAGTCTGTCCCTTCTGGAAGCCACTCCCGGCATATTTACCCCCCTCCAGCCCACCTCAAAGCGCGGCTAATACTGGATCAGTCCTGAAGGGTCTGGCAGCAACAAAAGCTGTTGACTCATCCAATGAAAGGCCTACTTAGCCCCGGCATGACAAGAGATGCCTTTGCCCCTGCCCCTGTTTGCCCAGAGTCCATGCCAGGTCAGGCTCTTCAAACAAGCCCCTTATGTCCCCAGGAAAAGGGCAGGACAAGTCCAGGTGAGGAAAGGGCTCGTGTTCAGACGTCCACAATCCATCCTGCCAAAGGGAAAGCAAGGAAAATCTGTTACTGGTGGCTAAACCAGGGCCACCGGGCCAGGAGGCAAAGAGCGGAGGTGTGCCGAGGGATCTAAGGGGCTCTCTACACTCCAGTAGCTGTGGGAAGATTCACTTTCCTTTTCTGCCTTTCGTCCTTGAGAGCCCTACCCCACCAACCCGGCCTCAGAAAGATGCTCCGAAAGCCGTCTTGCTGATAATAGTGGGTCCACACAGAGCTCAGGGCTTTTGTACACTGCTGAAAGGCAAATGATCTCAACATGAAAGACAGATTAGGCAGTTTTTACAGCACAGCCGGCTTCCGTGGTTTCTATTTTATCTCCCAGGATTTAAAAAAAAAAAAAAAACACAGAATGCACATTCATATTTTATTTCCTAGAACATGAGTGAACTTTTCAACCATGAGAATCCTTTTTAGGTCAAATAATGTCCTCAACTGCCACGTGATTGTAATTGTATTTTAATTTCCTTTGATGGAGAAAACACAATGACAAAGGCTTTTATAAATTAGGCAACCCTTTCATAAGATATGTGGATAATAGCACAATGGCTTCTACAGATATTTGAAAAACTTCGGTAGAAGATGTTTTTCATTCACCACCACACCCACTCATGGTCCCCATCCCACCAATGCCACCCCTCCGTTCCCTGCCCCCTCTTTTTTTTTTTTAAGATTTCACGTATTTATTTGAGAGAGAGAGAGAAGCAGACTCCCCGCAGAGCAGGGAGTTCGCCACAGGGGCTCAATCCCAGGACCCTGGGATCATGACCTGAGCCGAAGGCAGTCGCTTAACCCACTGAGCCACCCAGGCGCCCCTCCCTGTCCTCTCTTTATGGATCAACCTCACAAGCTGTCCTAGCACCAGAGTTCACAAATCCCAGAACTAGTTCTCAGGGCAGACAGAGGTTTAAAGATTATTTCACCCATAATTCATCTCTACCTGTCACTTCCGTTCCTCTTCTTAACAGCAGAGACCGGAAGTAGAGCAGACATGAGAGTTACAAGGGCTAGGGGTGTCTGTCCTGATTGCACATAGCTCCCTAGTACCACCGAGGGAGTGATGGCTGAAAGGCCTAAGAAACAAAAGGTTTGGGTTTCCAATGTTGGTTTCTCAAGAGCGGAGTGGCCAACTGAAATCCGATTCTCCGTGTGTAACACTAGGAATAGATGGCATCGTCTGTTGAAAAAGCCAAACACTTGAGCTAGCTTTTAGCCACCCCTGAAGGGTAAAATAAGACGCGCCCCCCTCCAAAAAAATCCCTTCTCTTCTCCAGAACCCAGCAATATTTTTGACATCTACCAGCACCAAATGGTAGCTATTTAAACAAAGAGGTGGATGACGCAGACTTTGGTCTGGTCTTAAGCAGGCAATCCATTAATATTGAATATGAGTGAGTGAAAAAGAAAAAATGTAGGCATGGCCACTGGGCAGAAGACAACTTGGGGATGCCTGAGCCTCTTCGCCTGGGGTTCTGTCGCTCCCTGCAGTGGGGGGCGGGAGGGACCCAGGGCCTCTGGACAAATTAGGTTTGGAGTTTGGGTGAGTAAGGGGCCACGCCTACGCTCGCTTCCCATCTTTCACCCAGGCAGGTCCCCAAACACTTGTCAGGCCACCCTGATGGATGGGCCTGGGATGGCCTTGTTTGCCGCCGGGGTGAGGCCCAGCAGCTGTTGAACAGGCCTGTGAGTGACCCTGGTCAGTCCTTGCAAGGCAGGAAGCACAGAAGAATAGAGTGTCCACTTAGCGCTCCCACAAAGGCAGTGGGAGGAACTCCCTCCCCTTGTGAGCAGGCCAGCAGCCGGCACTCTAATTACACACACAAATGAGGGAGGAAGGGGAGTGCAGGGAAGGGAGGGGGAGGGGATCAAAATTGCTCCCAAGCCACGAGCCATCCTACTCTGGTCCCCCACCAGACACTGGAACCTGCGGCCCCATGTGCATGGAAGCCAGAGATGAGGCCACATCAGCTCTCTACCCAGCGCCTTGTGGGACGACATCCCGGTCCCCAAGAGCCTCCTTAGGGCCTGGGGAGCTGGTGTGTGTTACGTGTTTCCATGGCCCAGGAAAGCCCCCTGCAAAACCTCTTCCTGAGCCCCGCACTTCCGGGGTGCCCCACTCAACTGTTTCTCCCCACGGGAAGAAAGAAGAAGGGAGGCCAGATCAAAGGGGACTCTCACTGCTTCATCCACGGAGCCGACATTGTGTTCGCTGGGGTGGGAGAGGGGAGGTCCCATGCAGAACTGCTCCTTTTTGGTGGGCATTTGCTGCTCCCCCTTCATCCACCCATCTGAGCCTTGTGCCTTACCCAGCTGGGCTTCATGACAATCTGGGAGACACTGGGGCTACCAGGGGCGGTGGTTCCTTATTGCAGAGGCCAGTGGAAGTGGGTCCACATTTTTCAAGACCTGAAGCCATACAATTTTTACAATGGCAAAGCATATCCAAAACCATAAACACAAATTAGGTCCAAAGTCTTGAAAGAGGCCCCACAAATGAAGGACCCCAAAGCTCTGGTCTCCTTCACTTCCTGATGAATCTGCATCTGGGGAGGTGTAGGTGCATGAACCCTCTTCTCAAGTTTCAGCTTCCTGAAAAGGGGCCAAGTACATCTGACCCAAACCCCAAGTGGGTGCAGGGGAACCACTCACAGGAGTCAGGAGGAACCACCTGAGTATCTTTCTTCTTTATTTTGCTTCCTCCCTCACACTTACAACGTGCACAAAGGGATTGCCATCTTAGGGGAGGTGGTGATATCAGAGTCCACATTGCCTGGTTGGCCCAGGGACCCGGCCCTCCTGATGAGCTCTTGGCTGGGCAAGGCCGCTTCAAATGGAGTCACTCGGCCACACAGGCACTGGACAAGCACGCATCCGGTGCCCATTGCATGCACTGTTTGGAACTAGGAGCTATTAAAGGAAAGGCAAAGCAGAAGTAGAAGTAGTAGTCAGCTGTCTCCTCCATGTGGGAGCAAAACCTCTTGGCCGAGAGATCGTGGAACTTTGCAGCCCTAGGTCCCTCCACGTCATGCTGGGTAATTCAGAGAAAAGGGCATGGTTAGGCCGAAAGTGATGTTAGTGCCCAGTGTTGGAACTGTGTGATGTGGGCAATGTGGAAGGTTGTCCTGGGCCTCAGTGGCTTCATCTGTGAAATGGAGCTTCAGAAATTCGTGTGTCTGAGGTCTGCTCTCATCCTCTGAAGCCGTAGGATTTCCATCTGGAGATTTGCTGTATTTATCTGAGCCATCTCATTGCTCAGGCAGTCCCCCAAGGAGGCCTGTAGCTCACTTGCCCAAGCTTTCCAGGTTCCCACTGCCGTATGACCATTCTGGCCCCAAGCAAGACTTCTATCTGATCACTTTGCAAACAAACAATTTTGTAATGAAATAGAAGAAATAGCTTTTGGTGTATGATTTTTCAAAGGGGCATATGGAGACGTGATGGAGAGCCAGGGATGAAGGAACGGGTGAGAAAAAATGCTCAAGAGCCCATGTCTTTTGAGGAACCACCCTGGCCGGCGCCATGATGGCTATGTACAAAAAAAAATATATGAAAGCAAAGGAACCAACATCCAAAGAGGCCAGTGCCAGGGGAGGGAAGAAGTGCCCAAGCTCTTCTCAAGGAGTGATAACTTTCACCAAACCGGAGGAGTAGGCTCCTGGGTAACCAACCTGCCAAGGGAAATCATCCAGGACAGAGTTGGCCTTGGCCAGCCTCTTCCCTCCAAAATGCAGTCAACTCGGGCTGCTCCCCAGTCCCGAAGGCAAGTCCCCGACTGCTCCTAGGGGTGCACCTGTCCTTTACCCCTGCCCCTAAACCACAGAGGGGTAAGGAATGTTCCAGTTCATGCTTTCTCTAAGACTGCTATAGTCAGCCTCTCCCCAGCAAGCCCCCTTGTATCTCATGAGCTCCTTCCCCCTCTGGCCCTCAGTTTCAGAATGATCCTTCCATTAAAGGACCCCCGTGGGAATCTTACTTTCCCACAGCCAGGATGGGGCAAAACTATCCCGGCCCATTCACCTCTTGGAGATTCTTGGATGTTTCTAGCTCCATTCTCTGACTCTCTTTCCCCCTCCCTCCCACCTCTCCGCCTCAAATAAGGCAACTCCTTGCAGAGGGCATGTCTCAGAGTGTTTAATAAACAATATAGGTCATGACCCGAGGCTCCTCATGACTGAGTTTTAAGCAAATCTGATTTCAGGGGCCAGGATTAGGTTGAACCCTAGGAAATTGTTGTGATTCAACCATATGGACAACCAGAAAGAATGGCTGTTTCATGAGCTTCTAGCTAATCAAGGATCCTGGTATTCAAATATTGAAAACGTGTTATCTGTCTTCCTACCTGCTCTCTTCCTAAACCGTGGGGATCAATTTGGAGGTTGAGGTTGGGGGGGCGGGGAGCAGTGTTTATTGTTCTCCATAAAATACATGCTTCTCAACTGGGGGCATTTTTGGCCCATCAGGAGGCATTTGGCAACACCCGGAGACGTTCTTTGGTTGTCACATGGTGTGGGATGCTCCTGGCATCTAGGAGAGACCAGCGATGCTGCTAAACGTCCCGCAATGCACAGCACAGCCCCCGCAACCAAGAATTATCCAGCCCCAATGTCAATAGCAATGCCCACGTTGAGAAACTGTGGCACCGAGCCTTACTGGGGACACAGAGCCTCATGGCCAAGCACACGACACTGAAGATACAGCTCTCTGAGTAGAGAAGGGGGTAGTGAGTTGGCCTCCTCTGCTCTGAGGCAGGTCAGAGCTGCAGCTTCTGGCCCCCCATGGCCCACACCCCTGATCTACAACCAGCCCCAGGACCAGCCACCTGTCAGGAAGTTCTTCCTCACTTCCCTCAGAAGTCTGACAGGCTGGGCATTTTTGGAGTCTCCCCAGGCCCCCCGCCCAAACTCCTGAGTTAGAAATTGGACTCGGTTCCCTGAGCTCAGAAGTCTCCCCAAGGGGGACGGGCAGGCCACCCATCTGCCCACCCGCCTCGCCCAGCAGCATGCAAAGCTCACCGCAAGGCTGCTTCAGCCAGGCTGCTCAAACCACAGCGCAGCCCTCCCGACCAGAAGAGAAAGCTCCCCTGGCCAGCTGTGGTGGGCTCGCCTTGTGTCTTGGAAGAGATCACATGTCCCTCTCCAGTGACGGGGAAGGGGATTTCAGAGGCTCTGGAGCACAGTATCACTCACCTCCCCCAGCAGCTGCCCTCTGCTAGGCAAGGAGCTAGGGTGGAAAGAGGCTGAGTAAATACAGCTTGTTTTCCCTGTACAGGAGCTCTATTTGCCCTTCATCTGCAACCACCTCAGTGCTTCCCAGCTCTGTCTGTTGGCAAAAAGTCTGCAAGAGGCTGAGGCTCGCTCCCATTTGTTTATGAACTTGAACCCAAGGTACAGCCGCAAAAGTCACCCGCTCCAAGAAATGGAAGGAATGTTGAGAGTCATCTAAACAAGGCTAAATTAGAATTTCCAAAAATAACACAGTCTCAATATTCTGCTCCAGAAGATTCCTAATAAAAGAGATCCCTCGGTCTCCTTGGAAAACCTGCCCTGGGTATCACAGGAACCTCAGATGCACGGTCATCTTCCTGCTACCCCAGCCTCTCTTCTTCCAGATGCAACTCAACACTCAGCAATAAAATGGGGGATATTTTTGAAAATAAAAACAGAAGACATATGATCCTCTTCCAGTACTTAGCCCATTCTCTGCTGCTAGGAACTTAAAACCCGCCTGCCGTTCACCAAATGACACGGAGTGCTGGCAGATGGAGCCGAGAGAGAAGGCTAAATGTATTTTAATGGGACCATTAGGATTATGTCAAAAGGTGAGAAAAAGGCATTGGCCAGCCAAGAAAATAAGCATGCACCTAAAAGAAATACAACGTAAGTCTGCCTTTCTTCCCTCTAGTCCCTTTTTTGCTTTCTCTAGGAATCTGATTCAGCAGGAGAGTTCTTAGTTCACGCACGAGAGGCAAGTGCATATTTTCTTAAGCCAAGCACTGCAGGCAGAAATATAGGAAGGCGGAAAGAGAGGAGCCCACTGATGGGAGTTAAGCCAAACAGGATCAGTGCAAATTTCAGACTAAGGCGGATTACAGAGTTATGACCTTACTCTGGACAAACCAACCAATCACCATACCTTCAATGCTGGCATTAATAAATCTTTGTTTTATGCTTCGGGATACCGGCTATTAAGGCTCAGGACTACACATAAGAGCTCAGAGCAGAACAGGGATCTTCACTGGAACGAAAAAACGTTCTGATGACTTTCTCAGACCTTGCTCAACACCAGGGAAAGGCTGACTCACATTTGCTCCTTTAATGCCCGAGGTACAGGTGATTTAGTAATACACTCCGGGAAAGAGACAGTTCCCGACCTTCTTTGCCTCTATCTGGGCCTTTGTGGTCACAAGAGCAAGAGCAGGTGCCTTTTGTGTGGCTTTTTACCGCTTACAAGGTCGTTTCACACATGTTTCCTCAGGAGTTCCTCAAGGGGAGAAGAAAATCCGTAATTTAAGGGCGCTTACTATCCCCATTTTACAGATAAGGAAAGAATCCAAGAAAGTAATGAGAAGAGCCTGTTTCTGATTTGCTGGGCTGCCACGAGTCAACACAGCAAAGCTGTGTAGCCACCAAGCCACCATACAGACATTATTTCTACTCGTTCCAGGGTCCCGAGATGGGGAGCTGTGGCTAGAACCCAGACATCTGCCTCTGCTGACAGCATTCTTTAGTTCCAAAAATATCACCTCGCCTGCGTGGTGATTTCCTCCCAAAACCGTCATATTAACAGTGTGGGGTGTGTGTGTGTGTGTGTGTGTGTGTGTGTGTGTGTGTTTGGTGTCATTTAGGGATGGTTAGTTACAATTTGACTGACCCCAGTCAAGAGTCCACCAAAGGTGCTAGAGGAGTACCTCAAAAAAACCGATGAAAATGCACACCAGAGCATTTGCTATCAGCACGAAAGATTCAATTTTGTCTTTCTTTTGGTGATGTGTTCAGTGTGTAATATACTGGTTGAGAGAAAAATTGCTCCAGGTACTACCACCGGGTATGAATAAGGCATAAAATCTGGGGATCCCTAATCTTCATATCTTAGAAGCAGCATGGTGGCTCTTCCACTGTGCTTTGCCTTATGTCCCTCTAATCGCTGGGGGAGGGGGGCACTCATCTGACCCCAAAACAGGCAATGGTGTCACTTCAGAGTGAACCTATTTTTTTTTTTAAGATTTTATTTATTTATTTGAGAGAGAGAGAGAACACGAGCAGGGAGGAGAGGGAAAAGCGGGCTCCCCATTGAGCAAGGAGCCTGACACAGGGTTCAATCTCAGGACCCCAGGATCATGACCTGAGCCGAAGGCAGATGCTTAACCAACTGATCCACCCAGGCACCCCCGGAGTGAATCTATGATGTGAGAGTTTTGTCCATGTGCCTGAACACTGACAGCACCGCTTGACCCACCTTTGGGAACTTGCTAATAAATGTTTGGTCTAAGATCTGGCTTTCAACCTGGTGATGAGGCTGAGGGGGACAAGCTGTCTAAACCTCCACCTGTCACTAATTGCCAGAGGCTGCCAGTATTGACCAAAGGGAGCTGCCAGTTGCTGAAATGCCACAAGGCGCGGTTTGCCTCTACTATTAGGGACCTCCCATATGCCGATGACGGCCCAGGCTCCGTGCAAGATACAGGGATGAGTAAAACGGGTCCAAACCTGTAAGGCCTGACCCACCAGAATAAAGATAAGATGGGAGGCCAGCAAATTATGCACAGAGTAGAAAGTGTTCAAGGCCCAAGGGAGAGAGAGCATGCATGTCCCACCGACATTCCTGTCCCTGTTGCCCAGCCTGGCACTCCACAGCAACCTACAGGAAGAATGGGCCCTGGCAGCAAAAGGAAGAAAGCAGAACTTTTCCGTAAGAAAGGAAATCTTCCAGCGGCAGAAACTGATGGTAGAAGAGACACTCATGAAATCAAGCTGGTAGCAGTGAAAAATAATCCCCTCAGGAACAGGAGCTCAGAGACAAGAGGATGCGATTGGAAAAGAATAGGAACCACCTAAGCCACTGTTTCCCATTCACATTTCCTCTTAAATATTATGTCAAATAAAAATGTTGACACTAAGAGTGAATTGAAACCAGGATCACGTGCCGTAAACAGAAGGGAACCATGAAAATAAATATCGTGATTGCAATGTTAGGGATTCCAGCAGGATCCTGAAGGCTGGGGAGCCTGGGGCTTGCTCCCTCTTTGTTTACCAAGACAAATGAGAATGAGAATGAAAAAGAGAAAGAGGAAGAAAACTGAGAGAAAGTAAGAATCAGTGATAGAGAAGTATTCAAGACATTTCAGAACCAAATGGAGACTTTTTTACTTAGTCAATGGGCATGAAACAGAACTGAAAGGCAATACTTTCTCGCTCTACAACCTGATATACTATTGAATGCCACGTGTAAGTACCGCCTGCAACCATCTCCCACTCCTCAGGAAACACCTAGTTTCCCCAGTGCTGTCCCAGGCAGAAAGACCCCAAAATGTCCTCAGAGGAAAGACAGTCCACACGCAACACTCAGAGAAGGAGAGTACACCATCACCCACAATAACCACTATAAAGTTTCGTTTTCTTATGAAATGCAACGACTGTTTAGAAATGATGACATGCATCCTTTAAAATAAGTATTAAGTCACTTTTCACCCCCAGAAACCTCCCTTTAAGATGATCTCAAACCCTTGTGGCTGTAAATTCTTTGATAATATATCAACTGACTCTATGTCAACGGGGGCAGCATAGGGGAAGCCCCCTTTAAAAATCCCATTTTTCAAAATATCTGAAAGCAGGCATTATCAAGGACATGACACCAGCAGGCAGTTAAACAAAATGAATCCATTAGGAAAAATTGGCAGAATGAGAACAAAAGTTTACCTTCTGGGCATGGCCAGTGGCAGAACCAATAGCAGATCAGGACTTACCTCCCAGGGTAACTGTCCTGAGAAACTCAGCACTCGTGAGGTCTTCAAAACCTGACAAGTCCCTGGTGCCCAGTACTAGACAAGGAAAAGGTCCAGTCACCCTCTGGTCAGCCCATAGAGTGCTGGGCCAAGGAAAGCCAGGTTAGAGGAAACACATCTAGAATCACAAAGTAAGGTGTACCTCAGATAAATTGCTAACATACTGAGCAGGCACACAACCTGCCCCAAGCCCCATCTTACACCCACAACTCAAGACCCGTAGCCGGAGACTCAACCCTTCCCTCCAAAATGCCCCTCACCCTCTTCAAAACCCCATCACGCCCTCTACGGAGCTCAGTGGAAGCCCTCGCACAACTGACACACACATTGGTTAGGACCACTAGTATTTAAACCCTACTCCCCAGAGTACCAGATTCCTGTCTGTTCACTACATCTTTTTGGCAGGCCTACTAGGAACCAGGGGCTGTGTTTGGGGCTGGCTGGGGTCCTCAAAGACTTCCAAGCTATAGGTCTCGGGAAAGACACAGGTGAAGGGGCAAAGAATAAGCCAGTGTCATAAAAATCATTTTGAACTGAATCCATTTGCATTCCTGAAATCCTTTATCCACCTAAAAGCAGGGCCTCCCAAAAGAACTCAATTGTCATAAATCCCCTCCCTGGGAGTAACTAGAATCTTCTCTTCCTGCGGTTGAGAAGTCGGCAGCCAGACAGATGTTGTCATGAACTACCATATCTCCCATCTATTCCCCTAGGGGTTCGATGATCTTTCCAAAAAGTTGCTTGCTTTTCCAGGAGTGGCCTTCCTCCCCTCCACCTTCCATGAAGTCATTTGTTCTCGCAGAAATGCCACTCTGCCCTTCCCTATCCTCTCTGCCCAGATCCCCAAATTCCAACCATTCCTTGAGCCACATTTCTTCGTGAATGCCCATGCTTACCTATGTCACTAAATCTGGGTTCTTTCCTCTTGCTGATCTGTCTTCTGTCAGGTTAACTTGCAAACCTCTAAACGCTAAACAGAAGAGGGTAGAAAGAAGGTTTTTCTCCCCCAACACAGGCAGTCACAGCGCAGGGCAGTTGGTATCAGGAAGGCCAGACCCTCCCCCAGGCTCTGCGCATGGGAGGGTGCAGCCGGTCACAGCACCTTCTAGTAACTTCAGGCCCACCGAGGCCTCCGGGACCCACAACTTCAGCTCAACACAGGCAGCGAAGGATGGAGATAACAGAGGGAACATGGCTCCCCTTGAAGTCAACAGACAGAATGTTGGGACACCCCCTCCCCCTGAGAGGTGGTGCCATCCATTCATCCCAGAGGCACATCCCACTGGGCTGCCCGGTGGGACACTTGTCCAGGGCTACACAGAGAATTTCCGCTCCCAGCCTGTCAGGCCAACACCTTTGCCAGCATGAGTTTAATAGACTTTAACAAAGGAAGAAAAAAAAACGGAAGAGGCCACATGCATGCCCTCCCACCCAGCGTAGGAAAAGTGGAAACCCTTTATTCTCCTTATGCCAAAATTTGTTTTGCTGGGAGAAGCTGCTTTTCACCGAGCCTCTAGGCTCTTTACCAGCCAGGGTCAAACAAAGAAGCTTAGAGAACCCCAGAACAAATAAACCAAAACAGCCCACAGAAAGCAAGGACAGGAAAGGCCCCCAGTTGCAAATGGAGCCAACTTCCACCCAGCCTGGGTGCCCCAGCCCAGCCCTGCACAGCCCTGATGATGCCCACCAGGACAGCTCTGTCTTCTCTTCATTAGTCTCCACGCGGCAGAGAATGTCAGGCTAAAGAATCCATCCAGAGAACTTGTCTCTCCTCCCCCCCCACCCCCACACACACACTCCTTCTTAAAATTATTAACATCCACTTAAAAGGAAGGGGCGGGAGTGGGGTGTAGCGCTTGCCCTCTTTTCAAATTGCTTGTGAAGGGGGTATTGCTTATCACAACAGGTGCACCGGCCACTCACAAAAAACAGAGGCAATGTGGAGCTGAAAGGCTAGGAAATTGCTTGTTCTCTTTGTCAGCTGCTCCTATGGGCCGTGCAAAGCCTGCTTAGGAGAGAAATATTGTGTCCCTGCTTAAAAAAAAAAAAAAAAAAAATGGGGGGGCGGGCAGGAGAAAAGTTTAAGGTTGCCAAGGGCTAAGAGAAGGAGAGAACAATGGTTGGGGGCTGGAATGGCAAGATGGGGGAGGGCTTGGTGTTCTGAGGCAATTTTGGAAAGGCAGTGGGGCCTGGTGGCTGGATGAGAAAGCTCCGTCCCAAACTTTCTGGAAAGCTCTGGCAGCCTATCCTCACCCCCACAGCAGTATTGGGGGGGAAAAAAACGACACCCAAGCTGGCTTAAACACACCAGGGGAACCAGAGAACACCCATATATATAGATGACGCAAACTATATCACCCTATATTATGTATATGAAATAAAAATGAAAGAAAAAGTATTGTTCAGAAACTGCCTTGTCTAGCAAGGCAGGACAGACCTGATTTAGTCACTCCTTAGGAGAAAAAAACGTCTTCAAAGCTATCCTCTTCAGCCACACGTCTTACTGCTAGATTAGGGAGTTGCCTGCGTGGGTAGTATTGGCCAAATGACCTCCTGCTCCCAAGTTGCGGGCTCTTCTAGCATCCTCGCCCATGCTCCCCAGACCCAACCCATTGAAGGGGCCCAGGCAGCGAAGGGGCAGTTCTCTCTTAGATACGAGGTATCTAAGATCTGTAAGATATGGATAAATTGAACTTTCTTCCCCTTGGGAAAGCTGTCATTATCATCTGAAAGAAGATTATTTGTGTTGCTTAAAAACAAAGATAAGCCAATGGTGGAAATAATGGCCTAAGACTCTGCCCCATTGCCCCAAGTAAGTGATGAGAAGGCAGAGCCACAGGCCACGAAGCCATTGGGTTTTAAGGTCGTGCAATGATTCTGCCATTAAGAGAAACGATGTGGATCTGAAGGGAGGGCTTTGGAAAGGCAGCATGGTAGGTCATTGAGTTACAAGGGAAAGCAGCGGCAGAATGGGGAGTGTGAATCCCATCATTTTTGTTACAATATATGGACCTTTTTTTTTTTTCTTAATCATGCCAGAAATCTGAGAACCAAAACCATCTACCCCTACACACAGCTTTGGACACTGTGGTCTAAAACTGCCACCCATACATACCCAGCAACCCCCATCAAACATTCTACACTAACAGGACTCCACTATCCCATTGTCTCTATAGCTTGACTTCATTATTTAGAAACCTCCTCAGAAGCCCATGAACTTTTCACTGGAAAACAGATTGTGTAAGCTCTAAAATTTTGAACCCCGCACCTCAAAATCCTCACCTGCTGTTTTCTACCAACCCTGGACTGTGGCGTCATGATCCTTACCCAATCCTTAAATCAAGCACTGTGCTGAAAGACATGCCTTAAATGAGATTTCCAAATCTCCATCTGTTTCAACCTCGCTGTTCCCTCTGGAGACACTGCCAAAGCTCTGAATGGTGTTTCCCTTACTGCAGGAAACACAGGTTGTCTTGGTGGCCCTTGGGAAGCCTGTGTTCACCTGAAGGAATCCAGAATATAGCACGGGGGGGAACTTCTATTTCTTTCTTCCTTTCTTCCTTCCTTCCTTTCCCCCCATCTTTTTCCCGCTGAATTCTCCTAATCTGCCTAAAAGCAGAGCCTCCCAAAAGAATTCAGCTACCGTAAATCCCCTCCTCAGGAGCTTTCCAAGCAGCAAAAATGGACTCCTATCACTGGAGACAAGAAGCCTGGCATTGGGATAAGGAATTGCCTAAGCAGACACCACAAAGCTATCCCATCTCCCATCTCTTCTCTTAAGGGCCCTTCATCTTTCCTAAAAGTCATTCGATTTCACCTTATTACCTTTCTCCTATTCAGATGGTACTCCTATTCAGCCCCAAACTGTAACTGCCATCTTGAATCACATTCTTCCGTGAAGGCCCACTTAGGTGTAGGAATAAAAATCTGTGCTTTCTCTCATTATTCTGTCTTTTGTAAATTTAATTTGCAGGCCCCCAAAGAAAGAAACTAAGAGGATAGAGGAAAAGATTTTTTCTCCATGACATGACAAATCAAAGAAAAGACATAGGCAGAAAAAGCCATTATCCATGACGAAAGTTAGTAGGATACTAGTACATAGCGACTCATTAAAGCCAAAGTTAGCGAAATTGATTAAAAACTGTAAACCCTTGGTATCCAAATGGGCTATATTCCCAGATCTTCATGAATCCCCAGTTATAATTCTCCATGAAACTCCTACTATCTAAGAACCATATTCCGTTGATCTCTTCACTCCTCAGTAGCATGAGCAGATGTATATCTTTCCAGAGGCTTTTTAAAAAGTTAAGAGACTTTACTTTTTAGAACAGTTTTAGAATTATAGAAAAACTGAACAAATGGTACATAGAGTTCCATAAAACCCCCACCCTCACCCCCTACATAGTCTCCCTTATTATTAACACCCTGCATTAGTGTGGTCCATTTGTTACCATTAATGAACCAAGACTGAGACATTCTTAAGAGCAAAAGTCCATACTTTTTCCAGATTTCCTTAGTTTTCACCAAATGACCTTTTCTCTGTTGCAGGATCCCATCTGAGGAACCACGTACATCTAGTTGTCACATCTCCTTAAGCTCCTCTTGGCTGTGATAATTTCCCAGACTTACCTTGTTTTTGATGACCTTGATAGTTTTGAGGAGGACTGGCTGGGTACTTTGTAAGACATCCTTTCATTGGAATCTGTGTGTTTTTCTCAAGATTAGACTAGAATTATGAGTTCTGAAGAGGAAGTTCCCAGAGGTGAAGTGCCATTTTTATCATACCGTATCATGTACGCATTCTCAACGGGACTTACCACTGTACGTGTTAACCTTGATCGCCTAGCTAAGGTGGTGTTTGTCAGGTTTCTCCGCTTTATTTTTTTTTTAAGACTCTATTCATTTGAGAGAGAGAGAGAAAGAGCATGAGCTGGGGGCAGGGTCAGAGGGAGAGGAAGAAGCAGACTAACCACTGAGCAGGGAGCCTAACGCGGGGCTCGACCCCAGGACCCCATGATCATGACCTGAGCTGAATGCAGACACCCAACTAACTGAGCCACCCAGGTGACCCAGGTTTCTCCTCTTTAAAGTTACTCTTTGTTTCCCCTTTTCCATACTGCGTCTTTTGGAAGGAAGTCGCTATGTCCAGCCACGTGAACAAAGTGAGGAGTTAAATAAAACAACCCTTCCTCGAGGGCAGAATATTTATAAGAATTATTTGGGATTTCCTGCACAGGAGATTTGTCCCTTCTCTGCTGTTCGTTGATGCATTTAATCCGTTATTTATATCCATCTAGATTCACAGGTATTTATTTTATACTTTGGATTTTAAATCAATACTACTTTATTTTGTGACTCAAACTGTTGCAGCTTTGGCCATAGGACCTCTTTCAGCCAGCTCCTGTGTCCCTTTGACACACCCCCCATTGTTGTGCGGGGGGCGGGGATTGGGGCTTGATTTGGTTTTGCACTTCCTTACTTACTGGCCCCACAAGATGCTCCTGGTTCACCTTGCATGTTTCCTGCCCCAGCCCAAGAATCGGCCATTTCTCCAAGGAGCTCAGGGCCATCTTTCACAAAGAAATTGAGTTTCTATCACAAGATGCTGGAGTGTAGACAAGACTAGCAGAGAGCAGAGCCAAATGGAGAGGCAGATGAAAGCAGGGTGGTCAACATGCTGGGTACCCTCCTTAGGACTGCTTCTTGCTGCCCCTACCCCCTCCCACCCCCAGCCTGATGACCAGTATGAGTCAAGTTCATGCCTCCATTTTTATCTTAAATATTTTATCTTTCTTCTGATTAATGCACTTACACAGAATGATTTTTGAATTTTGTGCCCCAGTAAAATGACAACATATGCGACATGTCATGGGCCTTCTAGAATTGTTTGGTAATAGCGAAAACCAGGTCATTGCAGAGATACAGAGCACATCGTGCAATCCCAGCCATTCCAACCTACTTCTGTGTTCGATATCCTGCTGTGAGTCAATGTTTTCGGCCTTGAGGGCAGCACTATACCACGCCTATAACCAGTTGTTCAGGATACTTTCCTTTACTCATCTCTCCCATCTCCAAGTTCAAAGGTACTTTCCCAATTGGTGGGTTTTTAGCTTTTTTAGTAGGGAGCCCTTTTCTCATATGAAATCACTATACAGAGAATTTTAACACGTGGAAGTGATAAAAAGTGGTATTTTATTACTAGACATGTCTTACAAACTCAAATTAATATTCAACTGGAATAAAACCAGTAAGAACAATGGTGCTTGGGTGCACATACAATTTTTAAGTGGGGAGCTATGGAAAACAGTGGTCATCCTCCATCAACCTTATCAGCCAGTTTATTTCTGTATTTCGTTTTAGCGCAAAACGTCAAGAAAATTTTGATTGACAAAAATGTGTTTAAAAACAGACACCAGTTGCAACTACTTTGCCGCAGTTCATCTTACAGTCTTAAGAGAGTCTCAATTAAGTTGAGGATGCAGAAGAAGCTGTATTATAAAGTCCACGCAAAAAAAAAATGCTTTAATTTCATAGCAAACGGTAACATCTTGGGAATCTTCCATTTTTTTTAATATTTGTCATTGTTACATAGTTTTATGGCAGGTATTTTTAATAGCTTAGACTATTTTTAAATGAAGTGTTGTAAACATTTATGGCAACTCTTAAGTGCCATCCCAGAATATAAAGTTTGTGAGGGGTGCCTGGCTGGATCAGTCGGTGAAGTGTGCGGTTCTTGATCTCAGGGTTGTGAGTTTGAGCCTTGTGTTGGGCGTAGAAAGTATTTAAAAAATAAATAAATAAATAAAAAGTTGTGAAACACTTGCTAGTGGCTGGGCAGTTGTATTTTCTGTAAGTCCCTCCCCATCCAGCTAAGTGACTTATTTAACTACGCTATTTTTAATCCTCTTGACTTGGCATTATATAGCCCATTTCCTCTGGGAACAGAATTAGGGAACAGAATTCTTGCTGAAGAGTTAATGGCTGATGTCCCACACTTGGGCTCCTAATTATGTAAATATTAAAGGCCCTTGAATTTCTAAAGAATGCCTAATGGAAGAATTTTAGACAGGAGGGCATGTAGTGGGAGACATTTTTCCAAAGACAGGGTTTTCCCTGTTTTGAGAGTATACAAAGCTAGTCATATTATAATAACACAAATCATTCAGAAATACAGTGCTTACTGTGACACAGGCCCTACTCTGGATTGTTAGTGTTTGTGCATACCAACTCAATCGAATCATCCTACTAACTCAATCGAGTCATCCTACCAGACCTATGAGGTAGGTACCACTCTATCTCCATTTCACAGATTAGACACTGAGCCCAGAGAGGTTAAAAAAAACTTTTCCCAGGTTTCACAGCTTAAAACTGGCAATACCAGGATTTAAACCTAGCCACTCTGACTCCAAAATCCATGATCTTAGACAATATACTGTTCCTGGATACCGTAATTTCTGTAGTCGGTGGGCCTGCAACATACTTATTTATTCTACAAAAATGCCTCTTTATAGAGTGCCTGTTTGCAGCCATGTTTGACCTCAGACAGATGCAGAGAAGACCGTTACAAACGTGCTCAAAACCTCTAACCATGCCCCCTTTGCAACCTTAAACCGCCCATCTGCAGCTCACACACATCAGCGGCTCACACACATCAGCCACAGGAGCCTATGGGCCGCTCACACCACACTCCTCGGCTCTCCTGCCTCTAGGTGTTTGCTGAAGCTGCTACTAAAAAGCCCTTCCTCTCCTAAGACCCTGGTGAACTTCTTCTTCTAAAAGCCTCAGGCCCAATCCTATCTTCTCCATAAAGCTTCCAGAGCCCCTGAATGAAATTTCTCTCTCCTTCCCTTGTATTTATGCATACTCTCTCTGGGCTTCTCTTCTAGCAGCTTGCATGGATGGTAAGCTTCTTAAGAAAACCTAAAGTATATCTTTTCATTTTCTATGTCCCCAGAACTAATAATCAATACAGCATTTGTAGAATCTATTTGTTGTTATATTCTTAAATGCATATATTGTATTCATGCATATGTAAAATATAACATTTTAATACAATGAGTCCTCTAAAAATGTCTGTTGAAATGCATAGACAACAAATAGTGGGTGCCAATTGGGAGCCTAACTGTATCATTGAGGAAGTGCAGTTCCTGTTTCTGGGAGCTTACGGTCTAATTGTAGGGACACCAGACAGGAGAACAACCACAAATTATGCTGATGGGCAGATAGTGAAATGGGGTGGAAACACAGCAACTAGTCATCCGGAGGGCCAAAATTTAGTCCTGGCCACGACACCACCTATGTGACCTTGGACAAGTAGCTTTTTCTCTTCTGAGCCTCGGTGCCACCCTCAGTTAAAGGAGGCTCGATGGTGTTAACATTCCTTCGGTGAGTCCGTGAGCAGCCTGGTGATCGCCAAGAATGCTTTGTGTAGGAGTGCATCCTGCCAAGGAGATGTGACACGCCAGAACTCGTGGAACGAGGGGCCCTCTCTCTAAACCATCAAGAAGCAATCAACCACAATAAATACCAAAATAAATAAAATTCAGAAGAGGCCTCTTGGGAAAGTGTCAAAGTTGCACGGAGTGTTGTCATGACAGATCAAGTCAAGAGAGGAAGTTCTGAAGGGAGCCCAGAAGGGTTGCTGGGAAGGAAGGGATGGGTAGGGCTTACCCATCCATGAATCTGGCCCCAGCCACCCCATCATTACAATGACGCGGTCCAGCACTGTGGGGAGAGAGCCAGGCCTGCCCCTCGCTTAGACCAAAACCTCCCAGAGCCATCGAACAATTTTCTCTGTGGTTCCCTGAATGCTGAGCAACATTCTAATGACTAGTTTTGCTCTCCAGCTCCTGGTGTAATGAGACAGAGGACATTTTCCTCCTTTAGCAGCTGGAATGAGACTTCCTCTTGGGGACGGTCCTAGATTCACCGGGAAGAAATCCGTTGATTAACCAACCTGGGTTGAGGAATAAAATCCCAAGCAATAAATAATAATTCGGATCTGCCTTCTAAGGAGGCTGGGTCCCAAGTCTTAGGGTCCTTTATTTTGTGAGCATTTCAGTGAGTCTAGTCTATAAACTTGACTATGACTTTGGTCACAACTGAATCACTCTTTAGGATGAAAACGGGAAGAATTTGAGAATTACAGGAAAATCAGGGTGGGAGAGTGGGGAGAGGAACCAGAGACGTCAGGCACCGGGTGGATTCAAGACACTTTGGGGAGGGGCGCCTGGCTGGCTCAGTCGGCAGAGCATGCAACTCTTGATCTCGGGGTTGTGCCTTTGAGCCCCACATTGGGTATAGAGATTACTTCAAAAAGATTGAAAGTCTTTAAAAAAAAAAAAGTGGGGGGGGGGAGAGAGTCTTGGGAGAGAACAAAATATTTAATGGGAATTTTAAGTTGTTCGCTGCAGAGTACGTGGTTTGTCTCCTCATCTCCCATTCCAGAATGTTGCTGCAGCAGTTTTGAAGAATCCTGAGGAGGTTCTAAACTCTGCACACAGCTTGGTGCAGAGATGCCATATGGAGTCACACAATGCAGAGCAGCGGGGGCCTGTGGACCACGACAGACCCATTTCCCCAGGACGAGGCAGAGGCAGGAAGCCCTGCGTGGTCTCCATAAGTACAGGCTCATCATAAAGTAGCACCTCTGCTTTCTGTGACATAAGCCACCTTGCTGGGAGTTAGATTAGCTTGCATCAGCCCCCCAGAGAATGATGACCCCTGGGGAAATCGTGAGACAAAGTGTCTGAACTCACCCAGCTGGGGAACAGAGAAAGTCAATGGCTTTACCGTCCTCGGTTCAGGGCAGCATTATTCACTATCACCTGAAAGACTCCAGGGACCTACAGACTTGTCAACGGATGCCACACTCAGACCTCCTCAGTCATGACCTCGGTAAATCGAACCATAGGGTGATGGGAGATTGTAACTGACCTCCATGACACCCAATTCCAAGCTTTTATGTTCCAGGGCGCCTCGTGGCTCAGTTAGTTAAGCATCTGACTCTTGATTTCAGCTCAGGTGAGCTCAGGGCCATGGGATCGAGCCCCATGTTGGGCTCCACACTGGGTTGGAGCCTGCTTGGGATTCTCTCTCTGCCTCTCCCTCTGCCCCTCCCCACCTGCTCTCTCTCTCTCTCTCTCTCTCTCTCTCTCTCTCTCAAACAAACAACAAGAAAAAAACCTATTCCATCTTATTCAGAGCAAGCAACCACCTGAAGCTTTCTAAATGGAACTAAATGGATTGGCTCAAGAATCAAGCCGCGGGGCGCCTGGGTGGCTCAGTCGGTTAAACGTCTGCCTTCAGCTCAGGTCGTGATCCCAGGGTCCTGGGATCGAGCCCCACACCGGGCTCCCTGCTCCGCGGGAAGCCTGCCTCTCCCTCTCTCACTCTCCCTGCTTATATTCTCTCTCTCTCTCTGTCAAATAAATAAATAAATAAAAATCTTTAAAAAAAAAATCAAGCCACTAACATAATCAGCAGCAGAAAGAGAGTGAGCATTCTTAAAAAAACGGGCAACTTGTCCCCAGAAGTCACCTCAGAATCCAGGGGTCTGCTCTCCTGTTCTGTATCCAGATGAGAACATCAAAGAAAGGAAAGCAGAGGAAGAGATGTGAGCTGGAAAACTCTCACCTGCACACACACACCCACATCTGTCCCGCCTCAGTCACGACTTACTTTAAGAGATTCAACAACATGGCACACAGGAGGGAGAGAAGGCCTGGAGGAGACCAGAGACCCTGGACGCCGCAGAAGATTTCCGCATCTGGCTTTGTGCACCCCTTTGGTGAGAGGGAGGACCGGCCCCGCTCAGGAGGACAGCGGCAGCCACTGTGAGGAGAGGAGCCAAGTTCAAGGAAATGCAACAGGAAAGAGAGCAGGAACACATCAATCAAGCAATCCCCAGTGAGGATCAGATACTGCTTTCCTGAGCAGGCGCACATCCCCAGCCCAGACGCCAGCAACTCGTCTTAAATGCAAGTCACGATAATGTAGACCAGGTGTTTCGACTTCCTACCATGATGGCTGGCAAGACCATCAGCGGAGAGTCATAATGGCAACAACATCTGAAGTGCATCTGTGTTGAAACACAGAACAGGCGAGCTTTTCTTTCTTCTCCAAGTAGGTGTCTGTTCTGCATTTACATGGTGATAGCATCACGGAGACTTGGGACCGCGAGGCTTTTTGGAACAGCTCTCCCAGCCTTGAGAGTAACACTGGTGTTTTCTTTTTGCCATGGTTGTTTGTTTTAAAGAAAAAAAAAAAAAACACCCTGGTGATGGGAAATGTCGCTTCCCCGAGGCAACTGGCATCTTCAAGAGCAGGAGCCATGGATGCCCAGGGGTGATCCCCAGACAACCACAGAAGCTAGGAACTTAGGAGGCACCAAAAATCATCTGTCCCCGATCCGTCCCCTCGGGCTGCCCCCGTCCATAAAAAGGGCCCCTTACAAATGTCCTCAGGAACACAGGCACCGTGTTTCAAAGTTAAGACCTCGGAATCTAATACAAATCCATTGCCTTTTTGAGCAGTGTCTCTGATCAGCCCAGCCGAGGTGAGGTTGTCCTAAGAATTCAGCAGCGATTCACAGCCTTTCACATAATTCAGCTAAGGTACCGCTGGGCCTCCCGGGGACCCGAACTGGGAAGCAGAGCCACACTTTCTCAGCTGGTCTCTGTCTCTTTCTACCTCTCTGTCTTTCCACTTCTGCTCTCCTGTTTTCTTTCTTTTCTTCTTCTTTTTTAACTTATGTATTTATTTAAGTAATCTCCACCCCCAACATGGGGCTTGAACTCACAACCTGGAGATCAAGAGTCATGTACTCTTCCAACTGAGCCAGCCAGGCGCCCCCCTGCTCTCCTGTTTTCTCTCTCAACAAGTCTTCTCCACTTGCTCATCGTGGTCCTAATCCGGAATGCCAACCCCAGCCTGCGTCTCCACAACCTCCCGGGTCTTGGGCCCAGGGCCAACGGAAACACCTCAGCACCAAGTTCCAGGAAGTGACCTGACTATGGCTTGGTTCATTTGTTTGAACCAAGCCATACCGGTCACAGGTGGCGAGCAAGGTCTTCTGGTCAGATGTCCTCCCTGTATGCAATCAGCCAAGGCCTCCTGCACCCCAGCGGTCCCAGGTAGGGAAGGCCTCCTGCACCCCAGCGGCCCCAGGTGGGGAGAGTCTCCTAGGAGGAGGAAAGCAATTATACTGAGCAAGCCCCTTGTTTTTATTTACCTCCCTATGTATAAAATCAGGGTGATGATATCTTGTCATTAGTTACCAGCCCCATTGGCAGGACCACAGGACGTAGGTTTGGGTTGGGTTGGGTTTTTGAAGGAGAGCTTTTGTAATTTCAAGGCCCAGGACACAAACCTGAGACCCAGAGCCCAAACTCGCCTGGCAAAGAGCCAGGAGCACTTCCAGCAAGCGGAGGAATCTCCCATCTCCTGAGTGTGCCCGCAAAGCAGAGACCACTTCTGGGTAGAAGGCCAAACTGCTGTAGGGAACTGAAAAGCCTCGGGCGTCCCACAGCCCAGTGACAGAGAGGCACAGAGAAGCGTTTCTCCATAGGGGTGCTGCTGGCATGGGTGGGGGTGGGAGGCAGGCCAACCCGTTGTGGGATGGGACTACACCTGTACTATTCACAGCTCCAGCCTCAGCATCGGGCATTCCCGAGGTGCCCCAGATGCTGTGACTACGACACCAGAACCATCCCCCACATATGGCCGAATGCCCTTTCGGGGGAGTGCCACCGCTGGGGCCAGATGCCACCAGGGTAAGCGTCCCGTCTGGGGACAGCTGTGCCCTGGGGGAAAAAAAGAAGGGATAGCTGTAAGTCAGTCTGAAAGAATTTAGGTCTGACCCGAGCAGAAACCTCTTGGAAGGGATGCGGGGGGCTCAGTCGGTTAAGCATCTGCCTTCAGCTTGGGTCGGGTCGTGATCCCAGGGTCCTGGGATCCAGTCCCACGTCCCTCTGCCCGCCACGCCCCCGGCTTGTGCTCCCTCTCTGTCTGACAAATAAATAAAATCTTTAAAAAAGAAAGAAAGAAAGAAAGAAATCTTTTGGGAGTCAGTTTTAAAACAGTATAACAAATTGCCAAAGAATAGTTATAGACTCTTTGGAGTTATGAGGGAGGGTGTGTGTGTGTGTGTGTGTGTGTGTGTGTGTGTGTGTGTGTGTGTGTGTGAGTCTCCTGATTCAAGAAGATAACCATCTTCTTAAAACAGTGTAAGTCCATCCCCACACAGACATAAGAGTTGAAATGACTGCCTGGACTTTAGGATGGTACCTGGAAAATCGGTGGTGAGGAGTCTAAGGGACTAGAATTAATGTCCCATATTCTGTTAAAAGACACGTAATAATATCATTACTGACAGCCATGATTACACACTCTAATGAGGCACAGTTACATGTTAATAGTAGTTATGGTCACTTTCAAATAATTGACAGGAATACAGAGACAATGCCTGGTGACAGCAGGCAAACACATCGCTGCCCTGTGCACGGGCGTGTAAGGTCGCTAACGTCTTGCTGATAAGGATCTCACATACTAGCCCACAACGTTCCTCGGACCCCTATTGATTTCCTTCCGCGGAGGCCGAGCCACAATTCTCCCTTCCATAAGAATAATTGGTAGCCTTCGAAATTTCCCTAGAAACCCGCTCAGTCGGATTTTCCACAGCCACGAGGAGGAATTAATACAGGAACCAAACCGGTCTTGCTTTGCCGGCTTACCCACTCCATCCTGACCCGCCGCTGATGAACTCATCGTGCTTAAAAATAAAATGTGATTATGTCAGAAAAGGGAAGCTGCCCAGGGCTCCCTGGCCACTCCAGAAACTCCAGGGCATGGCTCATTTTTCCGGAGTTTGGTTCTTGGGGATATTTTTTTTTCTCCTTATCCCTGGTCCCCAGAAACGTGGGTGGTAGCAATAACGCCTGGGTACTAGCCAAGTGGGTTTTCTCCCTAATGCCTCCACCAGCCAGTTTGTGGATTGGGGTAAGCATTTCCCTTTGCCAAGGATTCCACGGGGCAGGAAAATGGGCATCACAAGACCGTCCTCACCTACGTTGGGAGGGGTGTGAGGAGGAGGTCAAGGGGCCTCATGGATGAGAATATGAAACCGCGCCCCTGGGGCCACCCCGGAGGTGAAGCTGCTTCCCGGGTTTGAGGAAGTTTGGGATCTTTGGGAGCGATATGGTGATTCTAACCTAAATCCTCCCATCCTTATGGAGGCCTGCTTGCATGCGCTCTGTCGGGGCTGGAGGAACACAGCAACGATGGCGTATGCGCTGGGGGGTACCAGAATACGCGCCCCCCCAATATGCCAAAATATCTGTCTCTCTGGCATATGGATTATTTTCAGTTAAAGGCCCTTGAGGACTAACAGTTTGGGGCAAGCTCTAAAACCGGGGCACAGTTTTCCATTTGTAAAGGAAGTTTACCTTTATAAAGGAAAGGAAGGAGGGTTGGACAACTCTTCATCAGTGGTGAAGGAAGGCAAGGAGTTATATCTTCACAACCTGGCCAAGTTGGGGGCACATGTGACTCTTTTTTTTTCCTTTAAATTGTATTTATTATGTTAATCACCATACATTACATCATCGGTTTGTGACGTAGTGTTCCATGATTCATTGTTTGTGCACAACACCCAGTGCTCCACGCAGAACGTGCCCTCTTTAATACCCATCACCGGGCTAACCCATCCCCCCACCCCCCCTCCTGCACATGTGACTCTTGATCTCAGGGTTGTGAGTTCAAGCTCCGCTTTGGGCCTAGAGCTGACTTAAAAAAATAAATAAGATAAATAAATCTCCACAACAAACCTCACTAAACAACCTTTGTTTACCATACTTTTCCTGGGCACCTTCCCATAACTTGACTCTGCCACCCAGAAGCCCAAAACCACCTTCGTTATCTTAGCCCAAGATGGTACAGAAAACCCATGTTCTAACCACCCCTTTGGGTTGCTCATCTTCGACTGCTCCCCTATGTACACGCGTTAATAAACTTCGGTTTTTCTCTTGTTAATCTGTCTTTGGCCCCAGCTGGAGAATTTCTAGAAACTTCTAACCTGAAGCACTCCACCTGATGCAGGTTTGGGGTGTTTAGTCTGATCATCCAAGGAATCCCAGAAAATCTTAACACTTGTTCTGAGTCATTCATCTGGATGCACACTGCTGGGATGAGAAAAAGAACCCAGATTTCTCATTTTAGAGATAATAAAACCGAAGCCCAGATTAGTGAAGAATCTCATGCTTCTACTAAGAAAGCTTTGTATTAAAAATTACCTCCTTTATAAATCCTCAAATGAATACATGATATTTGAATGCTGCATGATACCACAAGACAGATGAGCATTGATTTAAACGCCGCGATCTGACAGATCTGGCCATCAGTCATAACCTGACGTCTCAGGAGAGCCATCCTTTAGACATGGACTTGGTGATAGCATGAGCAGAATTGACAGCTGAACCAACTCTGCATTGGAGCCATCCCCTTCCCCAGCGGCTAGGGTGCCGGGGCTCCAAGTGGAGCCTGCAACAATATGGCCAGTATCACCCCGAGGGTTTGCTGAGCCCATCCCAGCATTTCTAACTGAGGTCTGAGTGGGAGGCGAGAATCCGCCCTTCTAACAACAGTTCGTGCTGATGTTAATGCTGAGGCCACAGAGTATAGGGGAGACGGTGCTGTACTTTGAGAAGTCGGTGTTAAGACAAAGATGGCCCCTATATATTTAATTTACACAAATTTTAAGAAAACTGGTAATTACTTTTTTTTAAGATTTTATTCAGAGAGAAAGAGAGAGAGCACAAGCAGGGGGAGCAGCGGGCAGAGGGAGAAGCAGACTCCCCGCCGAGCAAGAAGCCAGATGTGGGACTCGATCCCAGGACCCTGGGACCATGACCTGAGCCAAAGTCAGGCGCTTAACTGACTGAGCCACCCAGTCACCTTTTAAATGGTGCTATGGGCTGAATTGTACCCCACCACCCAAAATTCATATGTTGAAGTTTTAATCCCCAGTCCCTTAGCATGTGACCCTATTTGGAGATAGGGTTTTTAAAGAGGTGATTAAGTTAAAATGAGGTCTTTAGGGTATGACTGGCGTCCTTATAAGAGGAGGAGGTTAGGACACAGATGCACACAGAAGAAAGGGAGGCACAGGGAGAAGACCTCCGTCTACAAGCCAAGGAGAGCCCACAGAAGAAACCAACCCTGCCAACACCTTGCTCTCAGACTCCTGATTTCCGGGATTATGAGAAAGAACTTTGTGTTGTTTAAGCCAGTCAGGCTGTGGTATTTGGCTAGGGCAGCCCCAGCAAACTAATACGTGAGGAGAGGTAGGACAACGTGAAGGATTATACTAGGAACCAAGGAGTATGAGTTCGAGCATCAGCCCTGCCTAAGGGCCAACAAGATTCTTCCTCTAAAGTCGCCGGACTTCCCACCTCAACTAGTCAACACTCTTCTGTCAAATGGGAGCAGCAACCTACCTTCTTTCTGCCATGTGGGGTCTTTGCGAAGATGAAGACTGGGAATTTACGAGAAAGTGTCTTTTGAATTGCAAACTTCTCTGCCCTGGCTCTGAACAAGTAGAAATCCACATCACCATCGTCGTCGTCATCATCACCACCTGTCTGAAGACACTGGAAAGGTGTGGAACTCTCCAAAATGCCAGGACCCAAACCGAAGGCTCACCTCAGTGAGGCAACACTTCATGTGCTGGTTTTTTAAGCAGTTTTGAGCTGGAGGCTGAGAAACCATGCAGAGGTTGTAACTGTAGAGAGAACTAGGGAACAGGAAAAAAATCAGTAGAAAATACCTAAACTCAAGTTGAGGGAGCAAAATGGACCAAAAACATGGAAGAAAGAAAGCATAAGAGACGCACAGGTCATGTGTCCCATAAAGAGATTTAACCATCCAAACATTAAGAGATGTAACTGGAGTCCCAGAAAGGAGGAGAATGGGGGCAGAAGCAATAGTTGGAGAATTCTCCAAAATTACCACTAGCCACCAAGCCACAGAATCCAAAAAGTAACAAATAGAAATAGTACTGGGGGCTCCTGACTGGCTCAGTCAGTGGAGTGTGGGACTCTTGATCTTGGGGATAAGTTCAAGCCTCACGTTGGGCATAGAGATTACTTAAAAATAAATCTTGGGGCACCTGTGTGGCTTAGTCAGTTACGAATCTGCCTTTGGCTCGGGTCATGATCTCAGGGTCCTTGGGTCAAGCCGATATGTTGGGCTCCCTGCTCAGCAGGGGATCTGCTTCTCCCTCTCCCCCTCCCCCTACTTGTTCTCTGTCTCTCTGTCTCTCTCTCTCTCTCTCTCTCTCTCAAATAAATAAATAAAATCTTTTTTTAAAAATCTTTTAAAAATAACATAAGATAAATAAAAAATAGAAATGTTACAAACCCCAACCAGAATAAACACAAAGAAAATAGTGAAAAGTTGTTCAAGTATTAAGTAACATTATGTCCTAATTACACATACGGACTGTTTGGTGAAAAAGGAAGTGTTGAGATTGTTTGCTGAATCCAAAGGGCCAAAAAGAGCCAGAAAGAGGGACAGGGCACCTGGGTGGCTCAGTTGGTTAAGCGACTGCCTTTGGCTCAGGTCATGATCCTGGAGTCCGGGGATCGAGTCCCACATTGGGCTCCCTGCTCAGCGGGGAGTCTGCTTCTCCCTCTGACCCTCCCCCCTCTCGTGCTCTCTCTCTCTCTCTCTCTCTCTCTCATTCTCTCTCTCAAATAAATAAATAAATAAAATCTTTAAAAAAAAAAGAAAAGAAAGAGGGACAGCCCCCAAGAAAAAAGGTACCCACCACCACTCGAGAAATGCTAATACTGAGTTAATCTTTGTAAATATTAATTCAGTTTTACTGATAAACAGTTGTAAATACTATTTAGTATTCCTAACATGTTTGGAAGAGTACCTAGCACATAGTAAGAGGTATAGAAGTCTTCTTTTAAAAATACATAGAATAAAAAAATATTGAATGTAGAGGCATTTTTAGGCAACAGGCTTGAGCAATAGAAACTTGATGGAGGCAAAAGGGCCCATAGGGACCACGGAGCCGAATACAGACAGGTTCGTTAAGGACCCACATCTAGGGCACCTGGGTGGCTCAGTGGTTGGGAGTCTGCCTTCGGCTCAGGTCATGATCCCAGGGTCCTGGGATCAAGCCCCGCATCGGGCTCCCTGCTCAGCCAGGAGCCTGCTTCTCCCTCTCCCGCTCCCCCTGCTTGTGTTCCCTCTCTCGCTATGTCTCTCTCTCTCCGTGTCAAGTAAACAAATAAAATCTTTAAAAAAAAAAAAAAAGGACCCACGTCTAAATAGCCACAAGCCCTAACTAACCAGTGGGCTACTTACAACCAGGCCCAGGTACCAAAAAAGGGAAAATTCCGTATGTTCCCATAGCTCCTCACTCTGCCCTGTGGCCCCTCACCACTGCCTCCTGGCAGACAGGCTCTCCTTTGCCGTCCTGCCCGCCACTCCCCTGCAGTATATTCAATAAACTTCTATCTCTTTTGTTCTGCCTTGGGTGAATTCTTTCACTGCCCATGCCACCAGCCACCACCGGATCAGAACACCCCATATTTGGTGGCCCCCCATCAGATTGGAGCACCCCACACCGAATAAGTGGTTTGTTTAGTACACTCTGCTTCGAACCTCAGTTAGAGAAATTCCAAGAGAAGAAGCTATTTTATCAAAACAAGGATTTAAAAACTGCAACGGAAGAATCTGCAATTTTCTAAAGCAAGGGTTCTTAACCTGCGGTCCTTGGACCCCTCAAGGGGCCCATAGAAAGAATTCGAGGTTTCAAAAATTGGGAGGGAGGGGGTGGATTTTATTTTTATTTTCACCAGCTTCCAACTGAAATTTAGCATTTTTCTTCTATTCTGAAGGTAAGCAATAGACCACAGTCGTATGAGCAGTAACTATGACTTTGCCACCAATAAAAACCACATATCGCATGCCATTGTTTTAGATATCACAAAATACCATTTATACATATTACTATTTTGAAATTATGGCATTAGATCTGCCACTAGATTTTTTTTAAGTTTTTTATTTTAATTCCAGTTAGTTAACATCCAGTGTTATATTAGTTTCAGGTATATGACACAGTGAGTCGGCGATCCCAGACATCACCTGGCACTCATCACAAGTGTCCTCCTTAACCCCATCACCTGGAGAACCTGGCTGGCTCAGTCAGAAGAGCGTGCGACTCTTGATCTCCTGGTCATGAGTTCAAGCCCCATGTTGGGTATAGAGATTACTAAAAAAAGATAAATAAATAAACTTAATCCCATGGGGCGCCTGGGTGGCTCAGTTTGTTAAGCGACTGCCTTTGGCTCAGGTCATGATCCTGGAGTCCCTGGATCGAATCCCACATCAGGCTCCCTGCTTGGCAGGGAGTCTGCTTCTCCCTCTGACTCTCCCCCCTCTCATGTGCTCTCTCTTTCTCATTCTCTCTCTCAAATAAATAATTAAAACCTTTAAAAAATTTAAAAAATTTTAAAAATTTAATCCCCATCACTTATTTCACCCATCCCCCTACCCCCACCCCACTACTAGATCTTGATGCTTGGCCCACTAATAGGGGATGGTAATGTATATATGGTAAATTTGGTGTTTCAAAATAATTTTATAAATGTACTTTAATATAATTGGTTTCCTCTGCAATTCCATATATTTTACTTTGTGCACTTCAAGAAATTATTGTGGGGTGCCTGGGTGGCTCACTCATTAGGCATCTATCTTCGGCTCAGGTCATGATCCCAGAGTCCTGGGATCAAGCCCCGCATCAGGCTCCCTGCTCGGCGGGAAGCCTGCTTCTCCCTCTCCCACTCCCCCTGCTTGTGTTCCTGCTCCGCTATCTCTCTCTCTCTGTCAAATAAATAAATAAAACCTTAAAAAAAAAAAAGACATTATTGTGAGAAGGAGTGCAAATCTTTCATTCACCCGAAAAGGGTCCATAATACATATTTTTTTAATGTTAAGAACCCCTGATCTAAAAGAGCATTGGTCAGTTTCTCGAAACCTTAAAATCAATTTCTCAAAGTAATTTCACTTTATTGAATGTGCATAAGGAGACTTTAAAACAAATACCATAGAAGTGAGAGGGTCAAGAGCTCAAAAATAATTAGGAGTGATTGTACTGATCAATTAGCTTCAAGGATCAAGATAAATGTAAAATACCCTTTTGTTTTTAGGCTCCTCATTTCTGAATAAATCGTTAAGCAGAGTCCCTTGATTTATACTGTTAATGCTATTTCCTTCTCTCATTTCCCCTTTCCTGCTCCTTGGCATGCCTCTGGTGGAAAGCACCTCCTTCCACCAGCCACCGAGTCAAGGTTCTGCAATCAAAACCAGTTCTCAATTATGAAAAGTACAGCGTAGGGAATGTCGTCAGTAATATGGTAATAACTTTGTATGGTGACAGAGGGTAACTGAGCATTTCATAACATATATAATTGTCTAATCACTATGTTGCACCCTTAAAACATATACTATTATATATGTCAACTATCTTTCAATTAAAAACAAAAATAGATAAACAGTTCTCAACCTACCTTGTCTGGGGACTGTCACATTGAAGAATATTATCTAACCAGTAAGACCCACTGTTGGGCATTGCACCGGGCTTTTCCAACACCTCTTCAGTTCAGGATAATCGCTCAACCAATGCAAAACAAAGAGCTCATCCGCTTTATAATTGAGGCTTCTCTGCTTTGCCTACCTTGAATTGGCTTTAGTTTGAGCCCTAAAATACATATGTGTGAGTAATTTCCAGTCAGAAAAAATTCAACTGATTAAAATAAGGTATAAGAAATAGAAAGAAAGCAATACCTTTTCACCACTGTCCCTTTAGGTCAGCTTCCAAATAAGAATGTTGTCTTAAAATTAAATTTTTCCTCATAAATGAAGATAAGTTTTTTTTGCATTCAATAAGACACTAATTCCTAATTCTCAAGTGTATAGACATTGGCAGCTATGTTTAAAGTATCTATAGGATGAGATTAAACTGTGACATAAATAAGAAAATATAATGTAAAAGTAATATTTATTTGAGTCAAAGATTCTATTGTATGTGTTATTATTTGGGGAAGAGGGAGGAACTGACCTTTATGAACACTTAGCCCAAGGCCAAGAAGACAGCCAACAGCACGCGAATTATGGGGAAGGCCAGCCAAAAAGCATTCTCCAAGACACATCCACCCATCCTTCTCTGGTGGTGGCTCTCAAAATCGTCCCCTCTTCATTCCCTCGCCATCCTCTTGGTATGCACCCACCACCTCACACCTGAACCTTAGCAGCAGGCTCCTACACAGCCTTGTTGCTATATCCCTCTGCATAGCCAACCTGCCCCAGAAGGAGTAGTACTGCATGCACCCAGGGCCTCTCAGAAGTGGAAAGAAGCCTTGGCTACTTCCATTTTGTTGAAGGTTTCCAATATATTATTAAAAAGAGGAAGAAGGGGGAGCCTGGGTATCGCAGTTGGTTAAGCGTCTGACTCTTGATTTCAGCTCAGGTCATGATCTCAGGGTCTTCACGTTCAGCGGAGAGTCTGCTTGAGATTCTCTCTCTTTCCCTCTCTCCCTCTGCCCCTCCCCCTAAAATAAATAAATAAATTCTAAAAAAAATATAAAAATAAAAAGAGGAAGAACAAAAAGGAGACAAGAGAGAAAAGGAGAACAAGGGTGTGCAGAAAAGAGTTAGCAAAGCGAACTTGACTGCTCTCTTTAGAAAGGCCCACTTGCAAGGCTGGCCCTTGGTGGGCACTTGGGAACTTGGATTTCTGGAGATTACCACATTCGCTGATACAAGTAGCCCATTATGTCTGAATAATGCAGCTTATGGTTTCCTTCTGCGAGTCTGGAATTTTGGAACATACCATTCAAAAGGGACCTATGTGACCAGCTCCCAGTAAAAACCCTGGACACTGAGTCTCTCTGAGCTTCCCTGATAGACACCCTTTCCCACATGTTGTCACAACTTCTTGCCGGGGGACCTAAGCACATCCTATGTGACTCCACGAGGAGAGGATCCTTGGAAGCTTGTGCCCGGCTTCCCCCAGACTCCACTCCATATGCCTTCACCTTTGGCTGGGCTTACTTTGCAAACTTTCAGTATAAGAAATCATAGCCATGAGTATGACTATATGTTGAGTCATGAGTCCTCCTAGAAAACCGTCAATACTGGGGCAGTCTTGAGTCTTCCCCGACACAGAGAAGAAGAAAAATTAACACTGAAGTGGGAAAGCCAAGTGGTGGGTCATTTTTAAATGTTTGCTTATGGTTTTTAAATATCACCTTACAAATCAATTCATAGAGAGTTAGCAAATACAAAGTAACTGTTCTTCACATGATAATTATAACATTTATAAAACACACAGATTAGTCCATGGGACACTGGAAGCCACGCAGTCCGGTTGGGACCCTAGAGGGCATCTGGTGCCGGGTTTTCAAACCTTTCTTAGCTGTGGAACCCTTGGTGAAAATGAAATCTCTCGGGGCACCTGGGTGGCTCAGTCGTTAAGCGTCTGCCTTCAGCTCAGATCATGTTCCCAGGGTTCGGCTCAGGTCACGATCCCAGGGTCCTGGGATCGAGCCCCACATCAGGCTCCCCACTCTGCGGGAAGCCTGCTTCTCCCCCTCCCACTCTCCTTGCTTGTGTTCCCTCTCTCGCTGTGTCTCTGTCAAATAAATAAAATCTTAAAAAAAAAAAAGAAAAGAAAGAAAAGAAAATGAAATCTCTCATCAAAGTCAGCAGAGGGAAGTTCCTCTGCTTCAAGGCTCACTCAGCTTCCTCCTCTGAGAACCCCGGGGAACTGCTCAGAACCCCAGAACTTAGAGGAGGACAGATTGAAAAACAGCTGATTTGGGGTGCCTGGGTGGCTCAGTCATTAAGCACCTGCCTTGGGCTCACGTCATGGTCCCAGGGTCCTGGGATCAAGCCCCGCATCAGGCTCCCTGCTCAGCAGGAAGCCTGTTTCTCCCTCTCCCACTCCCCCTGCTTGTGTTCCCTCTCTCACTGTCTCTCTCTCTCTGTGTGTGTGTCAAATAAACAAATTTAAAAAAAAAATCTTAAAAAAAAGAGAAAAACAGCTCATTTAACACTTTCACTTATAGATGAGAGAGACCAGGCTTAGACTAAAATGAAGATTTGCAAATGAATTCAACCTTGACTGAAGCATTTCTGATGCCGAAAAATTAGTGAAAGGCCTCCCTATAACCTCTTCTTTTTAACTGCTCTTAATTTTTTGTTCTAGCCTTGCCTATGACTGTATGCTCCCTCCCCTCACTCTCTCACAGGACCTCAAAGAATGTACTACCACACACCCTGAAATATTCATGGGTAAACTTCAAGGCCAGCCATGCTTCTACCACTTCCACCCTCAGGGACAATGTTTGGTGAACCACTAGAGTGTCCAAGCCACAAAACGTTAGAACTAGCAGAGTGGAAGAGCAAGTGGAAAGAAGGCCACAGAGCAACCAGCCCTAAGGGTTGACCATGTGAGGGACACAGAACCCACTTGTCTCTGAACTAACAAACCAAGGCCCAACTTCCTTCTTAGACCCAAACCTTCCTAGCACCAGCCTCACTGCGCTTCACTGCAGGAAAGTGAGCCTTTTACCAAGTTCCCATCCCCACATGTGTTTGGGAATCCCCAGGGACTGCCCACATGTTCCACAAATCTGTCCTGCTTATCACTTGCCACTTCAACCACCATCTGGCCCGAGCAGCGCCCTAGGCCACTACTCTACCCTTCTTGCTGCCCTGAAACCTGACTCTCCAGGCAGCTGCTGTTGCCTGAGCCTCACCTCCAGCATGGGCACAAACCCTTCCCTTAATTCCCCTCGGTGTCTGTTAATAAGGGACTGGAACATTGGAGATTTTATGGAAGGCCAGGGCCTAACCAAAAGTAATGCAACTCTGAGAACCCAGAGGTAGAGCCTCCACAGGGCTGCTGCTGATGTCCACTGGCCCTGGGCTCAGGGCTTTGATCTGACTTGCTAGTCTCAGGCCTAGTTCTTCCCTGCACCCTGCATAAGCCCAACCCCCAACCTCCCCAAGATCAAGGAGAGGGAAGATTTTCCTGGGGGTTGGGGGGAATCCTCAGAAATGCAGAAATTTATTTCCACCTAAAAGAAGACAAACTTTATTTATTTTTTTAATTTTTTTAAGATTTTATTTATTTATTTGAGAGAGAGAGCATGAGTGGGGCGTGGGGGAGGGGGCAGAGGGAGAGGGAGAAGCAGACTCCCCGCTGAGCAGGGAGCCCGATGCGGGGCTCGATCCCAGGACCTTGAGACCATGACCTTCGGCTCACCAAAGGTAGACACTTAACTGACTGAGGCCCCCAGGCACCCCTAATTTTTTTTTAAGACAAATTTTAGATCATTAGTCTGTCTTGTCCTAAGGTTGCCATTTCTGAAGAGGATCACTACTTTACCACTGTTTCACCAAAGGCCTTTAAAATCATTTTCTAAAAAACAAAGAACAGTCCATCGTCAAGATGAAGTAAACATCCCCACACACCAGAAAAACAGAAACAAAAAATAAAACAGTGACATCAAAAATGATCACCCGAGTTTTTGAAAATGGCTTCTTCTTCTCCTTTGAAGCATTGGTGTTTCACAAAAACATCTTGGCCAATAAGCACATGAAAACAGGCTCAACGTCACTACTCATAAGGGAAATACAAAATTAAAACCACAATGAGATACCACCTCACCACTCACACCCACTAAGATGACTCCAATCAAAACAAAAAGTAACAAGTGTTGGTGAGAATGTGGAGAAATTGGAGCCCTTGTGCACTGTGGGTAGGGAGTGTACAATGGTACAGCTTCTGTGGAAAATGGTATGGAAGTTCCTCAAAAAATTAAACATAGAATTACCATATGATCTAGCAATGCCACTTCTGGGTAGATACCCAGAGGAACTGAAAGCAGGATCTTAAAAAATATCTATACTCCCATGTTCACTATGGCATTTTTCACAATAGCCAAGAGGTGGAACCAACTGAAGTATCCATCAGTGGATGGTCCCCAATGGATGAACAAAATAGTCGTCTATCCATACAATGGCATGTCATTCAGCCTTAAAAAGGAAGGAAATCCTGACATAAGCCACAATATGGATGAAACGTGAAAACATTATGCTAAATGAATAAGTCACCAAAAGACAAATATTATATGATTCCACTTATATGAGACACCTAGAGCAAATTTATAGAGACAAAAAGTAGAATGGTGGGTTCCAGGGGCTGGGGAGAGGGAGAATGAGGAATTAGTGTTTCATGGGTAGAGTTTCAGTTTGGGAAGATGAGAAAGTTCTGGGGACAGATAGTGGTGATGGTCACAAAACAATGTGAATTTAATGCCACTGAAGTGTACACTTAGCAATCATTGAAATGGTAAATTGTATGTGATTTGTATTGTATCACAATTTAAATTTTTTAAAATAAATACACGAGAGAGAATGGGGAAGGACCAGTCTCAGACAGAATACCTCATAACAGAGACATCTATCCTCCTCATAGAACATGAAGCTGGAGGGTACCTTTGAGTCACTGTTCTAGAAAGACCTTCCAATGAATGGCAAAGAGAGGCAAGGTTGGGTTATCTCAGTTACCAATGCATGGGGAAGGGAAAGGTATGCAAAACCACAGATCAGCGCTGTCCATAGGAACTTTCTACAGTGATGGAGATGTTGTCTATACTCTGCAATGCGGGGGGCCACTGGCCATCTGTGGCCACTGTGCACTTAACACAGCAAGCATGGCTGAGGAGGTGAATTTTGCTTTTTGTTTTAATTATTTTAAGTTTAAGTAGCCGCACATACCTGGTGGTTGTCATACAGGGCAGCACATAACGGTCTAGATGGCCACAGCCACCAGACCTCTCTGGAACACACAGCGGGCCTTGGGCGCACCCCTGCTGCCCCCAGCTCCGGGCTTCACCATCATGGCGGCCCAGGTCTCTGTCTCGGCGCCTGTGCTCCTGCCTCTATGAACTGAGCGTCACCTACCTGTCCCTTACTCAGGGCTCTATCTCCTTCTGCTCCCTGTTGTCTCTGGAGGACCCTCTCTAGGATGCCCACCCAGCATCACCAGTACCTACTCAAATCCTTCTAAGTACCGGGCTACTCATTGGACTGTTCTGTTGGAAAGAATTTTTTTCACAAGTGACTGAAACCTATCAAAAAGGAAGATCTTGGACAAATGGCTAATAACTAAAGGACTAAAGCAAAGTTTCCCAAACTTCTGTCATTCTCTACCCTGAGAGGTGATGTGACTGGTGGCTCCAAGCCAGACCTCGCTTACAGATGTATTTGGGGTTGGCCCCCACGGTTCTCAACGTTTAAAAAATTGGGATAGTTCACATAAAAATTCAGGTCTTGGGGGGGGTGCCTGGGTGGCTCAGTCGGTTGGGCATCTGCCTTCAGCTCAGGTCATGATCCCAGGGTCCTGGGATCGAGAGCCTCGCATTGGGCTCCCTGCTCCGTGGGAAGCCTGCTTCTCCCTCTCCCACTCCCCCTGCTTGTGCTCTTTCTCTCTCTCTGTCAAATAAATAAAATCTTTTTTAAAAAATTCATATCTTGGATCGCTTTGAGAAACAGGAAGTCCTGGCAATGTTGGGCCTGCATCCCTGACCCCAATGAACAACAGAGCACACGATCTCCATGTGCTGTGGTCCCCAAGAGGCCTGTTCACTCTTTCACAAGATGGGCCTGGCTCCCATAAGAACTTGCATTGGACACCTCCATTGGAATGGAAGAATTGAGGAATCACACTGAACGGATCCGTTACAGGTCTCCCTCCCACCTCCAGCCCCCCAGAGGGTACAGAAAATCTATTCCTCTTTTATATTCCTAACACCTAGTGTGAAGTCTTGAATATAACAGGTGCTCGATATATAGTCATTAAACTGAGCTGAGATTTAAAAACAAAAAGAGAATCCTGAATCGCACAATGTCCCTAAGTGGTTATCTAACCTAGAGAGGATCAGTGATTTGCCCAAATGTCATGATTGAGACAAAAATCATATTCCCAGAACATTGCTTTCCTCTACACTCCGGTTTCTCTGTGGTCTCAAAGGACATTGTTGTGACAGAGTCATACATCCAAGGTGGTGCTGCAGCCTGGACCCCCCAAAGTCAACACGCTAGTAAGGTTCCAACACCGGGGCCTTCCCTGCGGGGTGCTCAGCCTTCTCCAGAGCACACAGCCAATGCCTGTGCAAGGGAAGCCATAAAAGGTTGTGAAAGCTATTTTTAAACTTCCAAAGACCATACTGTACATTGATAATGGCAGCGTCTAAGTGCCCCGGTGTTATGGCCCCAGTCAGCACGCCACCTAAATGCTGAAGATAATAATCTTGCCTTTCATAGTAGCCCCTTGAAAAGGAGCCCTGTTCAATGCAGTGTTGCATTAAATGGAACTGCTTTTAAATAGGCGAGGGCCCTATTTCTTTATGAAGAAAATCTCTGTGAATCACCATCTCCCTGCAGTGACATATTCGTGTATTCAACTGGATGCTTCACTGGGTTTTTGTGTGTGTGTAAGCTGAAGCTGAAAATATTTTACTAAATATAAATATCTCTAGACGGCCGTAGGTTATTTTCTGCCTATTTTCTCCTTCCTACCCATTTCCTTTCTCTTGTCCTACCATTTAGGAGCTATCTCTTCTTTCTTATACTTTATCTAGTTTTCAGTGTTTATTGGAGAACTTGTGTAACCACTGGGTCCTAGGATTGGGGTTCCTGGCCATAAATCTCAAATAATAACCACCATTGACGGAGCATCTCCTGGGGACCAGGCACTAGAATTGGGACATGCTTTTACATGCATCAAAATATTCCATTTTTAATCAGGATGTGTCAATAGAAGTGGTAGCCAAATTATCAGACAGTTATCAGTCAAATAACAAAGCAAAGCCAAGAGATACACAGAAAGAAGTCAGACATTGTTTGAATACTTGTAAGAGTTGCATGGTCCTAAGAGAAACATTCTGTGAAAAAGAACACAGTTTACTCTCAGTTCAAAGGTCCTCCGGAATTAGATAGAAAAGACCTTCCTATTACCTTAAGAGAGAAAGAAATACAAAATGCAATCGATTGTTCACCATGGCGGTGTCCCTGCCATGGGCTGTAAATAGGCCTCCATATGTTCCCTCAGGGTCAGAACAAGAACGGACTCAGTGTTCCAGGACTGAGAGCCATTTTCTGAATATTACTTGAAGGGCACAACTGTTTCCTTAGTGGGGTCAACCCCGTGCGATCCCAGAAGATTTAGAATTTAGTATAGAAGCTACTAATATTTTTGTATTAGTAGGGAGTAAGCTATATATATTTGGTGTTTGTCTTATTCTGTTTGGGCTGCTATGACAGAATACCACAGACTATTCCTTACAGTTCTGGAAGCTGGGAAGTCCTCGATCAAGGCATTGACAGATTTGGCATCTGCTGAGAACCTGCATCTTAGTTCATAGATGGCTGACTTCCGGCTGTGTCCTCACATGGTGAAGGGGGGAGGGAGCTCTCTGGGGCCCCTTTATAAGAACACTAATCCCATTTGTGAGGGGTCCACCCTCATGACCTCATCACCTCCCAAAGACTCCATCTCCACATATACCATCACATTGGAGGCTAGGGGTCAATGTATGAATTGGGGGGAAGGGGAAACAAACATTCAGTGTATAGTAGTACTCTAAAATTTTGCAAAGTTTAAAATAATATGGTCAGTTAGAATAACAGTTCAGCTTCATAATCGCAATTTAGAATGCATACCTGAGTAATTGATTTAGATTTATGATTTTAAGTTGAAATCACACTGTTTCTACAATACTGGAACATTTCAGCTCCACCATATTTACACATTTATTAGATTTATAAAAATTATTTAAATGTTTCAAGCTTTTTGTCGATTAGATAATTTAAGTCCTTAAAGAAATGCAATATGTTAAGTTTATAAACATAGTTTAAAATACACCCAAGGGGTTCAACTGACTGAGCTGATGATAGATGGAACAAGCCTAATTCAAAGGGCCTTTATAGATGATTGTCAAAACATGCTAGAATGATAACTAGAATAGTAAGATTCTTTTTGTTGGGATTTTTTTTTTTTTTAAGTAGGCTCCACACCCAGCATGAAGCCCAATGTGAGGCTTGAACTCACGACCCCTGAGATCATGACCTGAGCCAAAATCAAGAGTCAGACGCTTAAACCGACTGAACAACCCAGGCGCCCCAAGTAAGATTCTTAAATTAAGCTTAAAAACTTAAGAAGGATCTAGATTTCTAAATGTGTAATTGCAGTACATAAAATGTTAGTTCATAAAGTTGAAATGAAGTACAGAATTGGCTTTCATATACAAAATAACAGCCTTTGAGGATATCCAAAAGCATAAATGTAAAAGACCAATATTTGGGGCGCCTGGGTGGCTCAGTTGGTTGAGCGACTGCCTTCGGCTCAGGTCATGATCCTGGAGTCCCAGGATCGAGTCCCGCATCGGGCTCCCTGCTCGGCGGGGAGTCTGCTTCTCCCTCTGACCCTCCCCCCTCCCATGCACTCTCTCTCTCTCGTTCTCTTTCTTTCTCTCAAATAAATAACTTAAAAAAAAAAAAGACCAATATTTAGGGTCCTACTCCAAACATCTAAGATGGATCCTATGCCAATAAATAGCATGAGAGACACTTGTTATCATACAGACTGCCTCATGGCATTACTTTCCATGCCAAAATCCCCCCCGCAAGGGCTCTCGGGGCCAAGGATCTAAGAGTGAACTTTCCCCCTTAAAGCCTGTCTGAGGCTCAGGCAGCAGCATTGCAAGTTCCCAATATATCCCCAGTGCCCATGAGCCAAAAGTTTTCTCAAAGCCTGGGGAATCCTTCCGAGATTAGAGAGACTAAGGACATGACCAGACTTACTTACCTGCCTGTGTCAGGAAGGAAAAAGCTTTTGCTCTACCCTCTTAGGTTCATGTCCTGGAGGCTTGCAAATTAACTAACAAAAGCCAGATTCACTGAAGGAAAGGAACACAGTTTTATTAATATTTTATGTGCACAGGAGTTCACAGAAATGAGACTCAAAGTCAATTGACGAGACTCCCATGCTTATATGCCATTTTAACAAAGGAAAGGCAGTTTGGGGCTTCAGGAGATAAAAAAAAAATTATGGGAAAGTGACTAGGAAGTATACACACAGGAGAACTGATGAAGGTCAGGGTTATTTTAGTAAGGTTTACTTATGTGGATTTATTCCAATGCCAGTTCCTCCTCTCCGGTGGTAAGTTGCTCTCCTCTTCCTGGTATAAGAGAGGAGAATACCTTCACTAAGGGAAAATCTAAGCCAGTTTTAGGCAGAAAAGGGGAGCAAAGAGAACTCTGCCTGCATCCACTGATACTCAATTGCTTTCGCCTCAAAATAATCCTTATGCCGCAGTAGCCTATTTAGGGACGTACACACTGATCTCCTTCACCTGGTACGTGGTAAGGGTTTAATAAATGTGTATTTCCTGAATGTGTGAAAGAGCTACAAACTCCTTTGCAAATGTTGAACAAATGTTAAATACGATACGGAAATCTGACTCCCACCCCACATAGAATATCGACCAGGAAGGCCATGGTGCCTTCGTATGGATCTTTGTAATGGTTAATGACTGCTTCTTTGAATCTCAGCGTAGCAGCTGTAGATGACTCAGATTTTCTGCCACAATGACTTACATCAAAACAATGAATCTATCAAGGGGAAGGCCAAGGCACCATTTGGGGCTCACAGGGAAGGACTGGGCAGAGAGCTCCCAACAAATGAGACTGGGAGAGATTTTTCCCTGCTGTAGGAGTATACCTCAGAACATGAACGTCTCGGGCATTTTCACAAAAGAACAACAGTCTGTCTCACCGGGAAAAGAACATACAGAGCAGACGTCGAGAGGCACAGGATGAGTGCGTTTTAGCCCAACGTTGGGACAGGACAGAATGCTGGGAATTCACGGAATTAGCTTGAACAACAAATGTGCATGCACTTCTCGGGGTCTTGGTTCTCTCAGGTGCTCTCGTCAGGTGAGAGAACACACATCACACATGGCTGCAATCATCACGTTCCTAATAAAACACACATTCTGATTAATGGGGCTGCTGGGTGGCTCAGTCTGTTGAGAGGCTGCTTTCAGCTCAGGTCATGATCGCAGGGTCCTGGGATCGAGCCCCACCTCGGCTTCCTGCTCAGCGGGAGTCTGCTTCTCCCTCCTACTCTCCCTCTGTTCGCTCGCTCTCAAATAAATAAATAAAAATCTTATTTACTTATTTATTTTTAGATTTTATTTATTTCTTTGACCAAGAGAGACAGCGAGAGAGGGAACACAAGCAGGGGGAGTGGGAGAGAGAAGCGCTTCCCCCGCTGAGCAGGGAGCCCGATGCGGGGCTCAATCCCAGGACCGCGGGATCCTGACCTGAGCCGAAGGCAGACACTTAACGACTGAGTCACCCAGGCGCCCCTAAATACATAAAATCTTTAAAAAACACACACACACATTCTGGAATATTCAACAGTCCTTTTCCTAGAGACACTGAGAGTCACAGATAAACAACCATGGCCTTCAGAACTGCAGCAGGCAATCCCGCCTTGGTGAGTCTTCAATTAGACGACTGACCAGGGGTGTGTACGTGTTCGCCTACACCCTTTGCATATGTGTGCTGGTGCCCTCCAGTGGGTGGCCACAGTTCCAAGGACTGCCTCAGCAGCCCCCGCCACCCCCCCCCCCGACCAAAACCCTTGAGAAAGAAGGGCACACTGGAAAAGCAATCTACAGCACTCTTTTCCAGAAAGCCTCGGGACAGGTAATTTCTTCACAGTTCTGGGCTCATCATATTCAATTAATTCCCTACAGCCAACGACTTCACTCCCTGTAATAACTCTGAAGAGACCAAGAAAGTGATGCAACTCCATCTCTTTCTCTCTCAACCACCTGCAAGGCTTTTTCTGCTGCTTTCAGCAGCCACTCCCCAGACTCCAGAAAGTGCTAACGGCCCCGCAGCGGCGGGTCCCGAGGGCGGGACGGGAAGCATGGAGGGAGGGAGCCAGTGGGGTGGAGGAAAAAACTCACATTTCTCTTGCGAAGAGAGAAACAGATGCCCAGGTGATAAACATGACTTCCAATTACTTGGCCTTAAACCAACCCTGAAATGTAAAATTACCGTATTTCCTCAATGGACAAACAGTCCGAAGATCCAGTCTGTAACGAACAAGGCCTTTATACTCCATATATTTAGAGTTTTTACCTGAAACTCTGCCTTCATCCAGGCATTTCTTCTTTGTTGTGGAACTGCAGTCTCCCTTTATTTTTTAAGATTTATTTATTTATTTGAGAGAAAGTGGGGGTGAGCAGAGGGAGAGGGAGAAAGAACCTCAAGCAGACTCCCTGCTGAGTGGGGAGCTGGACACGGGGCTCCATCCCAGGGCCCTGAGATCATGACCTGAGCTGAAACCAAGAGTCCGGCGCTTAACCGACTTGCGCCACCCAGGCTCCCCAAGAAAGGCAGGCTCCCATCTTTAAGGTTCGGCAGCTCTTCCCATAAAACACTGTGCCAGCCTGGAACAGAATAAGAACTAGGTCCTCAGAATCACCCCGGCAGCTTATTAAAAATGCAAACTCCTATACCACACCCCAACCTACAGGAGGCTCTGCATTTTTAACTAGTGCCCTCCAAGGAGTCTTGTGCATAATAAAATTTGAAAACTACTGATATAAAAAGTATACAACTCTAGGGCAAAGATCAGAGTACTCACAAGGAGGAATCAACATGTCGATTGTTTTCAGCTGAACCCCCTGAGGAAGCCCGGCCAGAGCACTGCTCCTTCAACCTGAGGGTAAATGCAAATTCACATCCAGTTGGTACTGCTCAGGTAGTCCGAGGTGGGCCTGAGAGTCGGCATTTTCTAATAAACCCCCTGGTGCCACCCAATGCTGGAGTGGAGCTGGAGGTTTAGTTTATAACCCCAATAGCCCGGGTTAGATAAGGTGCACCAGGAAGTTGCTCAAACACCAAATTCCCTTTTCAAATGCAAATACTCCCACAGAAGGCTGAAGCTACAGTGTGGTGCCTGGGTGGCTCAGTCTTTGGGTATCTGCCTTCAACCCAGGTCATGATCCCGGGGTCCTGGGATCGAGCCCCGCATCGGGCTCCCTGCTCCACGGGAGGCCTGCTTCTCCCTCTCCCACTCCCCCTGCTTGTGTTCCTGCTCTCGCTGTCTCTCTCTCTCTGTCAAATAAATAAGTAAAATCTTTAAAAAAAAAATACAGGGTGACTTCTTTTAATCAGATTGCCTTCTCTTGGCTGAACTCAGCCCTACCCAGAGGGTGGGGGTTTTAACTAGAGGGAAGGAGGTAGGAGTGAACAGACCTGAATGGGATCAGCCCTGGGGGTCTCCGAGAGAAAGAGGGCAGCAAAGGATTTTTGCTCCCGGGAGGAGAGAGGCCAACAGGTGTGAGAGGTTGCTGGAGAGAAGGGAGTCCAAGGCAGATTTGCTCTTATTGCAATACAGATTTTAATAGGGAACCTGCGGTGTGGCAAGCACTGGGCCAGGGCCTGGGATGCTCACACGAACAAGACGTAGTCCTGTTCCTGCAGGATTGGAGGCCCAGCAAGTTGGCCTCCAGCACCGAGGGAGGAAGCCACCACTTGGCACCGTCAAGCTCTTGGTGTGGTGCCATTGGATGCTGACACCATGCTAAGCCATGGCAAGGCAAGATCTTAGTCAATACTGGAATGTCTGAAAATAATGAGGGATATATGAAAATGTACAAAAGCCAGCCTGGATCACTGTCCACTTGACTCCCATTGATAAAGGCTTTGAAAATTACAATCACCACCTGCCAACTAACACCATGGGGTACACAGGCTCCATTTTAGTCATTAGAGTCCGTCAAATATCCAGTCTTTCTTTAAGAATTCCACACGTAGAATTCTCCAGAGAATATAGGTGACTATAAGAGAGTTTAAAAACCATTAATTTGAGCCATTTAAATTAAAATCTTAAATTAAGGAAAAATCATATAAGGGAGGAGAAAAACTTTTCCTCTACCATCTTAGGTTCAGTGGCTGGGGCCTGCAAATTAAATTGACAAAGATTAACAGAAGAAAAGGCATACAATTTTTGTTGATGTTAATGTTTTTATACACACAGGGGGCTTCACCGAAAAGAAGTGGAAACCCCATTTTAACAAAGGATGATGAATTGTGGAGAACTGATTAGACAAAGGAAAGGGGGTTTGGGCTTCTAGAAGTAATAAATTGTGGGAAGGTGACTAGGCAATATGGGGGAAACTAATGGAAGATAAGAGTTATTTTAGTAAGGTCTGTTTATGTAGATTCACCTCGGTCGTGACACCCCTTCTGTAGTGATAAGAGGCGCTCTCCCCTTCCTGGTACAAGGACAGCACCTTTCTCACAGGAAATTTATGTCCTGCTTTTAGGCAGATGGGGGAGGGCAGAGAGCTTTTGCTGTGTCTGCTATTTCTCAATTGCCTTCAGCTCAAAATAAGCCTTATGCCAAAGTGGCATATTTGGAAGTGGTACACTCTGATCACCTCCAGCCACTAAAGTCTTTGCTGTACCCTATAACTCAAGTTCAAAACCCTCATGTCATTATGGAGGTGATGAGGGTGATTCAGCTTCCCTCCTTCACTCCCAGACAGAACCAATTTGTCCAGTCATCCTCCTTCAAGCTCTGGTTTCTTCTCCCAATGCACCTGTGCCTCCCACACCTTCTCCCAGCTCAGCCAGTGCCTTCCCTGGCCTGGAATCTATTACATATCCCATCACCACACGAAGTTGTTCTGCGCTTTGTAAGTTATAAGGTACGGTCTCCACTCCTGACCCCCTCTTTGCCTTCTCTGCCACCACAACTCATTCTAACTTATTTTTATAACAGCTTCATTCTCCCTAGTACTTGTGACTTTGGGGTAGTTTCAAGTCCTATCTCATCCACTGACCTTGTGGAAGTCATTTAAACTCGCTAAACCAATCTCAACTTACAAATGGGAGTAAGAATATCTACCTCATGGAACTGATACAAGGAATAGACCAGATATTGCAATGTTGCTGTAGTTCCTTGTGATGCTCCATTAATTTTGTATGGATGGAATCTGGTTAAGGCTTTCAATGTCTTTCATTTGTGCCAACTCATTTCTTAAGGCCCTACTATGGTTCCAGTGCTGTTTGAGACCCCCTTCATTCCTTCGACAAGGATTTTGAACACTTACTAAGTTCAAGACAGTGTGCTAAATAAGGAGTCAGCAAAGTATGCCAGCCATTTTTGTATAGCCGAGAGCTAAGAATGACTTTTACATTTTGGAGTGTGTTGAATAGTGTCCTCCTAAAATTCGTGTTTACCATTTGCCATTTACATTTTCTGAATGTGACCTTTTGGGGAAATAGGGTCTCTGCAGATACAATTTAGGATCTCGATATGAATTCATCCTACAAAAGGAACGTGGCCCTGCCAATACCTTGATTTCAGACTTATAGACTCCAGAACCTGAGAGAATAATATTTGTGGTCTTGGGGGCTTAACCAGTCGTGGTAATTTGTTATGGCAGCCCTAGGAAACAAACACACATTTTTGAATGGTTGAAAAAAAATCAAAAGAAAAATTATGTTTCATGATACGTGAAAGTTATATGCAATTAAAACTTCATTATCCATAAATAAAGGATGATTGAAACAGAGACACACTTGTTTATTTATGTGTTCTTTTGTGCTACAACAACGGTAGGGGTGAGGAGTTGTGACCAAGACTGGATGGTCTGCAAAATCTAAAACAGGTACTAGCCGCCCTTAACTAAAAAGTTTGCTGACCCCTGCTCTAGATGCTTGAGAATAAGAAAAATATAACCCCTGTCCTCGTGCAGATTATATGATGGCAAGGAAAGTAGATATTAAGCAATTGATTACAAAATTGACTAATTACAACAGTTATCATTACAGTCATTCATGATGTTGTAATTGGAGAATAAAGCAAAAGTCAGGGGGCATATGCAGAATTCAATCATATGGCATCTTCACATCTGTAAGAGAAACTAATCTATATAAAACAAGTTCAAAAAGGTTAGGAAAGAATCCGATGGAATGTCAGTAAAGAATCTTTGGTGTCCGTTCCAATTACCTATGGATGCTTCACGACCCTGCCAAACTTAGTAGAATAAAACAAAAACAACGTTTATCATACTTAAGGGTTTTGAAAAGTCAGGAATTCAGGCAGTAAACCAAAATGAAGATGTGTCTCTGCTCCACAATTTCTGGAGCCTCTGTTAGAAAGACTCCAATGGTGAGGGACTGGAATTTTCTGGAAGCTTCTTCATGCAAATAGTTAGTCCCTTGGCTGGAATGATTCAAGGCCCATCTGGGACCAGCTCCCATGTACCTTGGCCGCTCCATGGTCTCTCCGTGTACCTTGGGCTTTCATGCAGCATGGCAGCCTCAGAGTAATCAGACCTCGTTACCTGGTGGATCAGATCTCCAAGAGCAAGTGTTCCAGTGAACAAAGTGGAACCTGCGTGTCTTCTATGATTTAGGCTTGGAAGCCACCACTTCTGTGGTACTCCTCTGGTTGAAGTGGTCCTGAAGCCTGCTCAGCTCCAAGTGGAAGGTACATAGATCTTGACTCTTGGTGGAAGGTATGTCAAAGAATATGCAGCCATGTTTTAAAATGCCCAGGGTCAGATGGGAAGACATTAAGATGCTTTAGGAGAGCCAGAGAAATGCAATAGCCCACCAAGCATTGAAGAAATTCTCCTCAAGCTGGGATGAGCATTGCAGATTAGAATCAGACAGAAAAATTGGGCAATACATACTTCCAGCAATGAGAATCTACCTGTGAAAACAACACCTTAGTTATGGAATCCAGGTTATAATAATGATAAAAATGGTTCACTGAGCCCCATAAATGTCATGGGCAAGAATCAAGCTTTTTGGCTTAGCCACACCTCTCTCTGGTGTAAGGCAACATCATGGTTGCAAGGTAACTGAGACAGCACTCCCAACTTGCTTGGGAAAATCCATTTTTTTCTTGGTGGGAAAGCATCTTTTAACATCGAAAATGTTTAGAATTAATGAAGTAAACTAAACCCATGGTATTAATACTTTTATGTTAAACCTAGGAATAATGTGGGTATACATGAAGCTTTTGTGGTATTTGAAAAGAATCTGGCAAATAAAAGTATTTGGCAGATGGGCCTTGCAATTCTGATTTAAGATGCCTAACTGAGGAATTGATTTTGACTTATGGTTTCTGGTTGGTTGCTCACCCACTTCAAGCCTTTGCTCAAATTCCTCCTTCTCAGGGAGCCCTGGCCGTTCGATTTAACTCACTTGCTCCCTCTCCACCCCAGTGCTGGCCTCCCTAACCCTATTTTCTTCTTCCCAAAACACTTACCCCTTCTAACATACGACTTAATGTATATATTCATTATTTATTGCCTTTTCCTCTAACTAGAATGTAAACTTCAGGGAAGCAGGAACTTTGTTTTGTTCACAGATGAGTCTCAAGCACCCAGCCCAAGGAAACTATAGTAAGTGAGCAACAAATACTTGTTATGGCTGTGTTAAATTAAATATCCCTGTGTGTAAATAACTGTGGAGCATTTGAGAGAACTTAAGATTCCCTATTTAAAAGTTTAATTTATTCAAATTATAAAAACTATTTAAATGCTTGGGAAGGTTTTGTTACTCAGGTCATTGATGTGCTTAAAAGGAAAATTGAACATATTAAATTTGTAAATACAGCTAAAAGTGTCTAAGGAATATAATTAACTAATTTACAAAAAAAAAAACCTCTTGTGGGTATAAAAATCTGCTAGAGGTATAACTAGAAGAGTAAGTTTTGTAAGTTATTTCTTTTTAATTTTTATTTTAAATAGGTCCGATGCCCAACATGGGGCTTGAACTCATGACCCTGAGATCAAGAGTAGAATGCTCCACCGACTGAGCCAGCCAGGTACCCTCCCCAAGTTTTTTTTATTATTAATATTAACTCTAATAAATCCAATGTTATTTTTTTTAACCCCAAAGCAGTTGTAAAAGATGGTCATTAGTCATCATATATCAAACCCACCATAAGGAACACATACACACCCCATTCATAACATCTAATATTAGAAAGAAGAAGTCCAGAGTGACCCACCCTAGTTGAGGGTGTTGTAAAACTGACCAAAACAGATAAGGTCAAGCAGAATTTAGATTATGAATTGTGTGAGGGTGAGCAGCGCTCCTATAACCTCACTACGTACTAAATTATAGGGAAGGCCGGTCACAGATCAAATTCTGCTACCCATACTGACATTTCATAAACTTTTATTAGCAAGTAAGCACATGCATTTTCTAGAAATCTTTCTGTAGGCCCAGAGGGTCCCTGCTCTCTGTTCTTTGAGATGAATAAGCAGTTCACTACCTGTCACCTTGTCACTGGCATCAGGCAGCAATCGGAAGTCCTCCAGACCCGTGGCTGGGCAAAGGATTATGGAGGAATCAAGCCTTGGGAGCCATTCCCACAGATCAGAGGCTAAAGGTGTCACCACACTCATACACTCTGTTCCTGCAAGTCAGGGAGCCTCTGAGATACTCCAAGCAGAAGACTGAGTACCTACAATTTCATCAGGACGCTCTCCCTAGCATTCATCAAGCTAATCCACAAGCCATGATTTCAGTCATAGAACGCCGGATCCAATATTCACTATGCTAATTAGACAAGGAATTGGCATTGGCACATGCCCCTATCAGAAGCAGCCTCAGAAACGTGGGCTGGAGACCCTGGCTGGAGGTCCCTGCCCCAACCCCAAACAGCCTCCCTCCCTACCAACTCCACACAAGCCCTAGGGAAGTGCCTCTCCACTACCCTGCCTTACCCCCTCAAAGGCAACTGTGTGCCAACACGATCTGTGGATTGTGACACCGCCAACATGAACAGACCTCACTTCAAAGTGCTGGGAGAACTTGAGAGGAAGACGCTCTAGATAAATCCATTAGCTTGTCAAAAACTTCCCCTCAAACGGCATCACTGCCATACATTCTTGCATAACGAAGTATCTTCTCTTTGTCTTCCAACCGGTGGTTCCAAAGCTACTCACAAATTAGCATGGGCTTCCCAACTGTTACACATGACAGCTGAGGAATATTTTATAATACTAAGCAAGTCATATTGCCCTTAAATATACAAACGTATGTTTGTAGGAGGATAGGGACCCTGACACTGGCCCGTTGATAACTGATTCTCGACACCAGCCACTGGATGGACAGAGACCACTAGAAGAGTAAATTGTTTTACTTTTATCTAACAACACTGAGCAAGATGTTAACTCGATTTTGACAAAAGAAATTGCCGATGTTGTAAGTAATTTTTATTTTAATTTTGATAATTTCAATCATTATTTTGACGTTCAAAACCTGTGGGCACTTTTATAAATAATTTGTATTTTTGCCTTCTGCTCTTAAATAATTTGGAATTTTAGGGGGGAAACTTACGATGAAAGTTGGAGAAATAATTTTAATTTTTGAATTTTTAGCATTATGAATGCTAATGTGATGAAAATACATTCAAAATGTTAAAATAGTATCACCATCCACAAAATACAAATTATGTGAAGATCATGAATATAACAGAATAAGTGATTTTGCCGAAACAAAGATAGGAAAAAATTAAATGTTGGAGAATCGCTACGCAATGTTTATGAATTATGTGCATCTTTGTGTAATCACTGATCCAAATACCTCCAGCCCATCAGTAGAACACTCTGACATGAGCAATCATAATTAAATTCAGTTGGCTTTGATATATAGCCAACTTTCAGTCATATAAAAACCACAGCTTTATACATTTGATTGTTAATGATAGTGTATTTGACAAGGTCAGAGATAAAAAAAAAATTATTATTGAGCAGATTATTAGTTATGGCCTATAACTTTTAAATATTTAGGTACATGGTCCTGGGCCCTCCATGTGCACACTTGCCCTGGGCCCTGCGAATGTTAGAGGCACCTAAAGGTAAGGCTCTGAGGAGAAAGTCAGTTGACCTTGCACATTGGTGCTGGCCTTGACTGAGGGTGCATTCCTGTGTAGAAATCTAGCTGTGCCCGAGACTTAACTGAAAAGAAGACCTTCTGTGTGGAAAGTTTAGAAGGAAAAGGCAGATACCCTATGTGGAAAAATTGAAACTCCTATGATCTGCTGGTGAGAATGTAAAATGGTGCAGCCACTGTGCAAAAGAGTAAAGACGTTCCTCAAAAATGAAACATAGAATTACCGTATGATTCAGCAATCCCACTTCTGGGTATACCCAAAAGAACTGAAGGCAGGAGGAGGGGCGCCTGGGCGGCTCAGTCAGTGAAGTGTCGGAATCTTGATTTTGGCTCTGATCATGGTCTCAGGGTCAGGAGATTGAGTCCTGCCTCGGGGCTCCGCGCTCAGCAGGGAGTCTGCTGAAGATTCTTTCTCCCTCTGCCGTGCCCCTCCCCCACTCACGTGATCTCTCTCTCTCTCTCTTTCTCAAATAAATAAATTTAAAAAAAAAAAATGTTTGGGACTCCTGGGTGGCTCAGTCGGTTAAATGTCTGCCTTTGGCTCAGGTCATGATCCCGGGGTCCTGGGATGGAGTTCCGCATCGGGCTCCTTGCTCAGTGGGGAGTCTGCTTCTCCCTCTGCCACTCCCTCTGATTGTGCTCTCTCTCTCTCTCTCTCTCTCAAATAAATAAATAAATAAATCTTTAAAAAATAATACTAATAATTCAAAAAAACATGTTTAAGAATTGAAAGCAGGATCTTAAGAGATATTTGCACACCCATGTTCAGAGCAAACTCTATTCACATTAGCCAAGAGGTGGAAGCACCCACGTATCTATCAAGGGATGAACATATAAACAAAACGTGGTCTAGTCATACAGTGAAATATTATTCAGCCTTAAAAAGAAAGGAAATTCTGACCCAGGCTACAACTTGGATGAACCTCGAGGACTTTAAGCTAACTGAAATAGGCCAGTCACAAAAAGACAAATACTGTATGATCCCACTTAACATGAGACACTGAGAGTAGTCAAATTCTCAGAGAAAATAAAATCACGGTTGCCAAGGGTTAAGAGGGAGAAAGAATGGCAGAGTTGTTGTTCAATGGGCACGTGGTTTCAGTTTTGCAAAACAAGCAGGGCTCTGTTGATAGGTTACACAATGGACACATACTTAACACCACCCACTGCGCACTTCAGAACAGTCAAAACGGGGATGCCTGGGTGGCTCAGTCGGTTGAGCATAGGTCATGATCCCAGGGTCCTGGGATCGAGTCCCGCATCGGGCTCCCTGCTCGATGGGAAGTCTGCTTCTCCCTCTCCCTCTGTTGCTCCCCCTGCTTGTGCCCACTCTCTCTCTCTCTGTCAAATAAATAAATAAAATCTTTAAAAAAAAAGTCAAAATAGTAAATTTTGGGCTATGTCTAGTTTACCACCATTTCTTAGAAAGTGAAAGGCAGACCTCCTCACACAGGGAAGCGGGGAAGGTTCTCTGAACAAGGAACTTCTAAACTGAGAGGTGAAAAGATGAGTGAGCAAGACCACGAGGAACTAAAAGTCCAGGAGGGCCAGACCAGAGGGGCGGGGAGTGCGGGCGCCACAGGTGAGGCCTGGTGAGCTGGTTAAGAGTGCATGTTTTATCCTAAGAGCTGCAAAAGGATGCGGAGTGCAGGCTTGTGAGGTATGGTGTTGGAGGAATAGTCGGCAAGCTATTCCACACATGGTGTCCAGTAGCATGCTAACTGATGCGGTAAGGACCCTAAGCCTGGAAAAGTCCTGGAGAGGGCAATGGACCTATGTGGGGGACACAGCAAGATGTCAGGGAGGCAGAACTGGATGCGTCACCAAATGACCAGGGCGTGGTGGGCCCAAACTTTGGCCCCATCAGCCCTCTGTGTGGACTCCAGCTGCCTCTGCAGATACGGTTATTTGTGTGAACTCGGGTAACTTACAACTTCCCTGAGCACCGGTTTCCTCATCTGTTAAGTGGAGATCACAACACACACCTTATTGGGTTAGTAGGAAGATGAAATGAGATGCGAACGCAAACTCTTAACACAGTGGCTGGTGTGTAGTAATCGCTCAATACACGTGTGTCACAGATGACAATTATGAAGACAATTAACAACACAGAGAAGCCAGGACTGACTCTGAGGATGCCAACAGGATTTGTTTGAAAATCAAAAGGGTTTGGGCGCCTGCGTGGCTCAGTTGGTTAAGCGACTGCCTTCAGCTGGGGTCATGATCCTGGAGTCCCCGGATCAAGTCCCACATCGGGCTCCCCGCTCAGCAGGGAGTCTGCTTCTCCCTCTGACCCTCTTCCCTCTCGTGTTCTCTATCTCTCATTCTCTCTCTCTCAAATAAATAAAAAAATCTTTAAAAAAAAAAAGAAAATCAAAAGGGTTTACTTCAAAGAAATTTTACTTTCCCATTCTCATCACAGAAGGAATGTGGAGGAAATGTGTTATTTGAGTTGGGCATCATTGAAATGGATATGAAAGTTGAATGATTTGTTGCTCAGGCTCTGAGAGGCTTAGGAAAGTTGACAAGTGCATTGTCTTACTTCTAACCCCCTTCCTCTTCGGCAGATACACCTCCCCACGCACCCACACGTGCTGTCACTGTCAGAACAAAGCTGTGTTCTCACGTGGCAAGTGTGCCCTTGCTGCCGAGGGGGCGGGGGGGGGGTGCTTCACTGTGCAGGTGGGAGTGGACACTCGGGAGTGCTGTGCAAGTTAGGAAGCTGCCTCCAAGACCAGCAAAGCCAGGATTACTGTAAACTACAGAGGGAGTGTGTTCGATTTCATCTGGTGATAAACGGGAGAAAACAATCCATTTTTGTTGTTTGTTTTGTTTTCAAGTAGTTTTTATTTTTATATTTTTTTTTTAAAGATTGTATTTATTTATGAGAAAGAGAGAGTGCAAGAGAGAGCACAAGTAGGAGGAGGGGCAGAAGGAATTGGAGAAGCAGACTCCCCACCAAGCAAGGATCCTGATGTGGGGCTCGATCCCAGGACCCCAGGATCATGACCTGAGCCAAAGGCAGACACTTAAGCGACTGAGCCACCTAGGAGCCCCTATTATTTTTCTTTTTATGTAAATCAATTAATTAACATGCATTTTATTATCAGTTTCAGAGGTAGAGTTCAGTGATTGCATCAGTTGCCTATAACACCCAGTGCTCACTCCATCACGTGCCCTCCTTAATGCCCGTCACCCGGTTACCCCATCCTCCCACCCCTCTCCCCTCCAGCAACCCTCGGTTTGTTTCCTAGAGTTAAGAGTCTCTCGTGGTTTGTCTCCCAACAATCCATTTTTCAAAGAGCAGCCTAACTGATGCCCTTGATGTCCTTCCTATAAGATGGCTCCAGATCCATTGGCAAGTGGGAGGCTTTGGGGATGGATTGGGTGGGAAAGCAAAGCTGTTGTCTGTTGCGTGTGGTTAGATTAGCTGTGATCTCCACCAACACATTCATTGTCGCTGGCAGCATGAACATGCCCGCCTCTTCCAGGTGCTGTGTAGGACCAGTTAAGTGTACGTGCTCCCTGGCACTTGCAACAATTCAGAGATGAATCCATAGATCCATCCAGGCCCAGCTTGATATGCTTCGTGGTCTCTTTCATTGTTGGGCTCTATGATATATAAGGGGTTTCAATACAGGTCACCCAACATGGTCCTCAAAACAGCCTCAGAGATAGGAGAGGCCTGGCCTGTCATCCCTACACTGCATGCTGGGACTCCGAGTCTTGGAGAGGTTAAATGGCTTGCCAGGTCCAAAATGCTGGTGGTGGTGGTCCAGTGTGTCCGGGCATGAGGCAGGCTCCCCACTGCTGGAGTCCTGGAGGCCAGAGGCAGGTAACAAATCCATCTCCAGAAGGAGGCCGGAGGGCAGGAGCCACAAAATACAGGCCCTTGGTGGTGAGTGGTGGAGGCGGAGGTCTGGGGCCCAGGAGCGAGCAGGTCGGCGCAGGCGCATGGGTAGGGGCGGTGTGGGAGGATGCTGCAGCCCGTATCTGCAGGGGCAGCGAGAGTCCACAGCAGGGGGCGGACACGGCCAAAGTCTGGGCCCACCATGACCTGTGTCTCTACTCCTCTAATTTAGCAGCGATTTGCCTTATTGTTATTATTTGACAAGGCAAAGGAGAGGGATTTTGAGTCATTTCAAAATAGGAATAGCATTTCCTAGGTTTTATTTCAATTTTTATTGAAAGGTACCACTGCCTGGCATCTGACCAAAGAAAAATCTAGGAAATTTACCTAAGCTATCAGTCCATTTTCCTGTGCATTTCGGCATTCTATCTATGGTTTAGAACTTGCTTCGTGATCTTTTTAGCCTTTTATATATGTAGTCTTCAATTGATGGCTTTGTAATGCTATTCTTCTGATTCTATGCCTTTGTAATACACCCCAGGTAATGTTTAACCCTCTAGATTATGAGATCTGTAATAAACTTCAATGAAATTCTTTTAAAAAAAGAAATTATCTTCTCAGCAGCACCCACCTTCTTACACAAGAATGCAGTGGTGCATTTCTAATCTCAGAGATCCAACAAAACGAATGAGCCACCCTCTTGGTTATAAGGCCTACTCAGAGTTGCCTCCAAACATACTTATTAGTAGTACAATAAATAAGAGTTCCCCTTTCACCCTCCTTTATTACCTAGCGTACAGCTTAAATGCCTAAATTCTGTAACTTACTTCACCTTTATATGATTCTAAGAATTAGCCAAACACCAGCAAAGTTGAGGCAACTCCCAAAGCCCTTAATCAATCCATGAATAAAGAAGGTATTAGAAGCATGCACATATACAGAGCAACTCAGATATGCTAATAACAGAGCTGTCATCACACAAAGCAGAATGAGGAACTACTAGACAAAAACTATAAGTGAGTTCTGTTGCTCACATTGCTATAAGGGTGCTTTATAAACTAAAGCAAAGCCCTTGCCATCGTATCACTTTAAATGCTTCATTGATTCTCCTTCACCTAAGGGAATCAAGCCCAAAATTCTTAGTGTGGCTCTGCTCTCAGTTCCCCCTTCCCATTGTACGGCCCAGTCCCATGGTCTCCTAAACACTGCACGAAATTCTGTGCCTATAAATGTCCTCCTTTGCTGGACTCGTGACCTCCTGTTTCTCCTTCAAGACCTAGTTCGGAACTTAAACTACCTAGTCCTCCCTTTCGGGAGAGTTATTCTGTGCTTTATCCATATTTCTATCGTGATTTTTCATCTCATTCTATAATCCCTTACTTGAGAACTTGAGGGCCGGAAGTCTGTTTGCCCCATGCTGGACGCATGGTAGCTGCTTGAGAAATGTTTATCAGTTTAGGAATTGTTCATTTGAATGCCTCCCCCGTGTTCTTGAGTTCATTTTGCCTACGTGAAAGTTATCTTTAAACGTAGCTCTGGGAACTTAGAAATTTGTAAGCCAAATTTTTCACATTCTCAACTCTTTTTAAATCTCATAGAAGTGCTGGATATTTTAGAGGAAGTAACCTCATATCTAATCCCCTTTTCGGGGAAGATGTGACTGTGTCTCTGTGCTTTTGCAAAAAGCAAGAACTGCATTTATCTCTCTGGCTAATCTTGCTACCCAACCATTCACCTGTCATTCCCCGACTGCCCACCTTTGTCCTTGGTGTTTGCTCTTGAGTAGCTTAAAGGAAACTGCTCTTCAGAAAGGAGAAGTAAAGACCTAAACAACAATTCAAAGACCTTGATGTTCTGGGTGATGTTCAACTCTCCTAACCATAGCTGGATAATCTCCAGAAGATAAATTCATCAGTGGAAAAATAAACAGGGCACCTTAGTAAGGCACCATGGGGACAAAGGTAAGGTTAAGACACAACTCTAGATTCAAGGAGTGGCCTGAGCCTTTCATTGAGGTATTTTAGGTATTTATGCTGATAGGCCTGGAGGACGAGACTGGCTTAGATTCCTTCTGTCTCCCTCCCCACCAGCAGCAGATTGTCATAGGAACCAAGATACAGTACTCACTAAAGATTTGCTATTAAAATGGAAGTAGTAAGTCTCTAAACTATGCTTTTTAGGGGTGGGAGAGATAAAACAAGAAGGAGCAAGAGGAGAAAATGGTAGGAAAGGAAAAACTTAACAACTCAAGAAAACTGCGTAGCAGAACCTACAGAGAGATACTTAAAATGTTTTGGGTAGCAGTGGTAAATGGGTGAACCTACACACTAGCCTCTGGACTGCTCCTGGCAAATAACTTGATTGTGACATGAACATTAAATTTTGTCTTAAGTAGAGATGAATACCTTGGGTGGGTGGGGGCAGGGCAGGGGAAAAGAATGGAGGGAATCATATGCAGATTTGTGTGTGGTTCTGAGAAATGGGAGAAAGCCGAGCCACAGACCTGGAAGAAAGGAAAGGGAGAAGGGGCAGTAGAAGCGACAGACATTTGCGGAACAAGGGGTGGATGATTTCTGGCTTCCAAGTGACAAAGTGAGTTTCTTATAAAATGGATTCCTTCTGTGTGAGAAGGGGAAAATCGGATCTGGCTATCTTGCCCAAGTGCCTGGGTCAATCTCTGAACCATGGCCAAGATGACTCAAAGTGACATCAAGCAGAGGATCTGAACTAACTGGGGTAACTGCCCTCAGAATCAATATGGCGGCTCAAAATCCTAAGGTTTGAGGGCCAGTACATGAACATTTGCCCCCAAACTTCCCAAAATGAAGGAGAAGAAGTTCTAGCAGACACTTACTTTGGGAATCCTTTCCCAAAGACCCAAAAATCCTTTGATCTCACCTGATGACCCCCCTGAGCAGTGAGAAGTAACACGTTATAGCGAACTTAACACAGAACCAGGATGTGAAAAAGAACAGGCTCACGCCTCCCAGAACAGGTCTGTGTGACCTTGGGCAAATCTCCAAGTTTCAGCCAGCTCCCCACTTGGCAAAAAAAAAAAAAAAAAAAAGGAAATAAATGAATAAAGAGAGCTTATAACCTTGCCTGAAATTCGCTATTTATCCCAGTTCAAAAGTGATCAAACAAACACAGTTCATCCATGACCAGAAAAGACCAGGGAACTCCATAGGAGAAGTCAGAGTTGACCTACCCTCATGCCCACCACAGTCCCCCCTCCCTTGGGCCCCCACCCCCACCCCCCAAGAGGCTCCAGAAGCTCCCTGTGTGTGACATCATTCTAACTCAACTGCTCAGTGAAGGGAGTTTCATCATCATCCTCTCGGAGGAAAAGTCTAAGACTTGGTCCAGTTCAGTGACTCACCCAACATCACACAACTAGTGCAAGGCAGACGCAGGTAATCAAGGAGGTCCGGCCCTGCTCAACTGTCTTTCCATGATGATGACAACCTTGCGTCCCTACCCCTGGTTCCTATCCCCACTAATCCACTCTGGCCACTTCAAAACGCCAATACAACATATGGTCATTGGGTTGTTGGTACCCTCAGAGCAAACTCCTGCCAAGAAAGCAAAAGAGAAAGCTTCTTTTATTTCCCTATTTCCTTCTGGGATTACTGTGTTTGCTTGACTCTTGACTAGAATGCAGGGGGGTGGGGATGGGAGAGTAATTAAATATTTTGTGCTCTCGAATGTCATCCTTAACTTCTAATTCTGTGGCTAGTGAATTGAAAATGAAAATATATATACATATATGTATTTCTGAAGTCAGTCCAAAATGTTAGCAGGACATGGATGAGCTCCTCCAATCCGTGGGATAGAAAGGAGCGTGTCCCCAGGTAATTTGCAAACTAGTGATAAGATTCAAAATGGGTCAGATGGGTCCTTCAGGCTGCCCCCTGGGGACTTCTAAGGGCTTCTTATCTCTATAATCCAAAATTTAAATAGATTAGAACATTGAAAATTCTATCACTGCGCAAGACTGCAGTCCCTGTGTCTTCAGGAAGGTGTGCCCCTCCAGGAGCTGGTGAGGGATACCCCCTTTCCCCCGCAGAGGGGAGCAGGGTTAGGTGTCTGGAAGAGGAATCTGCAGGAGCCAGAGTTACACTGAAACATCAGGGTCAAGTATTTTTTAGAGGCGGAGGAAGCATCTGTGGGAGTTACTTGGAAAATAGAGTCATTTGTTGGTTACCTGGGAAGGGAATAATATAAAAGGATGAGGTGACCTAAAAACAGCTGGGCCAGGTGAGGGCAGATGGCAGAGGGCTTCAGGAGCCTTGGGGAGGGTAATAAAAAGCTAAACGAAGACAGACAAAACCAGAAGGTGGGAGGGGGTAGTTTGGTGCCACGTGGCCTGAGAGAGGAGCCAGAAGAGTGAGCTGAATCCCAAATGGCAGTCTGAAAGGCAGCGGCTGTTCCAGTGACAAAGGAAAAAACACAGAAGGAAGAAGCAATCTTAGACCACATGACAAATAGGGTCCGATCTCTGTAATGGGTTGAGAGAGAATTAGGGAACAGAGCTGATAATGGAAAGAGAAATACTAGATAAAAGCTCTCATTTATGAACACGGACCCTGTGTCAGATGCCATGCTGGGGGCTTTACCTATCCTGTCATTAAGCTTGCAGAACAACCTTGCTAGGCAGATACCCTTACAGCCATTCCTTAGCTAAGTGAGCTGAGATGTGGAGAAAAGGCTGACTTCCCAAGAACACAATGTCGCCTGAAATAGGAGCCAGTGAGTAAAGCAAGGGAACAAGGAGCAAAGAATGCAAAGAGAGGAGGAAAGGACGCAAAAGCCATGACCCAACCTCGGTGGTGACAGAAGGGGGCAGGGAGAGCCAAACGCCAGGGCACGAAGACAAGCGGAGCACTTGTCGGGGATGGCTTCCAAAACAGAGCCAAGCAGCCCGATCACTCTGATCCCGTACGGATGATGGTCTCAAGTGTGGAAAGCTGTCACGAAATGAGCTCAAACTGAAATGAAGCTTAATTGTTCTACAGAACCATTGGCATGTTCCAGCCAGGACCTTGAGAGGTTGTTTGTCAAATGACTGAGCGGGGTAAAGATGATGCCAGAGAAGACAGAAAACAAGATAAGGGCCAAGGAGAAAAGGCAGAAGCTAGTTGGTTTTTGGTTTTTGAATTGAATAAGATTTCCAATTACTGTTTTTTCTAAATTACTCTTCGAAGGTTCCTAATGAGGAAGGGACCCAAGCCAGCCCAAGATGTGAACCCCAGAGCAACGAAGCCGTGGCGCTGCTGCTTGGCATCATTTAGAGGGACTCTTACAGGGAGGGGCCATCATGCCTTCACCAAGAGCCAACTATTGCATGTTGTTAAAAGTCATGGAGTCTAGAAGTTTAGAGATTCCGTGCATTTGAGATTCAGTACCTCCACTTATTGGTTGTGTGGTCCAGAGCAGCTTACTTCATTTCTACAAGCATCAACTTGATTATCTATAAAGTCGGAGTACATTAGTTATCCATTGCGGTGTAATAAATTATCCCCAAACTGAGTAGCTTAAACCAACACGAGATACTTTTTAGCTCTTGGAGTTTCTCTGGGTCAGAAATTAGAGAGCTGGGTGGTTCTGGCTCAGGGTTGTACAAGGGATTGCAGACAGATGTTGGCTGGACCTGCAGTCATCCAAAGGCTTGACCGGGGTGGGAGGACAAGGCACCACATCTAGGATGGCTGACCCCGGCTGCTGGTAGGGAGGGCTACTGCATGGGCCTGTTCGAATGTCCTCACAACGTGGCAGCTGGCTTGCCCTGGAGCTAGTGATCCAAGAGAGAGCCACACAGAAGCTATAATCTTAATCTTTTTTTTTTTTTTTTTTAATTTTATTTATTTATTTGAGAGAGAGAGAACGAGAGATAGGAGCACGAGAGGGAAGAGGGTCAGAGGGAGAAGCAGACTCCCCGCCGAGCAGGGAGCCCGATGTGGGACTCGATCCCGGGGACTCCAGGATCATGACCTGAGCCGAAGGCAGTCGCTTAACCAACTGAGCCACCCAGGCGCCCCTATAATCTTAATCTTTTAATGGCTCAGCCTCAGAAGTCACATAGCATAACTTCCACCACGTCCTATTTCTTAAAAGAGAGTCGGTAAGCCTTACCAACCTCAAAGAGGAGAGTACTCAGTACTGTCTTTTTAAAGGAAAGAGTGACAAAGAATTTGCAGACATAGTTTAAAACTACCACCGGGAACACCTTCTTTCATGATATACACATTATTGTGTACACACTGTATGACAAACATGTTAAGACCGAAGGTGCCACAAAGGATAATAATTACTCCTGTCCCAAAGGTCCATACAGGTCATTCGGATGACTACTATTCTCTCTCTCTCTAATAAGTAAATAAATTAAAAAAAAAAAGTGGGGGAGCCTGGGTGGCTCAGTTGGTTAAGCATCTGCCTTCGGCTCAGGTTGTGGGATGGAGCCCCACATCAGGCTCCCTGCTCAGCAGGAAGTCCACTTCTTCCTTTCCCTCTACCCCTCTCCCCCGCTCCTGCTCTCTCTCAAATAAATAAATAAATAAATAAATCTTAAAAAAAGAAAGTAGGCTCTTGAGGAGATAGTTGCACACCCCTCTATGTTCATAGCAGCACTGCTCAAAATAACCAAGAGGTGAAAGAAACCCAAATGTCTATCAATGGGTGAATGAATAAACAAGGAATGGCATATACAACGGAATGTTACTGAGCTTTAAATAGGACAGAAATTCTGACACATGCTACAATGTGGATGAACCTTGAGGACATTATGCTGAGTGAAACAAGCTAGTCACCAAAGGACAAATACTGGGGCACCTGGTTAGCTCAGTTGGTAGAGCATGTGACTCTTGATCTCGGGGTTGTGAGTTTGAGACCCATGTTGGGTGTAGAGGTTATTTAAAAATAATTTTTTTTTTTTTTAAAGGACAGGGTGCCTGGGTGGCTCAGTCCTTAAGTGTCTGCTTTAGGCTCAGGTCACGATCCCAGGGTCCTGGGATCAAGCCCCACATCGGGGTCCCTGCTCCGCGGGAAGCCTGCTTCTCCCTCTCCCACTCCCCCTGCTTGTGTTCCTGCTTTCCCTATCTCTCTTTCTGTCAAATAAATAAATAAAATCTTAAAAAAAAAAAGGACAAGTACTGTACAATTTTGCTTGTATGAGGTATCTAAAGTAGTCAAACCCATAGTGACAGGAAGTAGAATGACAGTTGGCTGGGGAAATGCTGGGAAAGGGAGTTATTTTTCTATTGGTACAGAGTTCCAATGTGCAAGATGGAAGGCATTCCAGACAACAATGGAATATGCTCAACATTGCTGAACTGTACTCTTGAAAATGGTTAAGATGATAGGAGTGCTTGGGTGGCTCAGTAGGTTAAGTGTCCGACTCTTGAACTCAGGGTTGTGAGTTCAAGTTACATGTTGGGCTCCGTGTTGGGCTCCATGCTGGGGGTGGAGCCTACCTAAAAAAGAAAAAGAAGAAAAGAAATAGTATGATGAATTTTATTTTATGTGTTTCTTTTGTTTTTAGGGGGTTTTTTTGGTTTTGGTTTTCGTTTTCGTTTTTGTTTTTACCACAATTGAAACAAAAAAAGAAAAAGAAAAGAAGAGCTGAATATAAAACAGAACTACTGGCTGCTGTAGGACCACTTAGACCACTCTACAGTAGGAAGATTTTTTTTCCTAGAATAGGTGCCTTTCTCGCAGAGCCCTGGAGAATGTTTGGGAGTGTGTAAGCGGAAGTGAAGCTTTTCAATAGGGTCAAGCAATGTTCTCCAAATAGGATTGTGACTCATCAATGAGTCATGAAATCAACTTAGTGGGTCCTCACCAGCATTTTTACTTAAATGCAATAGAATAGATCAGAGTGAATTGCCCACAATAAGGATCTTTCCACAGAGCTTTTTGTTCAACTTACATGTGTATCTATGTATATCCGTGAAGAAAGTACCAGGTTACAACGTAAAATATATTTCTTACCATGGGTGGACTCAAAAACAGCAGAAACATGACCAGATTCGAGTTTAAGATGCAAAGAGGGAATGACAAGAGATAAGGTTGCAAAGGTACATCAGTCAGGATGCAAGAGGTTAGACTGAAGTGACAAATGACCCCCAAATCTCAATGGCTTATAACAAGCGTCAATTTCTTCCTAATGTGACCTGGCCATTAAGAACCAGAGGGAGCTCTGCTTACTTTGTATTCACTCCAGGAACTAGTAGATGGTAGAATCAACCTCTATATGGAACATTATTGGTCTCATGAGGGAGGGCAAATGGACCATGCACTGGCTATTAAACTTCTGCCTGGAAGTGCCATGGTTCCATGCTCACATTTCACTAGCCGAGCTTGCCACCAGTGGGGCAAGGGAGGTATAATCTTTCCCCCAGGAAGGGGTCATAAACCCTGGAGAACAACAACACGGTCTGCCCCAAGAGGTGGGAGGTGGGGAGAACCCAGTTAAGATGCGTCTTGTAAATGGAATCAGGATGTTTGGGATTTACCCTGAAGACAATGATGATTCATTGAAAAGCTTGAGGAAAGGTGATCAGATTGGTCCTTTAGCACGGTCCCTTTGTCAGCAGTGTTGTGGGTGTGGGTCAGGGCAGGGAACCAGAGAGGTTGGGTTACTTGGTCAAACCTACTATCTTACTAAAGAGGCAAAAGGCCAGGTCTTTCTTTCCTTCCCTGGGAGGATAAACGTCAGAGCCCCATCTCAGAAATTACAGGCCAAAACACATGACATAAGAAAGAAAATTTAATGCTTCCATTTATTATTAGCAAAAATAGCATCCCCTTTGCAAATTGAAATATTCAGGCACCATATGATGATATAATCACATTTGTGCATTTGTGGAAAATCATATACACATACAAATATACATCATATATATATAAACATAACATTTTTCTATAATACACTATATATTATATTTCTATATATTATATATATTTACACACACACATATATATACACACACATACGTATGTATGTATGTATGTATGTAAATTTTGAAGTTTGACTGGAAGGTGATGCTGATGCTTTATTCTTATTTTTTTTCCTTTCCAATGGAAGAAACTCAAGTTGGTTTAAATTCTGTTAGAAATGACATGTTAGAAAGGCAAACATTGGAGATAGGGCAAAGAGCAGACAACTGACAGAGCAAAGCCTGAGTGAACGGGCAGGGGAGAGCCTCTGGAGAGAAGCAGAGGAGTGGGCCCCAGGTGGGAGTGGGGGTTCCTGCTGCATTGGGCGGGTAGCAAGAAGCAGGGAGAGGTGCGTACAGAGGAGCGCTTAAATTGGATGGCAGAGGTCGGGGGGGCCCTACATGCTCTGAGAAGTAGGGAGCAGGGCATCTTCTGAGGGTAAGGGGTGCATAACTTGGGAGAAATGCTCTAGAGAATCTAGGATGGGTTCCAGTCAACCCCGAGGGCCCAGTTGGAGACGTAATCCGTGGAGACACTCAGCGGTGGGCAGTGCGTCACCTGAGTCCAGGTGGCCTAGTGTCCTTCTCTCTCCTCCTTTGTTCTACTCACCTCCAGCCAAGGAGGTAATCTAAAGAGTTATTCATCTATACAATGATGAATAGGACAGGAGGAAAGAGAATTGCTATTGGAGACAAAAGAGGAACGCTAACTTTAATTTTGACCAGGTAACAATGGAGGGAGAGACCGAAATGCTGAACAAAAGCAGAGTGGCCCATTGCAAAGAGCTACAGGAAGGAAGCCCAGAAGGGCTGACACAGATTGGGGAGCAGGAGGGTCCTTGGCCGTTGAGAGGACAGTTCAGACTAAGAGCTTTGGAATCAGACTGCTGGCTTCCCAAGTGACAAACACAGGACTAGACCCCATTCAGCAAACACTGAGCACCTGCTATGTGCAAGACACTGTCGTAGGTGCTGGAGACACAGCAATGAATGAAAGACAGCAGGAGGGCAGAGGCACTACACAAATCAATAGACAGTAGGGGGGATGGTGACGGTGGGAAGCACCATAGAGAAAAAATAAGCAGCGGAAGGGCGGATGGATGTGTGGGAGCAGGAAGTGGGGCCCTTTTAATAAAGGATGATCTGGGAAGACCTCACTGACAAGAGGACCCAGATTTCCAGATGTCATTCTATGTGTGCTCTTATTTTTAAATTTTTATATAACCACAGCCCTTTTCCTCATGCTTTTTTTTTTTTTTTTTTAGCATTTGGAGCAAAGTGTACAGAGCAGTTAGAGTGTGGATTTTGAGAGCGGTCTGCTTGCTTGTGAGACACAGCTCTGCCTCCTCCTTCCTGTGCGGCCCTGGGCAAGGCATGTAATGTCTCTAGCCCTCAGCTTTCTCTGTCTATAAGGAGGGTATAATCATAAATTCCCTACCAGGTTGTTGTGAAGATACAATGAGATCGTGTGTGGAAAGGGCTGACTTGTGGGACACCTGCAGGAAGAGGAGTGGCCAAATGAAGATGCGTAAGTGCTGACTCTTGCTGGGAGCATGTTCTGTTTCTTTACGTTTCAGTGGTGGACACTCCCAGGCACTGCCCCCCGCAGACACCCCCAAACCGCCCCCCCACAGGAGTACTGGCTCCCGCAGGCTCATTCCGGTAGCACTCATTGATCTGCCTCTCCTCACCCACACTTTGTTTTTGCTCTTCCTTGTAATCCTGGTGATACGCGAAACCTCATGGAATCTCAGATGCAATTTTTTCCAACTTTTCACATCTCTGATATCACCATGCATCTTGGGGTTGATGGCATCTAACAATTGAGACTCTTTCCCTTCATCGTGGTATATATTTTTAAAAATGCGTCCTATAAATCAGTGGCGCTTAAAGATTTTTTTTTAAGATCCCATTTATTTGACAGAGAGAGACACAGCGAGAGAGGGAACACAAGCAGGGGGAGTGGGAGAGGGAGAAGGAGTCCTCCCGCGGAGCAAGGAGCCGGATGCGGGGCTCGATCGCAGGACCCCGGGGTCACCACCTGAGCCGAAGGCAGACACGTAACGACTGAGCCACGCGGGCGCGGCATCAGTGGTGCTTAGATAGGACAAGGATAATGATTCAGAATAAACCACAGCCAACTGGCACCTCTACGGATCCAATGGTGACATAGACATCGGTCGTTTTAATGATCAGAACCGGCAAAACATGTCGGAATGAAAGAAAAGCAATGGATCCAGAATCTATGATATCCCTTGAGGTTTTTTTTTTGCTAGAGGTTCAACACAATATGGACAATAATGAAAGGTCCAAGTGGTGCCAGGGACTTGGAGAAAGTTCCATTGTAGGATATACCACCATGCCAGAGACCTGGGCTTTTTATTCTACCCACTCCTGATTTTTAACTTTAAAACCTTTTAAACCTATAGAAAAGCTCTAAAAATGGTATAACAAACACCCACATAAGGGCACCTGGGTGGCTCAGTCGGGTAAGCATCTGCCTTTGGCTCAGCTCATGATTTCAGGACCCTTGCTCAGTGGGGAGCCTCCTTCTCCCTCTGCCTCTCACTCATGTGCTCTCTCTCTCTCTCTCTCTCTCTCTCAAATAAATAAAATCCTTAAAAAAAAAAAAAACCCACATAGTCCTTACTCAGATGCACCAATTGTTACCAAGCACATATTTGCTTTCTCTCCCTCTCTCCAATTAAATAATTTTAGCTATTATTTATTTTAAATTGTTATCTCTTTATTTACATCTGAGTCGTTTAAGAGTTTCTTGCAGACATCATAACACTTCACTCATAAAAACTTAAGCCTCCTGAGAATGAGGACAACCTGCTACAGAATTATCCAGTAATTATCATGCCAGGAAAGTGAACACAAACACAATACTGCTGCATAAGGTACAGCCCACATTTCAATTTCCCCAGGTGTCCCAAGAATGGACTTTCTAGCTTGGACCAGTGCTCTTCCTAAGAGAGGACATTCCCAAACTTATGTGTGTGTTGTGAGGTTGTCTACGACTCAAATAAATTAATGTTCCCCTATCCACTAATACATCAGATGAGAATAAAGAAATTCACACGCCACTAGAAATGAGAAAAAGGAAATAAGAATTTTTTAAAAGGATCATTTATAGTTTATCAAAATATACACATAATACTGGTGCATCAATTTTTAACAGATATAGATCTATCTGTATTGACTATTTAGCTAGCCTTGTTCGGCTTTACTAACTGGAACAAGCCCAGCATTCTAAGAAGTGGGCAGTAATACCTTTAGATTTCTTTTTGACTCTGAATTCGTGGTCTGTGATTCTTCAGCACTATCAACATGTTTAGATTCCGGGTTCCTTGGGGGTTGTAAGCTTGTGGACCACACTGCTATCATCTTTTCATCCCTCGTAATTACGACTGTAACTGACACATAGTAGAGACTCAATAAACCACTGCAGCTTTTGACTGACAATAAGCCACGTCGAGAGACTGGGAATCAACAGGCAGTGAGATTGTGTGCCTTCTTTGAAATAGAAACCTTGCGCTAGGCAGCAGGTGGTAAAAGCTAGGGCAGGCTATAAACCGTTCGAAAAACAATAGTCCGCTCAGTTTCCTTTCGGGCTTGAGGGAAACCCTCCTCACTCCTGGGCCTGTCTAGTGAGGTAAGTGAAAAAGTAAAATGCCTTCTCTCAACATGTGATGAATGCCTTTCTCTATAAAGTCTCCCCAAACCTCCACGGGTCAGGGTCTGCCTAGGGTAAAATGTGACTGCTTATTGGGAAAATGAAGGAAGAAGCAAAGGAGATGTCGTGAAAGGCAACTTCAGTCTTGTATCACCTTGTCCTGTGAAGGATTACACTGTCAATACATATAAATAAATCAGAAATTTATGAATCAAATATCTCCAAGCTACCAAAGATATACCAGTGTGAACATGATGTGTATAAATAAGAAGTAACTTACTGTTTGACCCAAACAAATACATTCTCCTAAAGTGATGTGAGTTGGGACGCCAGGGTGGCTCAGTTGGTTAAGTGGCTGCCTTTGGCTCAGGACATGATCCCAGGGTCCTGGAATCAAGCCAGGAGTGGGGTTCCCTGCTCAGTGGGGAGTCTACTTCTCCCTCTCCCGCTGCCCCTGCCCACCCTCACCCTCACGCCTCCACTAGTGCTCTCTCTCTCAAATAAATAAATAAAACCTTTTTTTATAATAAATAAGTAAATAAATAAATAAATAAATATAAAATGATGTGAGTTGATAACTGAAATTCTTCCATTATAGACATATAGGCATTTAGAGCGTTTTTAAAATTCATTCTTTTTCAATTTTCAATTTTTTCAATTTTTAATTAGGCAAATAACATCTAAGTTATGTTAGATGCAAAAGGAAAAAAAAATGCAAACAGTTTAGGTTTGAAAGCCCTCTTGATTTCCTCTCTCTGATTTCTCTGCCTTTCCTTGAAGTGTCTGTTCTCGCAGGAATTGTAGATTCCTCTGGTTCTTTCTCTGGACGTTTACACAGGCATCAGACATAGAGACCTGCCAAACACTGAGGGAAGGGCTGGGACCAAACCACATGTGCTATTCTGTCGCTCACTTTTATTTCTCGTAGAGATCTTTCTTTACTCAAAACATTTAAAAGGTCATCTGGGCCAGTGGTTTGTGACTGGGCTCCTCAGGGCCCTAAGGGTCCTGCAAGGAGTGGGGGGCCGGGGGGGGGTGGGGTCCACACAGGCTGCCCCAAGCAGTAAGGAGGAGCAAACAGAACTGCCCCAAGATTCCCAAGCCTCCTCCTGCCAAGGGGCCTCCCATTTGATCTACATTTCTTTGTGGATTTCCATAAACATCTTAATTTAAAAAAAGTTTTTAATGTCTTGCTTTGAGAAAGGTGGTCAGAAGAATTGATCTGGTTCAATTCTTTTGTCTTTGTGTTCTGCTAAGATATGAATGTTCCTGAGGAGAGTTAGACATGCAGTCTCAGGTTTCATGGGCTTATTTTTTTTCTTAAAGCAATTTTAAGGTGAAGGTGGAGAGTAACACCACATGGCCTCCATTTCCCCAATTTGATCAGTCTTTGGAAGGCTAGCGATGAAGAGGATCAGGAAAGGTGAGGGATGAAGCAGATAACCCATTTTCTCTCTTCTCCGTGAAGGACAATTACCCATGTGTTCATCTTGGGTCTTATCTATCACTGCGTATATATTGCTGTATATATCATCCGTGCAACCAGGAAATCACCATGTGTGTCTTCAATCTTCTCTGAGTTTTCTTTAAGTCCTGGATTCTAGATCTTTCTGTACCTGGAAAGGTCAACATTGTACTCATGTCCAAAAAAATGGGAAAAAAATATGACCAGACAGGCCTGCTCCAGCTTCTGGGAAACTTCTTTTCTGGCCCAGGTAAGCTGACCACTTGAAAAATCTTTGGATCAAACAGAAGCACAATGAAAGCCATTGCTAAAAGGCCAACATATGGGAGCGTCCTAGGAGCAAAGTCTCTCCTCTAAATCAAAGTGCCCGGTTACTTGCAAAGGCAACTGGTTGGAGGACAGTCTCCCCAACTGGAAAACCCAAGTCGTGGGGTTCCTCCAAAGCTCAATGTCCTCCATGAAATGAAGGTAATAACTATTAATTTCATAAGGTCATCATAAGGAGTAAAGGAGATGTCTGAATTCTAGCAAAGTGCCTGACACATACTGCGATGAGCTGAATTGTGTCCCACCCAAAACACATAGGCTGAAGTCCTAGCCCCCGGTGCCTCAGAGTGTGACCTTATTTGGAAATGGGGTCTTTCCAGATGTAAGGTTAAAACAAGTTTGTACTAGAGCAGGGTGGGTCCTAAATCCTTAATATGACTGGTGTCCTTATAAAGAGCAGAGAGAAACACACAGGGAGAGGACAGCTTGGTGATACACAGGCAGAATTGGAAATGCCATGACTATAAGTCAAGGAGCCCCCAGGGATTGCCAGCAAACCATCAGAAGCTAGGAGGAGGGAGCACAGCCCCACTAGCACTTTTCCAGACCAGAACTATGAGAGACTACATTTCTGTTATTTTAAGCCACCTGGTTTGTGGTATTTTGTTATAGAAGCCCTGGGACAGCTAATACACATAGAAAGCATTCAATAAATATCCGTGTTGCTATTGTAATCCTTTGTTTAAAAATATATACACAAAAAGGGGCACGTGGGTGGCTCAGTCAGTTAAGCATCTGACTCTTGATCTCATCTCAGGTCTTGATCTCAGTGAGTTCAAGCTCTGCACTGGGCTCCATGCTGGGCGTGGAACCTACTATATATATATTATATATATATATATATATATATATAATATATATATATGCACGTATAGATTCAATACAATCCTTATCAAAACCCCAATGACATTTTTTTGCAGAAATAGAAAAAAAAAAAAACCTTAAAATTGCTATGGAATCAAGGGACTCTGAACTACAAAACCAATCTTGATAAAGAAGAATAAAGTTAGAGGCCTCACACTTCCTAACTGCAAAATATTACAAAGCTACAGTAATAAAATAGTATGGCCCCGGCCTAGACAACACAGAGACCAATAGAGGAAAATAGAGAGCCAGACCTCGAGTATACGGTCAAATGATTTTCAACAAGAGAGCCAAGACCACCCAATGGGGAAAGGTTAGTTTCTCCAACAAAAGATGTTGGAAAAACTGGATATTCACATACAAAAGAATGAAGCCTTACAGGATATACAAAAATTAGTTCAAAATGGATTAAAGATTTAAACATCAAGCATTGTACCTAAAACCGTGAAACTGTTATACGAAAACAAAAGGGAAAGCTTCGTGACATTGGATTTGGCCACTTCTGAGATATGACACCAGAAGCGCAGGCAGCAAAAGCAAAAATGGAAAAATAGGAGTGTTTCAAACTGAAAAACTTTTACACAACAAAGGAAACCATCAATAGAGTGAAAAGGCAGCCCACCTAATGGGAGAAAATAATTGCAAATCACATATCTGATATGGGGTTAATAGCCAGAATATATAAAGAATTCTTGCAACTCAACAACAATAAAATAAAATTAAAAAACCCAAGTAACTCATTTAAAAAAAAAAAAAACAAAAAACGAGCAGAGGACCTGAACAGAGATATCTCTGAAGAAGATATGCAGGTGACCAACAAACACATGAAGAGATGCTCAATATCACTAGTCATAAGAGAAATGCAAATGAAAACCACAATGAGATATCACCTTACATCTCATTATGATGGCTACTATCTAAAAAACAGAAAATCACAAGTGTTAGTGAGGATGTAGAGGAACTAGAACACTCCTGCACTGTTGGTGGGAGTGTACAATGCATAAAGTGTAACCGCTATGGAAAACAGTATGGAGGTTCTTCCAAAAACTAAAAATAGGATTACTGGGGGCTCCTGAATGGCTCAGTCATTTGATCGGCCAATTCTTGATTTCAGTTCAGGTCATGATCTCAGGGTCTTGGGATTGAAGCCCGCGTCAGGCTCCATGCTCATGGGGGAGCCTGCTTAAGATTCTCTCTCTTCCTCTCCCTCTGCCCCTGCTCACACCCTCTCTCTCCAATAAATAAATCAATCTTTAAAAAAAAAGTAGGATTACCACATGATCCAGCAATCCCATTTCTGGGTACATATCCAGAAAATTTGAAAGCAGGATCTCAAAAAGGTATTTGCACATCCATGCTCATTTCAGCATTATTCACAATAGCCAAGAGGCAAAAAAAAAAAAAAATAGCCAAGAGGCAGAAACAATCCTAATGTCTACTGATGATGAATGGATAAAGAAAATGTGGTATATCCATACCATAGAATACTATTCTGCCTTTAAAAAGGAAGGAGGGTGGCTGGGTGATAGACATTGGGGAGGGTATGTGCTATGGTGAGCGCTGTCAAGTGTGCAAGACTGTTGAATCACAGATCTGTACCTCTGAAACAAATAATGCAATATTTGTTAAGAAAAAAAAAGATGAAGAAGAGGATAACAGGAGGGGAAGAATGAAGGGGAGTAAATCAGAGGGGGAGACGAACCATGAGAAACGATGGACTCTGAAAAACAAACTGAGGGTTCTAGAGGGGAGGGGGGTGGGGGGATGGGTCAGCCTGGTGATGGGTATTAAAGAGGGCACATTCTGCGTGGAGCACTGGGTGTTATGCACAAACAATGAATCATGGAACACTACATCAAAAACTAATGATGTAATGTATGGTGACAATAACAACAAAAAATTTAAAGAAAAAAATAAAAAGGAAGGAAATTCCTGTCACATGCTACAACATAGATGAACTTTATGGACATTATGCTAAGTAAAATATGCCAAACGCAAAAGGACAAATACTGTATGATTTCATTTATATGAGGTATCTAGAGTAGTCATACTTATAGAAAGCAGAACGGTGGTTGCCAGGGGCTGGGAGGAGGTGTTCAATGAGTATAAAGTTTCAGTTTTGCAAGATAAAAAATTCTAGAGATCACACAACAATGTAAATATAGTATCATTACTGAACTGTACACTTAAAAACGGTTTAGATGGTGGTTATGTTATGTGCTTTTTATCGCAATTAAATATATGTGGGTGCATGTAGATATGCACTTATATAAAACCCTATACCTACGTTTTGTGAATCCACCATGATTCCTTAGCAATACTCTTAAATGGGACAGTTTAAGCAAAAATTACTGGAGGTTTGATGTTTAATTTTTTAACTCAACAAATCAGAATTTTAATAAATGATAACATTTAATGTCTAGTGCTATGCCTTCAAAATGTATAAACATTTTGTATAAAGACAATTTATCAGATACTGGTAAAAAGAATAATCCATGAGAAACAATACATTCTGACCATGTTTTAATGATAATATTGGCTAATATTCACTGGACGCTGACTCCGTTCCAGGTAGTATTCTTATTTTTATCCCACTGAATTCTCGCACCAACTCTATGACACAAGCATGACATGGAGGCACTGAGGATTATTGTAATTGGCGCAAGGTCACACAAGGAGTGGACCCAGGCTTTGAGCCCAAGCCACCTGGTACCAGCATGTACTCTTAGCTGCCTGAAACCATACCCTCTGTCCCTTGCTTCCTCATGTGGACGGTCTGATGAGAGCCTGAGTGTAGAGTCACCATCCCCCAGACCAGGGGAGCTGAGGAGAATGATGAGCTCAAGTTATCATGTCATCACATGGTGTCATAATCCAGTAAACCTTCCATCTACTGCTGCCCCATCTGCTGCTTCTCTTCTGGTAGTTCCCCGGGGTGCTTGCCTGCAGGACAGGCTAGCCTCACTTCAGACCCTGGAGAAGGCCCAACCCCTCAGGGAAGGCACCTGACCAAAACATGCCCCTGCTGCCTCCGAAGCAGAAGAGCCGCTGTGCATCCATGGGCACATTTTCCTCTTTGCTTTGAACCTTCAGTCTCATCTGTATGTAGCACGTGTCTCATTACACAGGCAACTGAGTTCTGTCAACAACAAGGTTCCAGAATGCTGTTCCTATTTGTGTCATTCTGCGAAAGAAGTTCCAGAACTATGTTCCTGCACACATCCCCACAAAAATAGCAATATGTGTATATACTTATGTATATACATGTATAAGTACAAGGTAACATGTTGTAAATAGAGACGTGGAAGAGGCAATCGTGTGTTTAGAGAAACTGAAAAGTATGGCAGACAGAGCCTGGATTGTGGGGCCAGACTGCTCTTCTGGCTTCACATTTGCTAGTGAGGGGAAGCTCAGGCGAAATAATCACACACACACACACACACACACACACACACACACACACAAAACACACGCCCCTAAACAGTCCCTCCCTGACGGCAAGATAGCGGCAATGAGGTTGCACAAATCCACAATCAGGACTAAAGGCTTCCATCTGTGCTGAACACCTTGCCCAAAGAAAGGGTCACCCTTTTTCTGACCCCCTTCCGAGATCTTAACCCGAGAGAACCTGACAGTTCTGTCCGCCACTGTCCCCAGGAGCTCAACAAAGCAGCTTGCACTCCCTCTCTGCCCCCTGGCCCTGTCCCCTCTCCTGGCAGAGGATTGTGGCAGGCAGACAGGAAAACCGGACCGGAGAATCAGGGGAGAGCCTGTTTGCAGAGCAACACCACACAGCTCATGCAAGGGCTCCTTGGAGAAATGGGAAACTGTCAGGAAGGTGGATAGAATAAACCTGATTTCCCATTATTTTTTCAAATAAATGGAGTCCAGTTTGCTTCAGCTATAATCCAGGCATAACATTTATATGCGAACATAAAATACTACAGAGCCGTAAGTAAAACAATATGTGTGTTCCTGAATAATAGTTATACCACTTGCCAGGAAGACTATATTTTGACCAAATGAAAGATGACCTAAATTTGACTCAGTGGGATGGGATTTACTACATGATTGCTTCTTGAAAATAAAGGGATAGAGATAGGGGGATTTCGGGAGGGTGGAAGGAAATAGACAAGAACAACAGAGAAACAAAATGAAAAGTTATTATGACTCTGACTTGATTTGAAAGCTCGAATTGTACAAAAAATAAAGGGCATTTAATGTTAAATGTGTAGTGTGTCCCTCCCAAATAAAACCCCGTTTTATACCAGACAACCATATTGCAAAGTCCCAAGTGTGCCAACATCAGACGTAAAGTGAGTTTGCTGCAGTAACAAGGAGATAACCATTGTAAACACTCCAGTTTATGATCCATTCCTCCATGTCGTCTTTCATTCACACGTAGGATCACTTAACACAAATACGTATTGTGGACTGAATATGCAACAGGCTTGCTGGCAGGACAGGAGTCAGCCCTGCCCTGAGGGAGTTCACAGTCCTGTGTGGGAAGGGAACTCAGGACTTGGGCTGTTTCCAACCAGGGTGGGTAGACCCAAGATGGGAGACATCTCAACACAGGAGGCTGGGTACCACTGCAGAGCCGTGCACGAGGGTTCCCAAGACCACACAAGGGAGGATGCTGAATGAACCAGAGGGACCAACGTAGATAACGCCGGCGCTAGGTTCTTCAAAAGGAGGAGTAAGTAAGTCAGAAAAAACTGGAAGAGAGCAAAGCAGCAAGTCATCATCCAAATCCCTGACAGTAACAGGTAAAGTTACATTTGTACAGCTCTTACACACGTTGTTACATTTGAATAATGCACACACTGTTTCCAGATGCTTTGGTAAGCAAATGCATTCATTAGGACTTAGGTACTTAGTGTGGCTGATGCAACAAAGATCTGAAGTAAGAGTGGCTTAAGCAGGTAGAATTGTATTCTTTCTCACGTCACAGTCCAGGCTGGAGCCATCCAAAGCCTGTCTGGCAGCTACCTGCCCGATGAAAACAGTCCTTCTGATTTGTTGCTCCACCATCCCTTGGATGTTGTCCTTGGCCATCTGGTCCAAAGTGGAGCACCTCCATTATCTCAGTTCCAGCTGGAGGGAAGGGCAGGGGGGCGGTTGGGGGAGACAGGGGCAGACAAAGAAGAGGATGCAACATTCCCTTGTATTAACAGTGCTGCCTGCGGTCCAGGTGACTCAGTCAGTTAAGCATCTGCCTTGGGCTCAGGTCATGATCTCATGGGTTATGGGACCGAGCCCCAAGGTGGGCTCTCTGCTCAGCAAGGAGCCAGCTTCTCCCTCTGCTCTGCTCCTCCTCTCCCCACTCCCCCACCCCCACATTGTGCTCTCTCTTTCTCTCTCTAAATAAATAAATAAATTCTTTAAAAAAAAAAAAAAAACAGTGCTGCCTGGAACTGCACACATCATTTCTCCCCAAACCGCATTGGTCAGAACTTGGTCACATGATGGCACCTGGCTACAAGGAAGCTGGAACATAGTCTTTATTCAGGACAGCCATGAACACGGCTAAGAAGAATAAAGGGAGATGGGTAGGAGTTGGAAACTGGCCATCTCTGCCAGGAGGCAAGAACCCTCCCCTTCCTCTCATCCTAGCTGAGGCAGCCACAGATTTTAAAGGGCTTCCCAGGAAACCACTGGAGAATTTGATACCTATCCATATGCACAGGCACACCCACAAATGTAATACATAGTTAGTCATAAGTTTTTCATTAAAAAAAAAAAAAGATAAAGACTATAGAACCTTAGATCAGAAGATACTGTAGATGAGACCCAAGACTGTGGCCAAGAGGTTGGAGCAGGCTCCCTCTACAGGCGTATACCTAAGAGCACACGCAGAGTCTAAGAATCACATGAAGAGGTGGGTGGACCCCCCATCGCCCCTCTCCTGACTCCTTCCCCTGCAACATTCCTTCCCCTTATTACCACCTGTCTCATTGAACCAAAACATAACCAAATGCATCGCCCTGGTAATGAGAGCATGCATGAGCATGTTAGGATGTGCAAGCAATGGTAAAGCTAAAAGTCCTTTATTTACTATCAGGGCCCAAAGAACCAGTCTACTCCCAGCTCTATGATCAATGAGTTAAATGAACTTGAGCAAGGTATGTAAGCTCATTTGTGCATCAATTTCCTCAATATCAAATGGAGATCGAAAGACCTGCCATAGCTTCTTCATAGGCTTCTAGAAGGAATTGGCAAAATGGAATGTGTGTGTTTTCTATTGCTGCATAATAAGTTTCTAGCTTAAACTTTAAGCCACAACTTTCTGGCTTAAAACATCATCCACTATAATCTCATCGTTTCTAGAGGCCAGAAGTCTGGACACGGAGTAACTAGATCCTCTACTCAGGGTCTCACTGGGCTGAAATCGAGGTGTCAGCTAGGGCTGCGTTCTCATCTAGGGCTTGATTCTCTTCCAAACTCACAGGTTATTAGCAGTAATTCATTTCCTTGTGAGTGTAGGACTAAGGTCCCCATTTTCCTCCCAGCCGTCAGCCCAGGACCACTATCAGGCACTGGAGGTTGTCCACAATTCCTTGCCGTGCGGCCCCGTTGGCCGGCATTGATGTCATGCGGCGGGTCACAACAGGGATGTTTGTTTCTTCCTCTTCTACAGCTAGCCAGAAAAAAAGTCTGCTTTAAAAGGACTTGTATAATTAGGTCAGTCCCCCTGGAAACCTCCCTATCTTAAAGTTAACTGATGTGGCACCTTAGTTATCTGCAGGATTTTTCACAGGATTACCTAGACTAGTGTTTGAGTGAATAATTGGGAGATGGTGTGTATATACCAAGGGCCAAAATCTTAGAGAGCTGTCCTAAGATTGTGCCCTTTGGCCCCCAAAGATTCACATCCTTCCCAATTGCAAATGACATTCACACCCCACTAAGGTTTCAAAGGGTCTCAACCCACTAAATCATTAGTGGTTTTTTAATAAAAGTAAATCTTGGGGGCATCTGGGTGGCTCAGTCAATTAAGCATCTGCCTTCGGCTTGGGTCACGATCTCAGGGTCCTGGGACCGAGTCCTGCGTCGGGCTCCTTGCTCAGTAGGAAGTCTGCTTCTCCCTCTCCCTCTGTCCCTCCCCCCACTGGTGCTTGCTCTCTCTCTCTCTGTCTCTCAAATAAGTTAAATCTTAGAAGAAGAAGAAGAAGAAGAAGAAGAAGAAGAAGAAGAAGAAGAAGAAGAAGAAGAAGAAGAAGTAAATCTTGTTTCTTTGTGGATCTAAGTATTCAGCTACAGCTTTCTTGCATTTTCCAAGCTGACATCACACACCCTGTGTGCTTGACTCCTTTCTGTAATGCAAGCATTCTTGCTATACTTCTTATTCCTACATCTGGTTTTCTCCAAGGATGCTGCAAGGTAGCTCCTCATTCTCTCTAATTTTCCTAAGTCGGGTGTCTTCCAAGTGATATTCTTCTGTCAGCATCTGTTTAAACTGGCTGGGATAACAGACTTTGCTATCTGTGTTTTTTTTTTCCTTCCTCTGGCATGCTTTCCATTCACCAGGAAGCAAATATGGTATCATGGCAAGAGTAAGGACTTTGGAGTCAGGCAAATGTAAATTCAGATTTTCTCTCCATCACTTTTTTTTTTTTTAAGTAAGCTTTAAGTCCAACATGGGGCTTGAGCTCACAACCCCAAGATCAAGAGTCACATGCTCCACCAACTGAGCAGACAGGCACCCCTCTCCAACACTCTTTGACTGAATGTTACTTAGCCTCTCTGAATCCCAACTTCCTCCTCTATACATTTGGGATGCTACCTACCACACAGGGCTATGTGGAGAATTAAGTGACATGATATTCATGAGATTAAGTGATACAACAGGGGTGCCTGGGTGGCTCAGTTGGTTAAGCATCCAACTCTTGTTTTCAGCTCAGGTTATGACCTCAGGGTCGTGAGATCAAGCCCCATGTCACTCTGTGCTCAGCACGAAGTCTACTTGAGATTCTCTTTCCTTCTCCTTCTTCTTCTCCCCCAACTCTCTCTCTCTCTCTCAAATAAATAATAAATAAATCTTCTTTAAAAAATGATACAACAGTTGTAGCATATAGCAGCTGTGAATTCTAGACCCTTCCGCTCTTTACCCTCTCCTACCCCACATCATTACCTTCCTCCCTTCTATCTGCATCACAGAGCCTTGTCATTTCATCCAAACCATATTCCAACATGGTAAGTGGGTTTTGATAACAACCAATCATTTCCATGCTGGGCTACTATGGCGACAATGTTGTCCACTCATTGTCCTGACACCAGTTTTTGTAGTTTGCTTTCAAAATGTGCTTGGACTGTGTTCTCGCATACTGTTAGGATGCTCGAACAATTTATCCTACCTTGAAAAAGGCGTCTGGTCTTGAAAGTGTTCCAGGTCTATCCCTTATAGAAATGCTTAGGATAAAAGAAGGATTAATGGTCAAAACTAACCTAACTAAAGAACTGAGGTTGCCCAGAGGGAAATGTTAAGGACTGCCAGGCACAAGCAAGCACTTTCTGGCAAAGTCCAGAAAGTGCTGAAATAAAAGGGTCAGGAGTCACTTACTCAAAGAAAGGTCTCCAAGGCAAAATATTGGGCGTGTGGTTCAGCCATCACAATGAGCTATGATATGTATAAGACAGGGACTTAACATGGGAATGAGTGCCTAAAGCATGATTCCGACTTGGTGATTTTTACAAACATGATGTTGGTCACATCAGAAAGGTTTCAGAAGCAAGTCTCCTTAGGGTGCCTGGGTAGCTCGGTTAAGTGTCTGCCTTCAGCTCAGGTCATGATCTCAGGGTCTTGGGATCAAGCCCCACATCGGGCTCCCTGCTCATCAGGGAGTCTACTTCTCCCTCTGCCCCTCACCCTGCTTGTGCTCTCTCTCAAATAAATAAATAAAATCTTTTAAAAGAAAAAGAAGCAAGTCTCCTTTACTTAACACTTCTAGGTTCAAACAAACAGCAGAACGTGGACACAAACACCATTTCTGGAAAAAAAGACTACAATGGCCAACTGGGGGTCTCCAAGCCCCCCCTCCATAGCTCAGGTGCCTTCTTCATCATGGTGCTGTTAACAAGGATATAGAGGAAAGGATCGTACTTGCACTAAGTCTTAAAGGTTAAGGCAGAGAGAATTCATCAGCTCCGGTGGAGCTGCCAACGTCAAGCCCACTTCCGTAAAAAGGCCAATCTATAAATCATTAGGATGATACAAGAAAGCTACTATATTTGTTCAGTTTTGTAGGCAGAAAGCTTGCATTTGCATTTGCCAAATACTTTACAACCATTTTTTCCTAGGAGGTCACTGAACAACCTATCTCCATTCTGCAAGTAAGGAAGCAACGAGCCATGAGGCTCTTTGGAAGTCAGTAGCAGGCTAATGTGAGAAGCCTCTACCCAGCTCCCCCTGTCAATGCTCCTTCTAGTGAACCACTTTGCCTGGTAGCACAAATGTTCTTAATGTGACATAAACCAAGGGCATAAGTTTAAAATCTGCACCAAAGCAAAACTGACCTCAGTGAATTACAACTTGGACCTTCCTTTGCTTTCCACTGTATCACAGGACTATGTAACTGACATCACGTGTATTAGTCAGGGTACCCTCACAGTTGCTGTAACAAGGGGGCCCAACACACAGTCGTGTAAACAAAGACGGAATGTTGCTTTTTGTTGCATGTGGTAACAGTCCAGAGATAGTTAGGGCAGCTCTGCTATCCTCAGTATGTGGCTTCTGCCTTGTTATGAGAAGTGTCTTGGTCAGTATCACCTTCCCAACCAGTGGGAAAGGAATGGAGAAGGAGGCACAATACCAAAGCAGTACCCCCTCATTTCTCTCACACCCCATTGGCCAGAACAGCCACATGGCAGTACCATGCTGCAAGGGGGTGCTGGGAAATGTAGTCTGCTCAAGTAGCTTAATGTGCAGCAAAAACTTGGGAGTTGTGGAAGGAAGAATGAATATTGGCAGAGAAGTAGTGGTCATTGTCTCACTACACTTCAGAGACCAAGATCTACAATTCTCAGACCCAGTGTTTCATCTCCTCTGCCCTAGCTGGGGAAAACTTTACAGAGGAATGTCAACCCTGAAGTGAGTGAGAAGGACTCTGGTATAGGGAGAGGCCTGATAGCAGGACCCAGATGAGCTGAGTTCTGGTAACTACTCTGCCATATATTAGCTAGGAGATCTCGGGCAAGTCATTTAAATTCTGAGTCTCAGCTCCCTCACCTATAAAATTAAAATTGGGGCCAGGTGATATCTGAGGTCACCTCTAGACTTTACACTTGATGAAGTCAGAGTGGACAATATGACAGGGTAGACCATGTAATATAACATATATCCTCAAGTTGACCAACAAATGACCAGAACCCACATCATGACAAGTTTTTGGTATTAAATGGAATATATAAAATTGGTCCACTTTATAAAAACCATTGCACGATTTAGTACGTAAATGAGTCTTATGTGTTCATAAAATTTTAATCTTATAGAAATATTTACCAGTTCTACTTATAAGTTTAAAGACATAGAGATCCAAATTTCCAGCTACCTTTAATAAAGAAATGGGAATATCTGTGTAATTCTAATGGATCGCTATCCAATTTCAGATATAAGCATAAATTATCACAAATACCTCACCAAAGGTCAACACAAAGCATATTAAGTACTTTAGACTGCACTGATCTTCATGGGTAGTTCAAATATGTTTTACATATACTTTCCTCAGTTATGTTCATATAAATATCTCCCATTAGTGTGAAAAGTAGGCAAGTTTGGCTTCTGGAAATAGGAGATAACTGAGCCAGAATTCCCTCTAGAGCTTGCTGAACATTTTAAAAATAAATACACTTTCCCATCAACAATCGTCATCCCTTGAATGCCATTCAAAGCTAATTTTATTGAATACAATGGATGATGAAGCTGATGGTGGTAAGATGTGCCCAACAAAGCTGTTGTTTTTGTATAAATAGTAAAATGGCTCTGAATGGATTTCTGACTGCAAAATTAATGGAAGTATTATGTTGCCTTCCAAAGTGACTACTTTGGAAGGCAAAAGCATATATATGTTGTTCTGTCTAATTTGATTACTTATAAATCCTGTTGCTTTAGAATTAGATAATTACATGTTGTAGGAAAAGAGTGCTTCCCAAGTGCTGGCCAGTTTGCTAACCACTTTTATGTGGATTTATCATCTCAACTTCATGAAGGTTGAAAAGATCTGTCTCCACCCGCTCTGGCAGAATCCGAAAGTTGCCTACCCAACATCCATCTCCCTTTCTTCCTTAGAAGAAAGTCCCTACGTTATGTGAAACTTCACATGCCCAATGAAAGCACTAATTTACCAGCTTACCTTGCAATTAGCAGCGGCCAATGGGATGAAAAATGGAAGTCGGTAAGTGAAGCTTGCAGAAAAGAAGGGGGACAGGTTAATGGCATGTGCCCGTTTGTCCTTTTCCATTTCTCCCTCGGTCAGGAATTTGGGTGAGATGGCTGGAGCACCAACTTTCATCTTGTCATTTATATATGGGAACCACAGACTAAAGATGGTAGAGGATGAAGATCAAAGAAACCTAGGTCTCTGGTAAAATCATGGAGCTATCATCCTAGCCTATGCCTATCTACCACCAGACTTATTTTATACAAGAGAAAGATAAACTCATAGGTGACTATGCCACTGTTATTTGGGATGTTTTGGTTTGTACTCTTGAACCTAATCCTAACTGATATACCTTTACTCATTCTTACATATAAGAGAATTGAGGCTGAGGGTAGCTTGTCTAAAGCCCAACAGCTACGCAAATAAAGATCCAGAACTCGAATCACGTAATCTGACTTCAGAAACTCATACTTCTCAGAACCCACATAGGCTTTAGTTTACCGATTAAGAAAGAAAGGCACAATGTTTGTCCATTCGCTTTTATTTAGCTCCCACACAATGCTATAAAATCACAGAAGTGACAGAAAGTAGACTCCCTATTAATCCACTGCACTAAGACTATGGATTGCTGAATAATGAAGCATATAATTTATCTGCTGCATAAGTTAATGAAACTGACGTAAAGAACAGCACTTAATGATGAAAGTCAACTCTCCTCCTATACCAGGGTTCAAAAAAGACTTTTCAGGAGGCAACTCCAACACACCTGGCCCCTACGTCCCCCTCCAAAGGAATGCATGACTATGCACAAAGCCTTTTTACCAATCTGGGTCATATCCAGTCTCACGTATGGTTTCTTTTCTTCCTTTTTTTTTTTTAAGATTATTTATATATTTGAGAAAGAGCAAGAGAGAGAGAGAGAGAGAGAGAGCATGAGCAGGGAGAGGGGCAGAGGGAGAAGGAGAGGGAGAGTCCCCGCTGAATGAGGAGCCCAGCGTGGGGCTCGATCCCAGGACCCTGGGATCATGACCTGAGCTGAAGGCAGACGCTTAGTGACTGAGCTACCCAGGCGTCCCCTCATGGATGGTTTCAATGCCCAAGTGAAATGAAATTCTACAGGATCTACCATAATTCATTATACTGATAAGCATGAACCCCATTAAAATTAAGGTGCATAATTGCACAGGAAAAGTGGCCAGATTGCAATGTGAACCATTCTCTCTCCAGAGGAAGTGATAACTGACATAGGCCACCACCTAATCACCAAAGTTTGCAGCTCCCATCAGGCAGCCCTCTCCCTAGAGCCGTCTCAGTCCAGGTTCTGGCAACCACTCCTATATCTCACTCTTCCCATCCCAGGAGTCACAGAGGCTCCCCACAAGTTATCTACCCTGGCATACTGCACTGTCCCTAAGAGTTCCCCTTCATCTTGTCCTGCAATTCCTTTACAAAACTATCCTTACATGACCCAATTGGAGCATGCCTTTCTTTTCCTGCCTGGGCTCCCCAGTAACTTTTGAGCAGGTGCAAATAGGTATATGGAAGTCCAGAGTGCCCTTGGAATGCCAGTGATGTGACTTGCAGGAGTTCCAGCAGAACCCTCACCCCCCACATGGCAGGACTAGCCACTCAACGTCTCTGCACCTTGACCTTCCCCTTGATGAAACAAAGGGCCTAGATGGTCCCCAGGATCTGCCTAGATATAACATCGTCCCAGGGATCTCCTCCATCTTCCCTGACCTTCCCCCCTCCATTCCCTGTTACTACTTCTTCTCCTTCCATGCACACCCCCATCCCCATCATCCACACCACACAAATCCCAAGTGTCAGCTCAACTGATGATCAAGAATAAAGGACAAGGGTGTCTGGGTGGCTCAGTGGGTTGAGCAACTGACTCTTGGTTGAGCATCATCAGTTCATGATCTCAGAGTCAAGGGATCAAGCCCTGGGCCAGGCTTTGTGCTCAGCAGGGAGTCTGCTTGGGGATTTCTCTCCTTCTCCCTCTGCCCCTCTCCCCTGCTGGTGCTCTCACTCTCACTCCCACTCTCTCTAAAATAAATAAATAAATCTTAAAACAATAAAAAAGAATAAAGGACAATAAAATTAGAAAGGAAATAAAGAAATCATTTCTTTTATTTCTTTTCTCCCCATGCATCTTAATCTTAGAACCACTGTAAAATCAGACTCACTAAATTCCATTTAAAATCTTAATATGGATTTAAAACTATTTGGCAATGTGGTGACTGGCATACATTACAACTTCATAGTTAAACAGCTTGGGTTAAAATTGCCTTTGAATATTGATGTGCCCAAGGTTAAGGAATTATAAGTAGATCCCCGGTCAGCTAATTCTAAAACAATCCACCCGGACTTCTGTTAGCATTTAATCATTGCAAAACGGCAACAAATGCAGAACAATGTTGGAATCTGGTGTCCAGAAAAGAATTCAGCCAATTTATTGTTGTCAACCACTTATGCAACTCGAGCCTTGGAAAAAACAGAGTTCTGAGCCATCTTCCATTTCCAATTGTGTAAACCACAAAATCAGCAGCTTCCAACAGTATCCATAAATGTAATCCCCAATTTTCCAACTTAAAGTTGTGGGTATACTTCAATCACACAGGTAAGGCTGATCCTCAGACTGGGGTGGAAATGGGCACAGGGTAGTCTAGGGTCAGACCTTGCTCTGCAGCCTTCTGCTCATGGGACCTGGGGCAAGTTTCAGGAGTTCCCTGAGCCTCAGTGTCCTCACTCATAAAGTAAGGAGAAAAATGCATATCTAATCCAACAATCCCACTTCCGTGCATTTACTCAAAAGAATTGAAAGTAGGTCTCGAACAGTATTTGTACACCCATGATCATAGCAGCACTATTCACAGTAGCTAAGACATGGAAGCACCCAAAGGTCCATCAATGGATGAATGGATGAGCAAAATGTGGTGTGGCAATATAATGGAATATAACTCAGCCTTAAAAAGGAAGGAAATCCTGTCACATGTTATAATATGGATGAACCTTGAGGACATTACGCTAAGTGAAACAAGGCAGTCAAAAAGGACAAACAGTGGAACGCCTAAGTGGCTCAGTTGGTTAAGCATCTGCCTTCGGCTCAGGTCATGATCCCAGGGTCCTCGTATTGAGTCCCACATCAGGCTCCCTGCTCAGTGGGGAACCTGATTTTCCTTCTGCCTGCAGCATGCCCTGCTTGTGTGCTCTCTCTCTCTCTCACACACACACATATAAAAAAAAAATAGAACAAATAGTGTATGATTCTACTTTTATGAGGTACCTAGAATAGTCAAATTTGTAGAGTGGTGGTGGCCAAGGACTGGGCGGTGGGAGGAGGAGTAGGAAAAGTTTTGCAAGAAGAAAAAGTTCTGGAGATCTGTTTCACAATATAAATACACTTAACACTACTGAACTGGGCATGTAGAAATGGTCAAAATGGTAAATTTTATGTTATGTAGTTTTTACCAGGGTAGAAAAAAGTGCTCACTTCATTTAATCTTTGAGAGAATTAAATGATAAGAGTAAAAATGCCTGGCACACAGGAGATGCTCAGTGTGATGTCTTCTCCTTCCTCTACATCACTGGAGTGGTCTGTAAATGATTTAAAACCTTAAAGAGAACCCCAGCATCCAAAACATATAGATATGGGTAAGAAAGGGAGTCAAACTCCATCTCAATGTCCTGCCGCCCCCCTTTCCTCTTTCAATTCTTTGAGCCAAGGCCAGATCACTCTCCAAAACAAAGCCTCAGGCAAACAACTCTGGACAGTCTGCCACCCACTTAGAACATGTTTGGCATCTGTCACCTAGTACCCCAGACCTCATCTCTGGGACCCCTGGAGCACACCCCAGAAGTTCCCTCTCTTTCATCTAGAGACAGAGGCCTTGAGACGTTCCTTCTCTGCTCTTCATATAGTTTTGAAAAAGTAGCAGTCTATTCATTCATTCCTGCAAGTGATAGCAGGTGCCTCCACCATGCCAGGCACTGTTCTAGGCACTTGGGGTACAGCAGTAAACAAAAGAAATGAGGTACTTGCTTTCACAATGCTTGTCTTCTATTAGCCTTCTTTTAGGGCTCATACAATTTATCAGTTCTCGTCTCTGTGCCTCTGTCCATACTGCCTGAAAGTCCCTCCTTGCCTCTCCTTCCCATTCAAATAGTAACCCATCTGTTTAGTGTCCAGCTCAAGTCCAAGCTCCTCCTTACTGTTCTTCAAGTTCCTCTGATCTTGCTCTGAGTTTTCCTTTCCCTAACAGTCCTGGTACCTGGAGCCTACCCCACATCATTCAGTGCTAAGTTACACTGCTTTCTTCTTTCTTTTTTCTTTTAAAAAGAAATTTTTTTTAAGTAGGTTGCACACCCAACGTGGGGCTTGAACTCACAACCCTGAGATCAGGAGTTGCATGCTCCACCCACTGAGCCAGCCACACTGCTTTTTTTTAATGCAGATTGAGATTTAATCTTGTTTCCTAGCAAGATTACGGCCCCCTGATGGTCAAGGCCATCTTCATTTGTCCCCTCACCCCCTCCCACCTCATAGGACCTAGCACATAGTATTTGCCCAAGAATCACACTCCTTAGCTTCTTGAATCTTGGGGTGTGATGTGAAACATGTCTTTTTCGTGCCAGGGTGGTTCAGCAATCTGTTCACTGTAGATGTGTCTATAAATTCCTGCTTTCTTAAAAGTATATCTAATTCAATAAGCCAAAATAACTTCTATTGGAAGTATAATTTATGGGATACGATTAAATATATACATTTAAAAGAACATCTGTATTGAATTTTCCCCCAAAAAATCCAATGAATATTTTATACTTCATCAGTGGCACTGTCAACCGATTTTTTTTTTTTAAAAAAAGCTTTTATATGTCTAGTACTATGTGTAGGAAAGGAAAAATCTCCTCTACCCTCTTAGGTTCTGTGCCTGGAACCTAAAAATTAAACTGACAAAAGACAGATTAACAAAAGAAAAGGTTTATTTTATATGCACACAGGAGGTCCCGCAGAAAAGAAATGGAAATTTCAAAGGAGCAGTGAGCCCTGGACACTTACACACCATTTTAACAAGGACAATAAATTGTGGAGAAGTAATTACAGAAGAGAAGGATGGGGAAATTGGAGCTTCTAGGGGTGGTAAATTGTGGGAAGGTAAATATATAGTGGAAACTACTGGAAGATAAGAATTATTTAGTAAGGTTTGTTATGCAGACTCAAGTAGTGCCTTCTCTAGTGACTGAGAGTCATTGTCCTCTTGCAAATATGAGAGGAGACACCCTTACAAATGAAAATGTATGTTACATTTACAAAGCAAAATTTATACCCAGCTTTGAGACAGAAAGGGGGAGAGAGTTAATTGCCTTCAACTCAAAACAATCTTTATGCCAAAGTAGCAGTATTGTGGGATGGCATACTCTGGGATAAGGGAAACTGGTAGTGACAAAAGATTAGGCAAGATAACAGGTTTGTCAACAGATTTAGGGAATGTTCACATAACTGCATGGAGCATTGTAAACCAGGGGCGCCTGGGTGGCTCAGTTGGTTGAGCATCTGACTCTTGATTTCGGCTCAGGTCATGATCTCAGGGTCCTGAGATTAAGCCTCGTGTCAGGCTCCGCACTGGATGTGGAGCCTCCTTAAGATTCTCTCTCTCCCTCTGCCTACCCCACCTCCCTACCTGTCCCCTCACCCCCCACCCCTGTGCTCTCTGTCTCTCTCTAAAAAAAAATAATAATAAAAGGAGTTTAAAACTAATTTCCTTCAATTCTTAAAGTTTGGTTTGAATGCGTATTTATTTTCTTGTTCTGAGTCTTTTTGAGGAGGAGGCAAGAAGAACAACTTGACCCATAGTGGTAATGATGCATAACAGCAAAAAATAACTCCAAGGAAACACCTCAGGCATGAATATCTATGTGCAATGATGCAATAAACAATCCTCCATTATCTATGGAAGATACAAACTATATATCTTCAACAAAACAAGAAATTACAAAATCAATAATAATATTGTCACTTTGAGTAATGTTTCACTACCTAATTCTAGAAAAGAAGAAATGTGTCCTTACCTTTTGACATCCTCCCTTTCAATGTAGGATGTAAAGAACACTAGGCTGAGAATCAAGACTTACTTTCTACATCAGTGTTATCCAATAGGAATATATACTGGGAACCATATACATGATTTTCAATTTTCTGGTAGCCACAATAAAATAAAAAGAAACAGATTAAACTAATTTTAGCCCATTATATCCAAAATTCATCATTTCTGCATGTAGTGAATATAATTATTGAGATATTTTCTATTTTTTTCATGCATGGAGAAAAAGATTTTTCAAAATCCAAGTATATTTATACTCACAGCACATCCCAATTAGGCCTAGCCCCATTTCAAGTGCTCAGTAGCCACATGTGTAGCTACTGAACTAAACAGCTCTGCTCTAGATTCTGACCTTTGGGGAACCAGCTACATGACCTTGGATTTAACCTCCCTGTGCCTAAGTTCCCTCCCCTTTAAACTGAGAGGCAGAAATAATCACTCCAAGTTCTTTCTAGTTTAAATTCTATTGTGTCCAAAACTTGCATACCAGAGGGAAGACAACCATTCCCCCAATTTCAAATATAGTCCATGATATTTATTCATGTAAAATTAGTACATGCCCATTGTAGAAAATGTGAAAAATACAAAAAACTATAAAAACAAAATAAAACAGGGTTTCCTAGCTAGCTCGGTCAGTAGAGCATGGGATTCTTGGATCTCAGGGTTGTGAGTTCGAGGCTCACTTTGGGTAGAGAGATTATTTAAACATAAAATCATTAAAAATAAACAAATAAAACAATCTACTATCTACCCAAGCATATCTACTATTAATACTTTGATTAGTTTCCTTCCTGATTTTTTTTTTTTTAACTCAAGGATCAGAGTTGAAACTTTGGGAAGCACTTAACACATTACTATATCCTCCCTTACATATACGAGGGATTTCAAAAAAATAAAATTCATGCAATTTAGTTCCCCCCCAAAAGAAGACAGTTCTATATTATGTATGCTTTTTGTTCTGTTACTTTCTTTTATTGAGATAAAATCGGCATAGAACATACAATTGACATAACATATAATGTTATGTATGTATGTTGTATGTCATGTTATATGCTTAACATAACTGGTTGTATGTTAGGTTACACGTGTAGCAATATTACAGCATAATGATTTCATACATGTATGCATGGCAAAATGATTCCCATAAGTCTAACTGGCATCCATCACCACACACAGCTACAATTTTTTTCTTGTGATGAGAACTTTTAAGATCTACTCCCTTAAGTGACTTTCACATATAGAATTCCGTATCGTTAACTAGGGCCACCACGCTCTCCACGACATCCCCAGGACCTTTTATCTTGTAACTGGGAGTTCAGACCTTTTGACCACCTTTGCCCATGATACCCGTGTGTATATCTTGTAACATGAAAGGCATGCAAATGATTTTCTTTCAAAATCAGTTCATTATAGGGATCTTTCTCTTCTCTCTCCCTGTCCTTACTGCTTTCTGTTTATTCTCATGACGTGTTTATCTTGGTAGTCTTTAGTTTCTGTCCATTTTCTCTCCTCGCTCCCCATCTGTATTCAGGGTCACCCGTTTTGGCCTGCCTATTCGGGGGGGCCCCCCAAGACTTATTACAGCTGCTGGTCAGGCCTCAAAGGCCAGGCTCTCTTGGGGACGATTTCCTCGGCAGGGCCAGAGTCTCTCGTTAGTATAGAGTAACCAGGCCATCCACCACCCCGCTCGGCTTGGCTATTAAGGGTTGCAATTATTTCGGATGTCACCTCAGGGCAACAGTAAAATTTTACTTTGAATTGCTTCCGCCAACCTTTCTGAAGTTTCTTTTCTAACCCAGCAATTAGTCAAAACGAAGGCACTAAAATAACTATTGAATCGTTCGGGTATTTATCTGTGGGAGCGGTTTGGATTTTTGAGAGAGTTGAGAGGAAAATTGGGTTTTACACCCCCTAAGATGCCAACCTTCCTTTTTCTTTCTTTTTCCATTCCTAATTCCTTTTGTTCTTTCAGAGGGAGAGGGGTGTGTGTGTGTGTGTGTGTGTGTGTGTGTGTGTGTGTGTGTGTTCTTAATTGTCAAAAGTGCTCAGCCGGAGGAAGACAGGAAATGGAATTAAAGGTGAAATGAGTAGCCACCCGGCAGCAGGTCGCGTGTAGAGAGGCCCTGTATCTTTTCACATCCTAAACGTGGGCCCAGCGCCACTCCAGCAGCCCCCACCAGGACACCCCCCCCCACTCTTTGATATGCTAATCGCGGCTGTGGGTTGGTTCGGGCTGGCAAGAGAGCAGAGGTTTTCGGATGGCTGACACGTTACAAAGCTGCAAACTTCAAAGCCCAGTTTAAAAGGTTTTGTTCTCATCCAGCAAAATAAGTTTGCTTTTTACAATGCCGAAGAGAAATCCCAACAAATTAGAGTGGAATCTTAAACAATGAAACAGGCCCAACTCAGAAATAAGGAACCAATCAATGCTATCAACATGGCTTCTATCTGTCCTTAGGATTAATCATTTCCAGATGATAGCATGCATCTGATTAGGTTCCTCTGGCAGCTCTCCCCTCCATCAGGCCCTGAGAAATGGGGAACGAGCAGGAGGCTCTGAGGCTAGCATCTGACGTGTGGACCCATCAGCAGGTAACACTGTGCTTTGAACGGGGCCCAGGTGGTTTCTGACAGAAAGGACGTCAGCAGAGGGTAGGACTCTGAGAAATGCAACTCCTATCTTTTAGAAACACACATGTCATTTCCCAGTGTCTCCTAGTTTTTTCAACTTCTGACAAAAATGGAGCTACCTCACCAGGGTGGGCCCTGTATGTTTGTAGAGTGCCTAATATCACACCCAACCTACAATTCTACCATTTTTTAAACTTAGCTTTTTGGTTCTTGAAGACAGCTGTAGTCTTTGTCTTAGTCTGTTTGAACTGCCATAACAAAATATCATAGACGGGGGCCGGGGGGGGTGGTGCTTAAACAACAGAAATTTATTTTCTCAGCTTTGGAGGCTGGAAATCCAAGATCAAGGTGTCCACAGGGTTGGTGTCTGATGAGAGCTTTCCCTCTGGGCTGTAGGCAGCCACCATCTTGGGGCTACACCCTTAAGGTCTCATTTAATCCAGGTCTCATTTAACCCAGGTCTCATTTAACCTTAATTACCTCCTTACAAGCCCTATCTCCAAATATGGTCACATTGGGGGTAAGGGCTTAAAGGATGCACCACCCCAAAATAGACCACGTTGGCATAAGGATTACACTGAGCTAAAGTCCACTGGGAATCAACAAATGCAGAAAGAAGCTTTCTCAGATCTTCCCTTATCTGACTGAAAAGAGGCAAGTTCTGTGAAATAAGGTTGCCATAAATTTCCTCTTCAGGGTGAATTGACTCCCAGAAGGGAAAACCCCAAATCCTTTCTCCATGGCAGGTCAACAGCCCTGAAGGAGAGGGAAAGAACACTCGTTTATAGATGAACATTATCACAAACTTTCTTAACTCTCATTTGTTCTCTTAAAAACCCACTTGTCACTCCTAAAGAAATCTATTTGTTCTTTCCATAAAAGCCTTTTCTTCCCCACTCCCTTTCGCCTACTAAATTAGGAATATAAACCTCAAACTTTAACCATTTAACCAACCAGCTACTCCTTTTGCTAGCTCCATATGCCTGCAACTAAAGCTTTTCCGTCAGTATGTCTTTTGTCAGCTTACTTCAGACGCCCCATTTTGCAGAACCGAAAAGAGTAGAGAAAAATTTTTTCTCCCCTACAGGCTTCAATTTATGAATTTGGGTTGGGAGTTGGGGGTGGGGGTGGGGGTGGGCAGAGACACGATTCAGGCTTCCTCAGTTAACCAAAATCCTTGCACTACCTTTGAAGAATAAACAAGGCAAGCTAGGGACAGAGTTGTCTCCACAAAGAGAGGAGAGGGGTGAGGGCTGATGAACTATGACCAAGATGGCAGCATGCCTCACTTCCTCCCTCACAGTTTTACCTGGGGTCTCCACCACCTCCAACCTTATTAGCTTTCCATTTTGATCTTGAAAGGACTCTTTTTCATGGGTCAATGCATATTTGTGTGAGCCTGCGTGAGTTAGGGCGTGGGAGCAAAGGTTGAGAAACGGTTGTCACAAAAATTTGAAGGGTAGCAGATGGGCAACCCCAAAATCTGTTTCTTGGGTGTAGGACTGTTTTGAGATGATAATTCCTGAGAAACTGCAGGAGAATCTCTGAAAACGGAGTGGAATTTAGCCTTTTGTAAGGGACATTTACATTTACAAAGGAATTCCTCATTTGTGTCTTCCTCCCTGTACCAGGAAGAGGAGGACTCTCAATCACCAACAAACTCTTACCAATGGAGAAGACTGAAACTTAATCTGCATAACAACCTTCTCCTTCCTTGTTTACCTTGCTTTTCCGGGTAACCTCCCTCAACAGGCCTCCTCATCCCCCCAACATCTTTCTTTTGTCTTTAGCTGAAGATTGTATTAAGGGTGGTGAGTTGCGGGCCATTTCAGGGAGTTTTATTCAATTTTCCTGGGCATCTCCTAGGGATACATGTTTTTAATTGATGTTTGCTTTTCCTATCGTTCATCTTTTATTGCAGGGCATCTCAGCCACAGAACCTTCTAGGTTACCCATCGAAGGTAGAAGGAAAATTCTTTTTCCTTCCCTACAGTTTGAACTTAAACCTAAATTTAAGCCGTATTCTTCCCAGGATTCAACCCATCTCGTGGTCCCGCAGGGCAGCCCTGCCAGGAGTCTATTTGGGGGAGGGCTGGTACTTCATCCCCAGGCACTGCCTCCTGGTCCCCATCTCCAGATAACGTCAAACCTAGTCCTCGAGGACTTCTGCCCAAGTCACAGGAAGAGAAGTTAAGAATGAGAAAACAAAAGACCTTTTTACTGAACTCTCAGAGACCCTGGGAACCCTTTTTGGGGATGAGAGTATCATGCAGGTCGGAAGGGAGAGAGGACCAACACCCTCCTCTCCCCCCAACACACACACACCCATCGGGTTGGGACAGTTCAGGACAGCCCTTCCCTGCAGGGACCCAACAGCTCCCGGGGTACAAGGCGGCTGCAATTCCAGCAGCTTGGTCTCCGCCCGGTACTGGCTCTAAATGGCGGCTTTGGCAGCCACAGAAATAGCTTCTGCCTCCTCTGGGGTCCGGTAGGGCCCACAAGAAAAATGGCCATGTACACCAGGATTAACTGTAAAGAAAAAAAATACTGGAAGGAAATAGACAAAGGGTTTTCTTTCCTATGGAGAGAGCAGCCTAAATCATTGCTTCCTTTGAGATTTACATAAACCTCATTCAATGCCCGCCCCCACCATCCAGAAGGCAGTCTGAGATCCTCCCCCGTCTCCAAGAATTCCGGAAGGCTTGGCTTCTCAGATCTGCTTCTCCCATTTCCTGTCCCCCTTCAGTCTCAGTCCCACGGACATCTCCCCTCCCTCAGTTCTTTTCTTCTCCCTGCCCTTCCCCCGCCCCCCCCCCGCCCCATTTCTTAAAACACCAAGGCTGTGGGTGTAACAGACTCCACAGGAGGTGTGGGAAATTGGTGAGCGGTGGGGCAGAGAAGGATGCCCATTTCATCACAGCACTTAAAATTCCTCCAGCCACCCCCACGCCAGTGAATTCCTCCCCCAACCACATCTGCACAGCCCCTGGCCACCACCTGCCACTCCGCTGCTCAACCCATCCCCCACCCTTACGTGCATTGCCCTGTTCGGCTCACCGCTCGCATCTTCCTCCTCTCCAGCCTCGAATCCGAGCAGTTGAACTACCGCTGTGTCTCCCTGCCTCCGTCTACCAGGCCTGGGCGAAGGCCCTGTTTGCATTTCACCCTTGAAGTGTCCTATCCAGGTATTTTGCAAAACAAAAGGCTATTTACTCCGGAGAGGAATTCGGCCAATCCCCGAGGGTCAGAAATAGCCTCAGTCCCCTGTGGTTTAAATTAGTATTTTACCTTTACTACGAGTGTTTTCCATACTTTCCCCACAAGTATGTATGAGTGAGAGTTCACATAACTATGGCCAGTGGTTCTCAACCAGGGGTGATTTTGCACCCCGGGGGGATATTTGGCAATGTTTGGAGATTTTATTGTCAAAACTGTGGGGTGGGAGTACCACATGTACATAGAGACAAGGCTGCTAAACATACTACAATGCACAGGACAGCCCCCCCTCAAAAAAGAGTTATCTGGTCCACAATGTCAGTGGTGCCAAGATGGAGAAACCCTGCTATGGGCCAATAAGCATCTAAAGAAAGTGACATAGTGACTTTCTCTGCCCCAGTTTAAAGGGACCAGTTAAAAGAAGTCATTCCCTTCACTTTTGACAGAATAACAACTAGGAATTATTGAGAACTTACTTTGCTCCTAACAACCGTATAAGGCAAGTGGTTATCCAATTATCAAAACCAAACGGAAAGGGATAAATAATTTGCCAAGGTCACACAGTAAGTGTGAGACTAGGATAACCTGAGCCATAGATGTGTGTGCGAGGCAGGAGGCAATCTGGCTGACATTCACAGTTTGGTCTTAAACTTGCCATACACAGACATTACTTACATTGCCACCGGATTGCTATGCAAACAGAGAAGGGACTAAAGGGGACATGAAGCTTTGACCATTAAGTTTCACCCCCAAATTGTGAAGGGCAATTTTGTATTTTTTTTTAAGATTTTATTTATTTATTTGACACAGACATAGCGAGAGAGGGAACACAAGTAGAGGGAGTGGGAGAGGGAGAAACAGGCTCCCTGCAGAGCAGGGAGCCCGATACAAGGGCTCCATACAGGACTCCCTCCCAGGACCCTGGGATCATGACCCCAGCCAAAGGCAGACGCCTAAGGACTGAGCCATCCAGGCGCCCTGGCAATTTTGTATTTTGTAAAGAGAACTTCAAAAGTATGTTTCATCTGGGAAACTTGATTTCTGTCCTTTAAAAGTAATTAATCATGTAGTTGATGCACTAATTATATATAGATATAGACCTACATTTTAATACTTTTAAAGGTACATTTTTAAATTGTGAGGAAGGGGAAAGAGAGGCAGGCCCACACAATTTCACTGGCAAAGTCTACCAAATGTTTAAAGAAGAATTAACAGCAATTCTACACAATCTCTAACAGAAAAACAGAAGAGGAGGCAACACATCCCAATCCATTTTATGAAGCTAGTATTACCTTAATAGCAAAACTAGATATAGTACAAAAAATGAAAACTACATGCCAGTATCCCTCATGAGTATAGATGCAAAAAAAATCCTTAGCAAGATATTAGCAAATAGAATTCAGCAATATATGAGAAAAATTATTTACCACAACCAAGTGGGTTTATTTCACGGATAAGAAGCTGGTTCAGTATTTGAAAGTCAATTAATATAACCCACAATATTGACAGAAAAAGTCACATGATCATATTCCATGCAAAAATGCATTTGACAAAATTTAATATCCATTCATGATTTTCATAATCTTGGAAATAATAGGAAGAGAGGAAAACTTCCTCAACATGAAAAAGAACATCCACAAAAAAGCCTACAGCTAACATTTTACTTACGGGTGAAAGGCTGAATGTTTTCCCCTAATTTTAGGAACAGGGCAGGGATGTCTGTTCTCAGCAGTCTTATGCAATATAGTGCTGGAAGTTCTAGCCTATGCAAGAAGGCAAGAAAAAGAAATACAAGGCATACATATCAGAAAGTAAGGAATAAAACTGTCCTTATTTGCAAATGACATGATTGTCTGTTAGGAATATACCAAAAAAGGAAAAGAAAAGAAATAATAATACAGCAAGGTTGCAGGATATAAAATAAATATACAAAAATCTATTCTATTTCTATATACTAGCAAGGAATGTGTGGGCACAAAAAAATTTTTAAATATAATGTCATTTACATTTACTCATTAGGTATAGATCTAACAAAACATGGACTTGTGTGATAAAAACTAAACAATGCTGATTTTTTTTAAAAATCAAAGAAGATCTAAATCAGCAGAGAGGCATGGATTGACTCAACATAGTAATGATGTTAATTCTCCCAAAACTGATATATAGGTTTAATGAAATTCTTATTAAAATCTCAGATATTTTTGTAAGTATAGATAAGATTATTCTAAAATTTATATGGAAAGGTAAAGGAACTAGAATACTAAAACAATTTTGAAAAAGAATAAAGAGAAAAATCAGTCTACTTGATTTTGAGATATATTATACAGCTATAATAATCAAAACTGTGCAGAATTGGCAGAGGGATAGACATATAGAGTGTGGAACAGAATAATGACCCAGAAATAGACTCATGCAAATATTCCCTACAGATAGGAAAGATAGTCTTTTTACAAATGGTACTAGAGAAATTAGACATTAAAAAATATATAAAATGGGGGTGCCTGGGTGGCTCAGTTGGCTGGGCATCTACCTTCAGCTCAGGTCATGATCCCAGGCTCTTGGGATCGGGCCCCAGATCAGGCTCCCTGCTCCACGGAGAGCCTACTTCTCCCTCTGCCTGCAGCTCCCCCTGCTTGTGTTCTCTCTGTCTCTCTGTCAAATAAATAAATAAAATCTTTAAAATATATATAAAATATATATTTAAAATATATACCTAATCAAATGAAATAAAAATTTCAACTAATTCTCACACCTTATACAAAATTAACTCAAAATGTACCATGGTTTTAAACGTTATATTTAAAGCTATAAACTTTTAGAAAATAATAGGAGAAAATCCTCAGGATCTAGGGCTATACAGAGAGTTCTTAGACGTGATACCAAAAGCATGATTCAAAAAAAAAAAAGCATGATTCATAAAAGGAAAAATTGATAAATTGGACTTCATCAAAATTGAAAACTTCTCCTCTATGGAAGACCCTCTTAAGAAATTGAAAAGACAAGTTTGACAGTGGAAAAAAATATTTGCAAATCACATACCTGGTAAAGGACTAGTGTCTAGAATATATAAGGAACACTCAAAACTCAAGAGTGAAAAAACAAATCCAATTACAGCATGGGCAAAAGACATGAAGAGACATATTACCAAAGAGAATATACAGATGGCAAATAAGCAGAGGAAAAGATGTTCAACACCACTAGCCATTAGGGAAATGCAAATTAAGACTACGGTGAGCTATTGCTACTTGTCTACCAGAATAACTAAACTGAAAAATAGTGACAACACTAAATTCTCATGGGGATGTGAAGAAACTGGATCATTCATACATTGCTGGTGGGAACGTAAAATGGTACAGTCAATCTGGAAAATAGTTTGACAGTTTCCTAAAAAACTAAACACACACTTACCATAGACCCAGCAGTTACACTCTTACTCATTTATCCCAGAGAATTGAAGATTTATGTTCACACAAAGACCTGTGCATGAATGTATACAGCAGCTTTATTTGTAATAGCCCCAACTGGAAGCACCCAGATGTCCTTCAATGGGTGAATGGTTAAACAAACTGTGGTACATCACTTCCATAGAATAGTACTCAGCAATAAAATAACAAACTATCTTTTTTAATTGTCTAAAAATTAATTAATTAATTAATTAAAAATTGTCTTTAAAAAATTTCTTTAGGGGCTCCTGGGTGGCCCTAGTTGTTAAGCATCTGCTTTCGGCTCAGGTCATGATCCCAGGGTCCTGGGATCGCGCCCTGCATAGGGCTCCCTGCTCCACGGGAAACCTCATTCTTCCTCTCCCACTCCCCCTGCTTGTGTTCCCTCTCTTACTGTCTCTCTCTCTGTCAAAAAGTAAAGTAAAAAAAAAAAAAAATCTTTAAAAATTTCTTTAAATGATTACCTAAAAAAAAATTTTAAATAAAATAGCAAACTATCAATACAGGCAACAACCTGGATGATCTTCAAAGAATGCTGGGTGACAAAAACCAATCCAAAAAGGTTGCTACTGTATGATTCCATTTATAAAACATTCTTCAATAAAAAAATTATAGAAATGGAGGACAGATTAGGGGTTAGAGACAGCAGAGAAACAGGTATAGCTAAAAAAAAGGGCAACATTAGGGATTCTTGTTGGAAATGTCCTCTATCCTGACTGTCTCAGTGTCGAAATCCTGGCTGTGATATTATACTATAGATTTACAAGGCGTTACCATAGGGGGGAATTAGATAAAAGGTACAGAGGATCTCTCTGTATTATTTCTTTTTTTTTTTAAGATTTTATCTATTTATTTGTCAGAGAGAGAGCTCACAAGCAGGGAAAGCAGCAGAGGGAGAGGGAGAAGCACGCTCCCCACTGAGCAGGGAGCCCGATGCGGGGCTCGATCCCAGGACCCTGGGATCATGACCTGAGCCGAAGGCAGACACCCAACCAACTGAGCCACCCAGGTGCCCCTGTATTATTTCTTATGACTGTGTATAAATCTACAATGATCTCAGAATAAAAGTTATTTATTTAAATAAACTATGTTATAATTATAGTATTATAAAATATATCAATTATATAACAATATTATTTAAATAAGTAAAAATATATGTAGATATAGGAAAAGATAAAAACAATGCAAGCCCAGAATGGGCTAGCTCTTTGATTAAGGCTAACAAGTACCCATTTACAGGAGACACCCCTACAAGGTGATCAGGACACAAGCCGCCCACTGTTCTCAAGAGCAGGCACTCTAATCCACGTAAAATAAACTGTAGACATGGAAATTGTAATGTGAAAAGAGTATGGAAACCAAAGAGGGAGGTGTCGTAATGACAAGTGCAAACAGAAAGTGGGGAGTTACCATGGAGTCTAGAAAGAGCTGGAGGGTGAGACAGTAGGTGTTTTTCCAGCACTGACCAGGACAGAACACAGCTAGCCAACACAAACATCCAGTCCACTGGGCAAACATAATCCTTACTGAAGGAGGATTTTTCACTGGGGCAATCACCATGTGATGAAAATATACCCTCTAGGAAATCCAATTTCCTTTGCTTGGTTCTGTATTCATCAAGCAACCTTCTGATCTTAATTTGATTTTTGATGGTTTCCTCACTGTAAGAGAAGGAGCTAATGGGATCCAATCTGCTAAATGATTATATGTTTTCTTCCATTATGACCCTCCCATGGTTTTTTGGCATCGGGGATTTTGTCCTAAACTGTTTTCTTTCTCAGGCATGATAGTCTTTTTCTTCCAACAAGAATATAATCCCCTTGAGCAAAGGAACTGAGTCAACAATCATTTATTAGGCACCTGCTATGTACTTGGAACTGTGCAAGGATCAAAGGCAAATGACAACTGAGATATGATTTGCGCCACCAGGAATTGCTAATTCCCTAGTGGTCCTGTACCAGCAGGGCTGGGAGTCGTGGCATTATGGCCCAGAATGAGGGTTTCAGAGTCAAACCAATGGCGTTCAAATCCTGGCTCCAACATTTACCATCTGGGTGATCTTAAGCAAGCTACATAACCTCTCTGACCCTCAGTTCCCTCATCTGTACAGTGGGTAAGAGACCTCCCAAGGTGTCAGGGGGGATTAAATGAGTTCACTCAGACAAAGCACAGTACCAGAGACACAGTAAGTGTTCATTAAATGGGAATTAGTGTTACTCTGACAATCATTCTTACAGTCATGATTTCCAAACCTGTGAGATTACATTTCCCTCCCCACTGCCCACCTAACTTGTCTGCCCAACCTAGGTTCAGTTATTTATCAAGTTCCCCTTTCTGGGCATCTGACAACAGCAGGGATTGCAAAGAAGTTCTACAAATCCGCCTTGGCTGTCGCTTGCCACCAACCAGCATCTGGCTCAAACCCATTGCTCTTCTAGCCACCTTCAGACCAGCTTCTTCTACTTCCTGCTGCCCCCAAAATGGGCCAGGCCTGCCTTCACATTTATCACTTGACCTTGAGAAGGCTTTGGGAAAACCAAGGGACCTATGGCCAGAAAAAAAAATTTTTTTTAAGATTTTATTTATTTATTTGTCAGAGAGAGAGAGTGCATGAAGGCAGATGCTTAACATTACTGAGCCAGCCAGGCGCCCTGCACAGCAAATTCTAAACAATTCTCAGAGTCCAGGTTTACCGCTGTTACAGGGCCTGCTTCTCTTTCTCTCTAAAAAACCACACAGTCTCTAGGTTCCATATGATTTGAGTCCCATGGTTTGGGGCAGGGGTGGGGGTGGGTTGTGTTTTGTGTTTAGCTGATTTTTTTAAATTAAACTTTATTTATTTGAGAGAGAGCGGGCAGGTGCAGGGAGGAGCCGGGGGACAAGAAGAAAGAGAAACTCAAGCAGACTCCATGCTGAGCACAGAGCCCCAGGCAGGCTCAGCCCCACAACCCTGAGATCATGACCTGAGCCTAAACCATGAGTTGGACACTTAACTGGCTGAGCCACCCAGACGCCTTATAGATATTACTCAAAAAAATAGGGGCATCTGGGTGGCTCAGTTGGTTAAGCATCTGCCTGGGGCTCAGATCGTGATTTCATGGTCCTGGGATCGAGGATTCTCCCTTTCTCCCCTGCTTGTGCTCTCTCTCTCTCGCTATCTCCCTCTCAAATAAATAAATAAAATCTTTTAAAAATAAATAAATTAATGAATTAATTAAATCTTTAGGGGAGCCTGGGTGGCTCAGTTGGTTAATCATCCAGCTCTAGGTTGAGGCTCAGGTCATGATCTCAGGGTCCTGGGAACAAGCCCCATGTCAGGCTCCACACTCAGGCAGAGTCGGCTTGTGCCTTTCCCTCCCCTCTTTCCTTCCCCCTGCTCAAGCTTGCTCACACGCATGCTCTCTCTCTAAAATAAATAAATAAAACCTTTTAAAAAATAAAATCTTTAAAAATAAATAAATAAGCAGAAAAATAAAAGCTAAAGGGAAGGAAAGCAACCTACTCAAATCCCCGTTCCTCTCCCCTTCTGTGCCTTTGCCCCAGGGTCCTCCCAGGAGCTGTTCTTCTTCTCCGCCTTCTGAAGCTCTTTCAGGAATAAATCAGTCAAGGCTTCCTCTAGTCATCAGCCTGGATGGGGAGTGACTAGGCCAGCAGCAAGAAACAGAATCTTCCCCAAAAGTTCAGAGGAAACACATATACAGAGTTTTATGTCAGAAACATATACATGTAGAGTTATGTTTACTCATACTTTCATTTTTTCATCCTTCCCACTTCCTAGGTTGTTCCTGGCACGGGGTTGCCTCCCAAAAACATGACTACACATTCACCCCTGAGCTTGACCAACAACCCAACAATTTCCTATTTTACAAAAGACAAATAAAAAAGTCTTAAAAAGAAAGAGGAAAAAAAAGGGAGAATGAAGAAGAAGGAAAGACAAGAGATGAAGGAAAGACAAGAGATAAAGGAAAGAAGGTGAAGAAAGACCAGGATGATGGCTTTCTGTGCAGTGGAGGGAAGGGCCACCTCCTCGCTGCAGAGCGGTCCTCAAAGATAGGCTGTTCATCTTCCCTGCACAGTCTGGTGATCCCCAAATAAGATCAATGGTAGATGACATGGTGCTTTCTCAAAACACCTTTCTGAGAACACCTCCCACAACGTGTCAAAACAAATGAAATTCCACATCCCTGCTTGTAAATATTTTCCCCCCTGCAATAAATGAAAGCTGTGATTCTACAGATACCTCAGAGCTTAGCATTCTTTATGAGGTGTATAAATAAGACCTACCGTGGGATTGGAGGGTGCCTATCCTGGTAGTATCATTTTTATACTATGGGCAAGTGCACATTTACATAATTCAATTCAACAAATTCTGATTGCATATACATAGTATTGTATAAATATGTATCAATACATGCAAGAACAAAATGAAGAGAAGCTGGTCAGGATCAGGTGGTGTGTGTCCCACCAGTGGCCCCCATCAATGCTTGCCACGGGACTGGGCTGTCTGACTTTGGGGAACAGATGTTATTTGAGTACGATCACATTATTCACCTAGCGCTCCCCTGTGCCCATCCCTGATCTCACAGTGCAGTGGATAAATAAAATCTGTGCTCATGCATTAAATCAACATGCATTACATGCCACCGAAAATACATATAAGATGCAGGAATTGCATCTTTATTTCCAAACACATTTGTTATGAAAGCGTCTTAAAGCTTAAAGAGATTGGGGGAGGTGGCGCCTGGCTGGCTCAGGCGGAGGAGTGTATGACTCTTGATCTCAGGGTTGTGAGTTCAAGCCCCATGTTGGGTGTAGAGATTACTAAAAAAATAAAGTATCTTTTAAAAGAGAGAGAGAGAGAGATGGGGTGCCTGGGTGGCTCATTCGTTAAGCATCTGCCTTCGGCTCAGGTCATGATTCCAGGGTCCTGGGATCGAGCCCCACATCGGGCTCCTTGCTCAGCGGGAAGCCTGCTTCTCCCTCTCCCACTCCCCCTGCTTGTGTTCCCTCTCTCGTTGTGTCTCTCTCTGTCAAATAAGTAAATAAAAACTTTAAAAAATGTATTAAAAAAGAGAGAGAGAGAGAGATTGGGGGAACCAGGGAAAGATGTTAGCATTTTTGACGAAGGAGAGAAAGGTTTTTGAGCTGCATCCCTTATTTGAATACTTAAGCTGAGTGAGTGACCTTTTGGATATTTGCAAATAGCTTTCCAATCTAAACAAATTTTGCAGAGAAAAAGTTATAAATTTATCTACTTCTGCATCTGCACTGATGGAAAAGTTAAAACTGGTCTAGATGAGTCCGCTCTGGTGGCCAGAACAAAATGCCACAGACTGGGGGGACTCAAACAACAGACATGTATTTTCTCACAGTTCTGGAGGCTGGATGCCCAATCTCAAGATGTCAGCAGAGTTGGGTTTTGGGGGAGGACTCCTCCTGGTTGGCAGACGATCATCTTCTCGTTCTCCTCACATGGTCTTCGTTCTGTGTGCTCACCAGGAGAGAGAGACTTCTGGTGTCTTCTTCCTCTTCTTAGGAGGACAGTTGTCCTATGGGGTGAATGCCCCATCCTTACAACCTCATTTAACTGTAATTCCTTCCTTCAAGGCCCCATCTCCTAGTACAGTCCCATTGAGGGTGAGGGCCTCAACACCCAAACTTTGGAGAGACACTGTTCAGTCCATATATTCTCCTGAGTGCTCTGGACTCAAAATATGGACCATGTCACATATCTTCTGGAGCTAAAGTCTAGGAACAGATGTGGTTTTACAAGTACTAAAGCTGAGCACTGAAAGCACAGGATAAATTTACTATGTGCATTGTTACTCCGATTGTAGGTTCGTGGTCGCAGTGGCTGTTTCACTTTGCTTTGCCTCCTTACTCATGACTCTACACAAACTCTTAACTTCTCAAAATCCTATGTTCCCACATTTGAGGCTCTGAGCCCTCTGATAGCAGAGGCCATTTCTTTTCAACCCCCTACAGAGTCTGGCACATACCGGAAGCTCAAACAATGTTTGCTGTGAGAATGAATGACTCCCCTTTCTTGGAGACATGGGGTCAGGAGGAGGGAAGTTCATGAGAAGGGCCTGAGTGGGGGGAGTCAGGCTGAGATGGACCCTTCCCTCCATCTCCCCCAGCCTCTCTGGAAGCTAAGAAGAGAACCTTCTAAAATGAGCGGCCATCACAGCCTGAGGAGAAGAGCCATGAAACCCCAAGTCAATGCTCAGAGCTCTTCATGCTCAGAGTATGTTGATACATGAATTGGGATGAAGTACAACCTAATTGCCCTTCGGTTCCCCTGGTCACACACCCAAAAGTTGCCAGGCTTCAGGTCAGGGGAGAAAGTAATTACACCAGAGTTCATGAGGATCAGCCAACAAACATTTCCTGAGTACCTACTCTTCAGTCATTCAGTAAATATTTATTGATCACATATGTTATGCCAAACACTAGACTTGGCACTGCAGAAACAAAGGATGATTAAGACACTCTGCTCTCCAAAAAAAAAAAAAAAAAAGACACTACTGCCCCCAAGGAACAAGTATGGGGACATCAAGGGATGTGACAGCTGAACCACCAGACCACTGTGTCGGTTTCTTCTTGTCCCTGGCTATAAACATTGTGGAATAGCGATGGTCCCCGTGTCTTGAAATAAAGACCTATCACGTGTGTGTTTTTCATTTAAACTTTACTTATTTTTTTAAAGTTATTTATTTAGTTAGTTCAGGAATATCTACACCCAATGAGGAGCCCAGCTCGTGACCCTGAGATCAAGAGTCACATGCTCTTCCGCCTGAGCCAGCCAGGCGCCCCTTATTTGTATTTTATGGCTGTCCATTGATTTGCTTCTGGACAGAGAGGTGTAGGTCTGGACTGTTCTTGCCATGAGCCAGAGGAAAGATTGCACTGGATTTCCATCTGAGAGGGATATTTTAACACTTTTGGTCATAAGGTTGGAGGTGCCCAGCTCCAAGGTTAGGACGAATGCCTGGGGATAAGGGTCTGCCCCCAGTGAGAAGCAAGGAGGCAGCTGATAGGGAGCACAGATGGAGGATTAGGTACTCAAATGACAACCGGCCTTGGTGACCTGGCCTCCTGCCAGGGCCAAGCTCTCTGGTGGCTAAACCATCCAGGACCTCCCTCTCCTCACCTCCTCCCAAGCACCAGAATCACCACCACCCTGCATCCTGTGACATGATGCTGGGCAGGACATTGTGAAACTTCCTTGCCTGTTCTATCGCCAAACTGGCCAGAGTGAAAGTGACTCTGACCTTGGTCTCGCCTTGGAAGTCACCAGGGTAAGGCAGAGAAGCATACAGACACTTCCGTGGAGCCAGCAGCCCCAACATGGGAGACAAGCTTTAGGCAAGCAGCAGGGTGCCAGGCATCAGGTTGGACCAAAGTTGCCAATATTGGGTCGTTTTTGCCCATCAAAAGCAGAAATTCCGTATGGTTCAACCTAATATAATACTAGCTAACTCATCCCTAGCACCCGCTATGTGCCAGGCAAGGCTCTGAGCTCTTTGCACACAAACTCCCTTCATCCTCATAGCAACCCCAAGAGGTGGGTACTGTTATTCTCCCTACGTTATAGAGAGAGCTGAGTAAGCACCTGCTAGGAAGTGGCAAGGATTCAAATGCAGGCAACCTGGCCCCAGAATCCATGCTCTCCACCTCTATCCTGACATGCCTCTCTGGGCACAGCGTTTGGGGAAAGTACAAAGGAAGAGCCAAGATGCTCAGAAAAGGCTTCCAGAGGGAACTCAACCCCATGAGCCTCGTGCCTTCTGACGCCCACCACGGCGACCAAAGGCCTTCGTTGTATGTCAAAAGGGTGGTATTAGCCTGGCCGGAAGGTCAATTCACACTGCCCAAACTCACAGGAGCCTCATTTACTAAATGTCTGCTGCATCAATGTGTGAGGGAGGAGAAAAAGAAGGAATGAACAAAAGCAGAGGGCGAACCGTTTCATCCGCCTAGAGAAACAAGAGTGCCAAACTAACTGACGTCTTCAGGTGGATGGATCTGGGGGAGGCCGCGAGCTTTCTGAGTGCGTTACCTGGTGAACATTCCACAGGACTCCGTGTGGAACATACTATGATCTTCACTTGACAGAGAGAGGAAAATGGATTGGGAGAGTGGACTGAAGACCATCTGCCCCCAAATTCTGACCACACTCCTTCCACTCCTGCTTCTGCCTCCCAGCCTGCTCAGCCCTTTCTCCTGCCTGCAGGTGAATTAAAACTTGGGAAATCCGCTTAAAATTTTTCAGCCGCTGGAGGAGTCCAGGTGCAGGCTGGGGAGAAGTGGGAAGAGGTCCCAGGACAGCTTCCAGCTGATAGCTGGATCCACTCTTGCCCACAAAGCAGCAGTACGCCCACCACCCAGGAAAGCGTACTTGAGTCGGCGGTCAGGGCACGGCAGGCGGGGTCCCTGCCGGAGAAACTAAAAACTGTCATTCTCACACTTTGCCACTTTTTCCAATATTCCTTATCAGCCACCAAAAGCTACTGCCATTACAACATTACCTCATGATGGGCATATTACAATTTCCTAGATTACATCTTATCTGACATTAGTTACATTTTAGGGTTGTTGCTTACTGGCACTTTAATTTCGTAAGTAGGCTATCTCCAAATCACAGAGGGGGATGAGTTCCAGTTCCTTCCATCCATTCTCTGAGCCTCGTTTCCAGAAGCTAACATTTTCTTCCGTGGGCCTGGATTTCAAGTTCATACTATCTGTCGGTTCTATCGCCTTCCATCCATTAACTATAGTAAGTAATGATAATGTTCTTTACCTCAACTATTCTATTCTCTATTTCTGGTGTTTGGCCCGAGAGGAACTAGAGACTGAATCTGATTGCATAAAATTGTCATCTTCATAGCAAGGAATCCTTTCGTAAGGGACGGGCCAACAAGCTCCTAAAGAATTTTTTTTCTTACTGTTATTAATTTTGCTTACAGGGATTAGATGGCACATAAAGAGATACCAAAGGTATAACTCTGCCCATTGCCATATAATTTACAAGTGTAAAGGGGAAAGAACTTGTTCTTACGAAATGTAACAACTTACCCACATTTTCTATCCTCCCACCTATGAGTCACACAGAGCCTTGGAGGGGTGGATAAGGCACTTAAAACACTGTCTGTTTGACTTCCCTCCACGGCCAGATGGCAAGATTCCGTAGCGTAAGGAGGGAAGGAGGTGGTACTTAACTCAGTTCCTCAGGAAATCCACCCCCTTGGAGTTCGTGGCAAACTATAAAGGCAGAAGAACAAAGGTAAAGAATGGGCAAGTTGAGATTATCTTAAATGATGGGTTTAAAAGTGTAATTGTGCTAAATCTCTTCATAGGGCAAATAATTATTTTCACCAGGGGAATACTTTCTCTAGAATCATCTTTCCAGTCCTCTGGACTTCCTTGCTGCCATGACTCAGTTGGCTCCAAATTTAAGTCCTGTCTGCAGTTGACTGCATAGAAGTTACTGTTCTGTTCTTCATACATGAAGATTTGTGATTTCCCATGCATTGGGGAAACTAGAGGTCTTTGATGGATATTTTACTGAACGGATTTGCAAATTCTGTTTTGGCAATTTGTCTTTAAATATACATTCTGTCACATGCATTAAACAAAAAAAAAGTGTGTGTGTGTATACACACACATTCTGTGTGCTAGCTATCAGGAATAAAGTAATAATAATGGCTAGAATGTGTTTATTATTTAATGTCCTCAAATTTTTGTGGCTGAATTCAGATGAAGGGATCGAATGCTAAAAATTACAAAGCAGAGCTAAAAAAAATAATGAGACAGGATTTATTTATTTACTTACTTACTTACTCATGTATTTTTAGAGAGAGGGTATGCTGGGGGGGTGGAGGGGAAGGAGCAGAGGGAAAGGGAGAGAGAGAATCTTAAGCAGGCTCCATATCCAGTGCAGAGCCCCATGTCAGGCTTCATCTCATGACCTGAGTCGAAATCAAGAGTCGGATGCTTAACCGACTGAGTCCCAGCACCCATTTCCTCTTCCTTCTACCTGCCTCCCCCCCCCAATTCCAGGGGCCAGAAGAGTAAAAGCCACATTCCTCAGACTCCCTTGCAAGTAGAAATCTCCATGTGACTTGTTCATAAGCTGTGCAGTGAGGTGGCCCCTTTGTGATACTGGGAAGCTAGAGGACCCAGCAGGAGATTAGCAAGCTCAACAGATGTGGGCATTTCCAGTGCATTCCATCACCTGGTCACCAGCCTGCCCATGGGTAAGGCAGTGGTGGACGTTGGCAACAGAGTTAGCAATTCCTTCCAAATGAATTCCAAAATTCCAAGTGAATCCGAAATTCCAGGTGTGACTATGAATCCAAAGGGGCTCCAACCTCCACGCCTTCCCATCTTCACAGTTTTGTCAGTACCCAACTCTTTGCATTAAATCCATTTCTGCTAGAAATCTCTCCAATGTCTTCTGTCTCCCACATCAAGCCCTTATTAATATGTGTGTTTCCTCTGGTGCCCAAACAGCCTAAGATGATGAGACTGAATAGCTGGATGGATGTTGGATTAGTTTGTTTGTTTGTTTGTTTGTTTGTTTGTTTGTTTCAGGGTAAGTTTAATAGAAGGAAGGGGAGAAAATGCAGTTTGAACAGTATTTTCCCAGCTATAGCATGAATATCTCTGGTGACGTAAGAGGTACAAGGGCATGGCATTCAGTAACATCGAAATATGTAACAAAAGAGTTTTTCCCTTCTCGATTCTCTTTTAATCATTTAGGGAGAATTCTTAGGTTGTGACTCGATTTCTTTAACACTTTGCTAATACGCACTAATCCCCTTTATTTGCTAAGAGAATAGGCACAGAGCCTTGATCAGGCAGGTCCACTTAGTTAGAATGTAAAGATGCTGTTTTATTTTCAATACATTAATTTCTAGAGTTATCTTCTCAGTATAGCAAGCAATAGAAGTTTTCCATTTATGTTGGTGAGAGGAAGTACACTTTTAATTTCAACTTTTTATTTTGAAAGCTTTCAGATCTTAAAAAAAAAAAATAGAAAGAGTTGTCTAGTCAGCATCCATCTCCCCACCACAGAAGTTTTACCGTCGTTCACATTATTTAGATTTCCTTCATCTATAATTTCTTTTTTGTTCAACACAACACCCTGAAAGTGAATTACAGACATTGAGGCACTTCACCCCTGAAATACTTCGGCACATAATTCCAGCAAACAGGAATCTTCTTCTGTAAAACCATACCCAGAGGCACCTGGGAGGCTCAGTCGGTTAAGCATCTGCCTTCGGCTCCGGTCATGATCTCAGGGTCCTGGGATGGAGTTCCGCATCGGGCTTCTTGCTCAGTGGGGAGTCTGCTTCTCCCCCTCGTCCCCACTCATGTTCTCTGTCACTATCTCTCTCTCTCTCTCAAATGAATAAATAAAATCTTAAAACAAACAAACCATACCCAGTATCACACAAAACAAAATTAATAATTCCCTCATGGTGGCTGGCCCATTTTCAGTCAGGAAGGTGTTTTTTGTTAAATTCGCTTTAAAAAATGTGAGCTGATTTTTAAAAATGAGATAAATACTAGTAAGTAAATATAGATGTGTTGTGGATGTGGGGAAAAGCGTGAGGTTTATATAAAACTCTGGTTTGAAGGCACCTGGGTGGCTCAGTCCATTAAGCATCTGCCTTCGGCTCAAGTCATGATCCTGGGGTCCTGGGATCGAGCCCCGCATCAGGGTCCTGAGATCGAGCCCCCACATCGGGATCCCTGCTCGGCGGGGACCCTGCTTCTTCCTCTGCCTCTGCCACTCCCCCTGCTTGTGCTCTCTCTCTCTCTCTGACAAATAAATAAAAATCTTAAAAAAAAAACAAAAACAAAAAACTCTGGTTTGAAAACTCATACCTGAGAAACGGTGGAGACGAGCGTACATGAGCAGCCATAAGCTGTGTCGGAAAAGCAAGGAGGACAAGAAAGATGCTAATGGCAGAGGAGGAAAGTAAGCGGGCCAAGCAATTGGAGTCGCTCCTGGAGTAAATGCGTTGGGAAGAAAAGAAAACTCCAATCAGAGCGGTGAAAAGTGAATGTACCTCGGTGTAGAGGTTGTCCCTGGGAGGTGGGACCAGGGCGCGGCGCGTGGTCGCCATGCAAGCTAGAGTCGGCCCTCCTGCTTTGAGTCCCACTATCAGCTGTAGAATGTTGACCTAATCACTTCACTTCGCCTCAGTTAACTCCTCTATCAGATGGGGGGCGGGCGGGGATGCAATGCCTTCCTCACATATTGCTGTAAGGAGCAAATGAGTGAACACACGACAACCACCCCTCCGCCCCATAACACAGAGGTGAGAAGAACCACCCAAAAAATTCAGTGGTGTAAACTGTGGGTTTCTGGTACAGTAAAGAGAATGAAAAACGGTATTTTCAGGGGGTCTGCCTTGTCACCAAAAGCACGAATGTGAAGGTGATAGAGCATGTGCTGAATTCGACTGACCAAAAATGGTTCCTTGGGTGCCCAGGGCAGGGAAGGGGGGAGGGGAAGCGGGGAGGCGGGGTGCGGGGAGGGCAAGAAGGGGGAGGAAGTGACCCTGTGCGGGGCAGTCTGACAAGGCAGCTGCAGGAGAGCTGGATTTGAAAGTTGGTGTAAAGTGGAAAGGGGAAGGGCCAGGAAAAGAGAGGGACTAAGATCAAGGTTAACGTCGGGACTGTGGAGGGAAAGAAGGGACTTTTGTCCAGCTTCCATATGAGAATGGGGGCAGGCAGAGGACCGGGGATAATTACCAATAGCCATTGTGTTTTATGGGATATTGATTTATCACTTGGTTTTACTATACATGTCAAGTGCTGAGAACAGGGCCCAGCACACGGAAAGCACTCCATAAATGCCCACTATCATTATTAGGATCGTCTTCCGATTTTCCATTCCCACCACCTCATCCTATTTCAGCTCCGTCAGGTACCACGTGGCTGCTTTATGTCAGTTCTTCCTAACTGGAATTCAAAGAACCCACCAGGAATTCCCCCACATTTCTAAGTTTCTAAATGTCTGCCACATCCTGCCTCTTCCTATAGGTTCTTCACACAAGAGTTAATATGCTTGGTGCCCGGTGGTGCTGAGCACAACTGACCAGGGTCAAGGGAGGGGGGCATTGGATGCAAAAGCAACCGTTCACAGGCTAGTCAGCAACCAGAGAAGTTTCCTGCAGAGCAGGGGGCTCTAGGCTAGCCCGCGCTTGGCTAATGCAACCATCTTCTTCGAGTCAGAGAATATGAACCAACGACACAGAGAGAATCCACCAGCACTGGAAACTGACCAAACAATACAGAGATAGGCCATCCTGTGAGCAGAACCCCTGAGGCAGACCTCAGGACTAAGCAGAGTGTTTCCCACCAATCCCCCTCTTCCTCTCTGGTCCCTACTGAACCCCAGATCGGCCCCAAACACTAATTAAGGAATTTAATCCCTTGGTCAGAGTACTGCTGTCTGGTCTTATTTCTTAGTGTAATCTTGGGCAATGTCAAGGTCCATGTGGATATGCAGGCTCTACAAGTGTTAGAATTCTTCCAAGCCAACAACTTTCCCTTTGAGACCTTCCAACATTCCTAAATCCAGGAGTCACGGAGTTTTAAAGCTGGAAGAGAACTAATGGCTGTCACACCTCCCAAAAAAAATAAAATAAAATAAAAACAAAACCAAAATGTAATTGCCTTCCCTAGTTATACGTGCTGCTGAAGTGAGCACTTGCCTTCCCTAGCTATAACCGTTCAGATTACCCTTTGAAAATAACCCACAAAAGCTATAGAAGTGGGGGAGCCTGGGTGGCTCGTTGGTTAGGTGTCTGCCTTCAGCTCAGGTCATGATCTCGGGGTCCTGGGATTGAGCCCCACATCGGGCTCTCTGCTCAGCGGGGAATATGCTTCTCCCTCTCCCTCTCTCTCTCTCTCTCAAATAAATAAATAAAGTCTTTAAAAAAAAAAAAACTATAGAAGTATATGCCTTTGCACCCAGCAACCCCACTTCCAGTGATATACCCTGTGAAAAATAGCCACACAAGCACACAAAGACGTTGTTATAGATTATTCATCGCCACATTCTTCAAAATAGCAAAAGTCTGAAAACGACTTACATTAACCAATAAGAGATTGGTTAAATAATTGTTATATACAGCCATTAGTGGAACACTAACTAGCAACTAAATATTGGAATACATGTTATAAAGGTATTAATATGGAAACATGTTCTTGCCATATTGACAAGTCAAAACACTGGGTCACAAAATGGAGTGTTATATTCTGGTTTTGTTAATTGGAAATTGCATTTTTAAATATATTTACATAAACAGAAAAACTCTGGAAGGGTTTTATAGAAGTTATTTCAAAGTGGTGAGAATATTAGTGACTAAATTTTGCTTCTTGTTTGCTTATGTATAACTTCTAAATTTCTGCATTGAATGCACATTTCTTTCTTTATTTTTTTTAAGATTTTATTTATTTGCTTAACAGAGAGATAGAGAGAGCCAGAGAGCAGGAGCCGGGAGTGGGGGAAGAGGTATGCCAGGGTGGGGGGGAGGCAGAAGGAGAGGGAGAAGCAGGCTCCCCACTGAGCAGGGAGCCCGACATGGGGCTCAATCCCAGGATCCTGACATCATGACCTGAGCTGAAGGCAGACGGTTAACCAACTGAGCCACCCAGGTGCCCCTGAATACACATTTCTTATGAAATAAAAACAAAACAAAAATCCTACTGAAGGCCCAGATCAGGTGATGTCCTTCCTATAAATTCTGCTGAGAAAAGCCCATCCAGAAATGTCATCGCCCGCTTCTAAATGTAGACATGTTTATATCTGTCTCCAATGCCAAGCACACACTTATAGTCATGTCTCCCTGCTCTGACAACATGACCAAATAAGACGCTGCAGAACGCAGCTGCCTTTCACTCTACCAGACATAGTCATGGGCTAGACGGTGGCCCCCGAGGAGATAGGTCCATCCAGATTCTGTGAGTGTGACCTTATATGGAAAAAGGGTCTTTGCAGATGTAATTAAGTTAAGGATCTTGATAGAAGATCCTCCTGGAATATTGGGGTGGGCTCTAAAGCCAGTAACAAGTGTCCTTACAAGAAACAGAAGAGAAAAGGGCAGGGACGTAGGGAAGAAGGGCACATGACCACAGAGACAGAGACTGGAGTGGGGCGGCCACAAGCCAAGGAAAGCCTGGAGTCATGAGAAGCTGGAGGAGGCAAGGAAGGATTCTCGCCTAGAGCCTCCCGAGAGAATGTGACCCCACTGACACTGACTTTGGACTTCTGGCCTCCAGCACTGTGAGGGAATACATTTCTGTTAAGCCATGGAGTTCGTGGTAAATTGTTACAGCGCACATAGGAAACGAATAGACATGTAGTAGGTATTCAATATTTGGTGGGGCTGGGTGGGTGGGTTGTTGGTGGTGTTTGAACGACTATGTCCTTGGCTCTCTCAGCTCTCATTCAGAAAGAGAGAATATCTCATTAAAATACTTGTCTAAGCCCGAGTTTCTTATGATTAAATTTGAATTCGTCTTCCCACTATGTATGAGAAGGCAACCAAAAATGGCAAAATGTGCATTGCTGATCCCACAGCCCTGATTTGAAACGCGCAACTAAAAAAGTAATTGACTCTCCGGTACCATGTCTTTTTGGAGACCCAGGACTCCCGCTCACTTCCTCCAACGCTAAGCTCCTTATTTGACTGGAGCTTGAGTTCAGCAGCCCGTGGCTTTGCCCTGACTTCCCCCAACACTGACAGTAAGAGTTTTAAAGGGACAATGACAGGGTTGAAAGGTTGAAAAATTTGACCTACTTTTCTCTTCTGTCTGTTCTAAAAAATCCATGTCATTTTCTCTCTGTGAACCAAGTCAGTTCTTTAATCCAACACGTACACGGGGCCTATCCAGGGAGAGCATAATTTGGCCTTGTGTCTTTGCTTTTTGTTTTGCTTTTGAATCAAATGCCTCGGTGCTTTGATAACTAGAAATGAAGGGGAGAGGAAAATGTGTTTTTCTTCGGGCTTAAAAAACATATATAGTGTTAAACACTCAAGGGATTATCATATAAAACATGGTGTAAAGAAATGTGAGTGGCATTGGGGGGGTAGGCCAAGAGAAAGGGACATTGAAATCTCATAAATTGCTTGTAGAATCATGTCCGCCTGGGATGACGGAACGCTTCAGTCTCCAAGGACTCTTCTGATCTATGTGGTATACAACTGTGTATGGTTCCAAATGTAAGACAGCCCCCCGCCTTGGATTCCAGTTAGGGAAAGAATGTGTAGAATGAACCCACACTGTACACAATGCAGGGCAGGCACTGGACAAAATCACAGAGAAAGGGAGTGTTGCCTCTGCCTCTCCACCTCCCTACATCCCGTGCCTGCCCCATTTGTTCTGATATGGGCTCTGCTGACCCCAACATGCTCTGTGACTTTAGGCTAGGCCTGCTGGTGGCCCCGTTTCCTTCTTCCTGACACTCCCCCTTTCCAAGCAACGTCTCCAGGATCCTGCCTCACTGGGGCCTGCATTGTGACAGAGGCTGGTCTGCAGAGGACCTGGCCAAGGCTCTGAAGAAGAGTCTAGAAGAAGCACTTCTTGCTGGGCCTGGGCTATCAGTTGGAGCTTGCTAAACTACAGGGCAGATGCCTTTCTTCCCCCCAGGTGAACTGAAGCCTTACCCTTCTCACCTGAGGGAGCAAATCAGAGGCCCTAGGAAAAAAGGAAGAGATTCTTGTACCAACCAGAAATGAAGGGATGCCTTGCAGCCTGAAAAGGGGACATGGGGGTAGCCAGACTGCTCAAAGGGGGTGGGGACCAAGCCCATAACCATATTTAACCTAGATTATAATGGTAGATGATGGGATGGATCGTTCTTCTAAGGTGTAAAGTGCATGCTCATGGTGGTTCTCGGTGCCTAAAAAGGATCATAACATGGGAATTTTGTCCCGTGTGGAAAACAGCTTTAACAGAAAGGCCTTACAAATGCTCCTTTAAAATCACATCAAGAGGTGCCTGGGTGGCTCAGTCAGTTAAGCATCCAACTCTTGATTTCTGCTCAGGTCGTGAAATCAGGGCCGTGAGATCGAGCCCTGCACCGAGTCCTGCATCGAGGCCCGCATCAAGTCCCACATTGGGCTCCACCCTTAGTGAGGAGCCTGCTTCACTCCCTCTCCCATTGCCCCTCCCCCTCAAATAAATAAATAAATCTTAAAAATAAAAAACACATAGCTCTTACTATGCACTTAAGATTTTAATGAATGGGGACACCTGGGTGGCTCAGTTGGTTAAGCATCTGCCTTCAGCTCAGGTCGTGATTCCAGGGTCCTGGGATCGAGCCCCACATCGGGCTCCCTCCTGAGCGGGGAGCCTGCTTCTCCCTCTGCCCCTCCCATTGCTTGTGCTGTGCTCTAGCTCTCTCGCTCTCTGACAAATAAATAAATAAAATTTATTTTTAAAAAAGATTTTAATGAATGGCTTTGAAAAATATTTCTCAAAATAATTGAAAAATTCAAATACACTTTCCAATATTCGCCACCCTCAGGGGGACAGTGATGTCATAGGACCATTGCCAGAATTGCAAATCAGTTGGAGTTCCTGAAGAAGAACAGTATACCATAGGCTGATTTGACTGAATGATGTAATAGGTCAGAAAAGAAGGAAGGAATAACCAGGTCCAATTGGATCACCTTTGTCTGGACATGGAGAATCAAACTGACAAATTCAAAGGACTAGAATCAGCCCTCCCTGGTGACAGCTAGCATCCCAGAAGAATGGCACACACTGTGTAGCATGAGGTCCTTTCCCTCACTTCCAAAGAGGGCAAGTCTCCCTGTTGATTAATCAGCACCAAAAGTATTTCAGGAGAAAGCAGCAGGGTTGGATGGTTCACCCCAGCCCTGGAGTCCCTGCCTGCAATGGGCTAGTAGGTTCTTGCCTTCGACACGCAACAGGGTCTGAACGGTAATTGGATGTGGCCCAATATTTTCTTCCACAGGAACATAATTACAAAATACATAGTGTAAATCCCTGACCCAAACATAAGATTTCAGGGCAAATCTAAGTTAATTGCCCTTTTCTAGTGCTCTAACTAGCATTCCATATAGCCCCCATCAAAAAAAAAAAAAAAAAAAATCAGGGGTGCCTGGGTGGTTCAGTTGGTTAAGCATCCGACCCTTGATCTCAGCTCAGGTCTTGATCTCAGGGTTGTGAGTTCAAGCCCTGTGTTGGGCTCCACACTGGGCTTGGAACCTACTTAAGAAAAAAAAATTTTACCTTTTTTGAGGTCACCTTGTTACTGGCATCAGCTGTATATTTACCATGTGAACCTGGGACCTAGAGGAAACCAATTTTGGGAGGGTAGAGAGTAGAGAATGAAGTAGACACCCGGAGTCCAGAGGCCAAGGACAGAGAAGAGCTGTGACAGTGGGAGTCCCTGGTTCTGGTGCTCCTGGTAACTGTCCCCCATCCTATTGCTGGGTGCCACGAGGTACCCCCAAGATCTTCACTATAAATCCCCATTCTTACTAAAGCTGGTTTTCTGCTACTTGTTGCCCAAGGATTCCTATGGTATGTCTCCTCCTGGACGATGAACTCTGTGAATGGGGCGTGGCGTGGGGCGGTCCCATTCACACTTGTATGCCAAACAAATGGATATGCAGTAAAGACCAAACATCTGAGAATCCTCAGAAGACATGCAAAATAGGAGGTTTTTTGAGAAAGAGTCTGGGAATGGAAGTCAAATCCTGTGTAACCATTTTGTCTCTACTACTACACAACTGTGACCATACACAATTTACTGAACCTCTCAGGGCCTCTATTTTGTCCTAGAGAGATCATAACAAATATAACATAATGGAAGAGAACAGAACATAAAACATAACATTAAGTGGTTGTCAAACATTAGAAAGACGCTTTTATTATTTCCCCTGTGTTCCCCATATTTTGTAAACTTTTATCTGAAACAAACTTCATATGTAAACTCATTTTCCCATAAGATAACCAGTGTTACCACACTTAGCAAATATCATTCCAGTAAAAGCTTAAAAAAAAAAAACACACACACAAAACAAACCCTTAGCATTTCAGTTATGCTGTGCCCTTCTCCCCCAGACAAATGATGCAGTTTCTGTTAGACTTCCTGACAGATTGGAAAGAGCTTCAGGACTCCCATTACCACACTTAAGGACCGGAGCCCTCCAGACATCCTGGGTGGAAAACATTTCACCTGTTGACTGATAAACTCTAAAATTAAATTATTCTGATAACTTAACAGATGCCTGGAAATCAGCACAAAGATGGGACCTAAAGGAAGTAGGCTGTACACCTATGAGAAAGTGGAAAACTGGGATGCTTTTGGTTTTCAGCAGTTTTGAAAGTTGAATACCACTTTCAAATACACTGCCATTGTTGTGCAGGTAACATTTACAGGCCACTAAACTATTCTCTTGTCTTCATCTGGCATTTATAACATTTACTGAGTGTCTCCTATGTGCACACCAAATACTTTTTTTTTTTTAAGATTTTATTTTTAAGCAATCTCTACATCCAACACAGGAATTGGATTTACAATGCCGAGATCAAGTGTCACATGCTCTATTGCCTGGGCCAGCCAGGTGTCCCTAAATACTTTTCATCTATTGTCTCAATTACCCATCCCCTCCCGGCCAGAGCCTTGTATGGTAGGCCTGATAAGATGCTAATATGCCATCATCCCCATTTTTCAGACAAGGGAATTGAGGTGCTAAGGGTAGAGCTAGGACGACACCCAGACCACCTAATACCAATCCTGAGTGTCTAACCATAATGAGACATGGCTCCTCAGCATCCCCATAGACCATTAGGTGACTCTGTTCGAAATCCTCAGTGGCATCCGTATTAAATTCCCCATGTTGTTGCCACAATTACCACATCCTTGAAATTTATTCTTTCATGGTTCAGAAGGCAAGAAGTTCAAAACCAAAGCGTCTGTGGGGTTGGTTCCCTCTGGAGGCTCTGTCCCCTAGGCCCCCGTGGCTGCTGACAATCCTCCGTGCTCCTCTGCCCATATCTCCAAACTCTGTCCTCTTCCTTCAGGTTCACATGTGACTCTGTGTCTCTGTGTCTCTGCCTCTTATAAGGACCCCTGTCATTGGATTTAGGGCCCAGCCCATCCAGGACCATCTCATTATGGGATCCTTACCTCCATGACACCTGCAAAGACCCTTTTGCCAAATAAGATCACATTCACAAGTACTGGGGTTTAGGACTCAGACACATCTTTGGGGGGACAACCCCCTGCAACTTCCAATGACCTCCACCCTTGACTATTTCATGAGTCTTATTTTCCCCACAATCCCACAGTTCTTCACCGGAGGATGGTGGTAACTCTTACATCCCAAAATTTAGACTATGGAAGATTTATTACCGCAATTACATAGATGTTATCAATTTTTAAATAATATTTTATTTAGGGGCACCTGGGTGGCTCAGCAGTTAAGTGTCTGCCTTCAGCTCAGGTCGTGATCACAGGGTCCTGGGATTGAGCCCTGCATTGGACTTCCTGCTCAGCAGGAAGTCTGCTTCTTTCTCTCCCTCTCTCCCTGCTCGTGTTCTCTCTCTCGCTGTGTCTCTCTCTGTCAAATAAATAAAATCTTAAAAAAATAAATAAATAAAAATAAAATATTTTATTTATTTATTTGACAGAGAGAGAGAGAGAGCACAAGCAGGGGGAGCAGCAGAGGGAGAGGGAGAAGCAGGCTCCCCACTGAGCAGAGAACCCGATGTGGGGCTCTATCCCAGGACCCTGGGATCATGACCTGAGCTGAAGGCAGATGCTTAACGGACTGAGCCACCCAGGCACACATTATCAATTTTTTTTTTTAAGAAAAAGGAAAACGGGAATGGAGAAAATATTATAGGACGGCCGAAGACATAGAAGAATTGTTTTTCCAATTAACAATTGCTTAGAACTCTTGTGGGTCAAGCACTATACCAGGTGCCAGTCCAACAACAGATGTAGTGCCTTCCCTAGGGGAGCTGTGGGTCAGCTCAGGGAGACAAGACTCAGAGGACAATCACAGTCGATGAGACAAGTGCCATCAGGTGCACACAAAGGCCTATGGGGTCACAGAGAAAGAAGCCTTAATGCTCCCCGGGGTCAAGGAGAGGTTTCCACGGAGCAGGTGACTTTTGAGCTGAGTCCTGAAAGATGAGTGGGAATGTGCCCAGGCAGGAAGGAGCCCAGGAAGGGCATTTCAGGCAAAGGACAGAATAGGAGCCGAGCTCCAGATGCTGGAAGAAGCTGACAAGTGCAGCAAACAAGGAGCCCTTCATTCTTTGGGCCTCATTTCCATCCTGTCAGTCTCTGCTCAAAACCTTCACCGACTTCTCATTATTTAAGACCTACAACCCCAAGCCTTCATTTTGAATGCCAGCCCTCAGTTATCCAGCTCCCACAACTTCTTCCCAGCACAAAGCTTGCACTTGCAGCCCTCCTGTCCTCTGTCTGTCCCTTCCATGGAGAGCCACACTCCTGCCCACAGGCTCTTGCTGGCATACTCACATGGGGGACCCCCCCAAGGCCCCCTCCGGCTACAGAAGTCTGACCATTCTTGGGGAAGCCGCTCATTTGCCAAACTTCCATAAAACCACCTTTAGCTAGATGAACCATGAGAGACGATGGACTCTGAAAAACAAACTGAGGGTTCTAGAGGGGAGGGGGTGGGGGGATGGGTTAGCCTGGTGATGGGTATTAAAGAGGGCACGTTCTGCGTGGAGCACTCGGTGTTATGCACAAACAATGAATCATGGAACACTACATCAAAAACGAATGTAATATATGGTGATTAACATAACAATAAAAATTTTTAAAAAACTAATGATGTAATATGTGGTGATTAACATAACAATAAGAAAAACCACCTTTAGCTATTAACATCTAAAGGCTATTCTTCAGGCTCAAAAAATTGGCCTTCACACGTCGAGGTGTATCCGGAGGGTGGTGCCGTGGTATCTTTCCAAGGAGACTCGTGTTGACCATTGTCAACCCCAGGAAGCCAAAGAATATGTTTGTCTTTGAGATGAATGACAAGGAGAAAGGGGGTGGCGATGGCATAAAGAGGACACAGATCTGGGGCGCCTGGGCAGCTCCATGGGTTGAGCATCCAACTCGATTTTGGCTGGGGGTCTTGATCTCCGGGTTGTGAGTTCAAGCCCCGCATTGGGTGTTGGGCGTGGAGCCTTCCTATAAAAAAAAAAATAGGACACAGGTCTGTCATTCCTCACCCACATTTCTGAAATATAAGAAGCTCCCCAAACCACGAGTTAATTCCTAATCCACTGGCTGTCAAGGGCTGACCTGGACTGATGTGAGCCTATGAATAGCCTTTATCTCATTCAGTGTGCAATCCATCCCTTTGGCCACAGATTTAATAAGATGCCTGATTACCCAATGCCGCAAGACTCTCGGCCAGGGGTGTTAGGTAATATTCTGTGTCCTGAAACCCATCTGGCCCCGAGGATTCTGGACGTGGCACTGTGGGCCAGGGGTTGCTACGATCCTGCCGCAGGTGTTTTTAATGACCATGTTCCCTGGGGCGGCGTTTCTTCTTAGCTTGAGCTCAATTGGCTCGGCCTGGTTATGGTCGTTGAAAAATCTTTGTCGGGGCAGGTAAAATCGCCAGTCTGGGGCAAGGGAAACGAGCCAAGTCAGCTGGAGATAGGGGTCTAGCACGTGGCCTAGTTCCTCCCCTTCTCTGGGTCTCAGCCCTATCCATCATGGTGCACCAGAGGCCACAGATCAGCAAGGACGCATCACGACTGGTGCAGACTGAATCACAGTGAAGACAAGCTGTAGGACTTGAAGCCTCCACCTTCTGGCCCTGCCTCGCATCCCCGCCGGACTCCTTGGGTCTGCACGTACTCTCACAGCCTCACTCTCACTACGGAAACGCTCTGAAGCTCAGCCACTTGGGAAGGGCCTCCAGACATCAGCAGTCCCCTTCTCCGACCCCAGGGAGACCCCTTACATACACATACGCACGCCACCCACGCGCACTCAGAACAGCACCTGTTGTTTTTGAACCTGGGTCTGTAGGCCTATGTCCCAATTCTTCTCCCTGCTAGATATGTGAATTGGAACAACCTCACTCATTCTTTCTTGCGCCATCATTTAAATGGTCATAATTATAATAATTACCTCTGACCGTGCTTTTCAGGGTCAGATCATAGAATAGATAGGATAGCCCCCGGAAGTAGTAGAATGATACACAAATGTCATCCTTGTTTTTACTACTTTTAAGGTCAGAATATTATAGGAGAATACTGATTTGTTAAGACAACACCTCCCAAATGTAATATCATAATAGCATAATGTTTCAGAAGATGGTCTGCTGTTAAAATTGAACAATGATTGGGCGCCTGGGTGGCTCAGTTGGTTAAGCGTCTGCCTTTGGTTCAGGTCATGATCCCGGGGTCCTGGGATCGAGCCCACATCGGGCTCCCTGCTCAGTGGGGAGTCTACATCTCTCTCTCACTCTGCCCCTCCACCCTGTCTGTGCTCTCTCTCTCTCACTCTATGTCAAATAAATAAATAAAATCCTTAAAAAAAATTGAATAATGACAGTCTTTGTCACTCTCCAGGAAAAAAAGCTCAATCAGCGACAGAATTTTATCCATACTACATTTAGCCAACAATTAGATTTTTCTTAAACATCGGGGTCCAAGTCCACCTATTCTCACAGTCATATGAGTCCGATGAGACCTGATTTAAAACTATTAAGTATTTCATTTTGTCCTGAAAGAATTACTCTTTGGGGCCATTTCACAAAGAACAACTTGCCAGAAAAGATGCTGAGTGCTGTGGACATACAGATGAATGGGGCGCCAGTCCCGTATTCTAGAAGCTGGGTGGTGGGAGAGAGTTCCTATGAAAGTAAATGGGTTAATAAGCAGTTGCAATAAAATAAAAATAAAATCAGAGACACTCTGATACCTGTGTGTACAGGTCTTTCCTGGGCACAAAGGAGGAAGTGTTGTCCGATTCTTGGGGAGAGAGGATGGATTCAAGAAATGCTTCATGGAGAAAATGACACCCAGGCCAAGACTTAGAAAACATTGAGTAATACAGTATTTCCCCATTTCCTGGATTCTCTCTGGGGAGGGCTAGCTCTTGGATTTACCAAATGACAGGTTCTTTAACAGGATTCCAATTCTGTATTTCACTTTGAGGTGAGATCAAGAGTCAGATGCTCAACCAACTGAGCCACCCAGGTGCCCTGTATTTCACTTTGAAATTCAAGATTTGCTGAGTAGAAATCCCATTACCAGAGAGCCTCACAGTCTGAGCTCCAGCCAGACTGTAACAGAGAGTGGACGGAGAAAGATTAATTAAGGTAGTTGGGTTTGAAAGAACAAATGAATCTGACATACCAACATGACAAATGTGTGTGAGTCCAACACTAATTAGCAATAAAAAAGTACTTATCTTCTAAATACACAAAGCACATATTTTCAGTGACAACTCATTCTACTCTTAACCCCCACGTAAACATGTAGGTCAAAGAATGCTTGGGTCAAATTGGTGCTTTTCTTTCTCCGTATCCACATGGGTTTCACTAACTAGCCCACAAGTGAGGGGAAGCTAGTCCGTATGGGCCCATTTGGGGAAAATGCTCATTTACAAACAGGCAGACACCAACTCTCCACTCATAAAGCTATCTGTAAATGTGCAAAAAATTCAAAGGCAAATCAGTACTTATATACTTACTCCTCTGCATTTTTGCCCTTTCCATTTTAAGGTAGAATGATTTATTTGATCTCTCTTTTAAAGACCAAAGAGTTTGTACTCAGTCTGGAGTGAACAAAACAGGCCTGCTTCCAGGGAGAGTGCTGAGAGAGCCCCAACTCTGGGTCTACCAAACCAGGTCACAAATTAATTAATTATTCAGGGATTCCCCTGTGTGTTGAGTCCTGGCAGGCAATGTATGCTGGTCCCTCCTCGGGGAGACCTTCCCTTACCACATTATCAAAAAGAACAACCCCCCCCCATGCATTCTTTGCCCTTATCCTGCTTGATTTTTCTTCATCACATTTATCGTTGCCTAACTTTATAGTATAAATATTTTTTTAAATTTTATCTTCTCCACTACTGTGAAAGCTCCATGTGACAGAGACTTTGAGAGTTTTATTTAATTCTGTAAATCCAGTGCATAGAATAATGTTTGGCCTATAGTAGAAGCTCAGTAAGTACTTATAAAATGAGGGAATGAATGAATTTGAATGAATGAATGAATGACAAGCCAAACAGCCACGGGCCCTCTGAGATTCAAGTCTTTCTGTTTGCTGCTGGCTGTGAACTCAAGAGACACTGTTTAAAGATGACTCTGGGCCAATCCCCAGCCTTGATATCAAGGACCAAGTATCCTCAGTGGGGGTCCTCTAAAAAAGTGTTTCAGGGAGGAGTGACCCTTCACTCTGTGGGGAGGTACTAGCCCGTGGCTAGAGCTTCAGATAAACATAAGAAAAATCAAATTGAGTTTGAGACTCTCAGAGAGGCTTGGAAGAGAATGCCTATAATACAGAGGAGGGAGGAGGCTTTGGGGGTAGGGTTGACTCAGCAAGCCTTGTCAGGACATGATTTTCAAGTTTCCACCCACAGACACTTTGGGTTGGCTAGAGAACTCTTGCTAAATCCCAATGACCTGTGCCTACGATTTGATTATTGTTGTCTTTCTCTTTCTTCTCTCTTGCTCCCTTCTTGTTATTCCACCTTGTACACTGTGTCTAGGACGTCTGGAACTATGAGGCATATTCTGTGAGGGATGGTTGATCAGCTAGAGGCAAACACTTACTCCTGTAAACTACTGTAGTTGACCTTTGTAGGTTACATTCCCAGCGTCATTTCCCAGTCCCTTTCCTACAGGCCCTGCGTCTGGGCTGGCCACCGAGGATCAAGTCTAAAGGGGAGGTTTGTGAGGTAGGGTAAGCAAATCAGCCTATTCCCTCCCCTTAGCCACACAGATTGGTTCAGGCCAATGAACTTCGAGGAGACATTGCTGGGGATTTGGGAGAATGACATCTTCTAGTTCTCTGAGGGATACCCTTTGTCAACAAATGTGAAGAGGGAGGTAGTCTAGGGGTTACAGGCCGCCATCTTGTGACCTTAAGGTGAGCCAGCCTTGAAATAAAGAATAACCACAAAAGACACATGGGAGAGAATGAAATGCACAGGATCTTTGGTGACATTACTGAGCTAAAGGAAGCTTGCTAAGCTACGGGTTTTCCAGTAGATGCAAGTCAGTATATTCCATTTATTATTTAAGTCAGCTTGAGCTATTGTTGAAACTGGTAACTGTCTAACTCATACATTGCTTCTGATTCTTTTTCCCAGTTGAAGGTGAATTGAGAGAGTTTGTCTTAAAAAGTGAACTCAAAGGAAGATAAATGTTGTTTTGTTTCCCCAGCTTTTATTATAAATGAACTATTTAGTTTTATGACTTGTTTGGAATGAAATCCTGTATACTTGCATATTTTGGGATCAGAAAGAGATCTGGAACTTAGAAACTGAAATACCCCACTCATAAACTGACAATCAGATGTCTTTTTTTTTTAAAGATTTTATTCATTTATTTGAGAGAGAGAGAGAATGAGAGATAGAAAGCACAAGAGGGAAGAAGGTCAGAGGGAGAAGCAGACTCCCTGCTGAACAGGAAGCCCAATGTGGGACTCGATCCCGGGACTCCAGGATCATGACCTGAGCCGAAGGCAGTCGCTTAACCAACTGAGCCACCCAGGCGCCCTGACAATCAGATGTCTTATGCCAAAATATTCTTCAGCATTAACTGGAACTTATAAAATGTTTGAAAAAATGGCTACCTAGAGAAGTTAAATATGTCAGGGATGAAAACAGCATTTATTTATACTCTTTCCTTATACTGGTTGAAACGTTTCTAATAATTGAGACATGTGGAATGTTTGAGATGGAAAAGACATTAGGTGATATGGTACAGCAGTTAAGAATAAAGCTGATTTGTTCAAGGTCAATCTTGGGCAAATTAGTTAACCTCATTTTAGTAGATGTTATTGGTGGCTTACCCAACATTCATGTCCCTAATTCCTCTTTCCTGACAGACGCCTGATTTTGTTCTCCTTCATGCATCCAGTGTGACTCAGGGGAGGCTAACTACAACTTCTCTAGCTCTGGATATGGATCTGGATTCATCTGAACCAATCAAAGTGGTTTTATCCTGCTTTTCAGTTCATGATGCATGATACAGACCAGACCAATAAGACACAAGGGGATTGGTGGGGCGCCTGGGTGGCTCAGTTGGTTAAGCGTCTGCCTTCGGCTCAGGTCATGATCCCAGAGTCCCAGGATTGAGCCCCGAGTTGGGCTCCCTGCTCAGCAGGGAGTGTGCTTCTCCCTCTTCCCCTCAACCTGCTCATGCTCTATTGTCTCTCTCTCTCTCTCTCAAATAAATGAATAAATAAAATCTTTAAAAAAAAAAAAAAAGACACAAGGGGATTGGCCCAGAGTTTCTAGGACAGTTCCTTTAAGACAATTTCTAGAAACAATTCTCTCCCATAGGCCTAACATGAAAAAGAACAAAGCAAGAAGCTCTGACTGCTGCTGATGACCAACCCTCAACCCCAAGGCCAACCCTCAACACTGAGGTGACCCAGCCTTAAAATGAAGTCCACACTGTTGATGGCGGAGCAGAGAGATAGAAAGAACTTGCGTCAGGGTCCCTGGGTGGCTCAGTCAGTTAAGCATCTGACTCTTGTTTTCGGCTCAGGTCATGCTCTCAATGTTGTGAGATTGGGCCCTACATCAGGCTCTGCACTGAGCATGGAGCCTGCTTGGGGTTCTCTCTCTCCAACTCCCTCTGCCCGTCCTCCCAGCTCTCCTAAAAACAAAAACCAAACAAACAAAAAAAAAAAAGAAAGAAAGAAAGAAAGAAAGAAAGAAAGAAAGAAAGAAAGAACGAACGAACGAACTTGGGTCTTTGAAGTCATTCCTATGGACTTAAGACTAATCAACTCTAAAGCCCATCCTGTCCTTGGACATCCTGTGAGCTGTGTGAGTCAATAAATGTCCTTATTGCTTGAGCCACTTTGAATGGGGTTTGCTATTACTTGCAGCCAAAAGCATACTCACTGTTAAGCCCGTTAAATCCCATCTAGGGATATAGGGGGATATAGGGATGTTGGGAGGAGTAAATCTGATAGTTCACGCAAAGTGCTTAGCATAATGTCTGGATCATATAAGTGCTCAATCAATGGTCACTATTATTATCTAACCTCTATTTTCTTTTTTTAGGATTTTATTTATTTATTTGAGAGAGAGCACAAGCAGGGGGAAGGGGAGAGGAAGAAGCAGACTCCCTGCTGAGCAGGAAGCCTGAGGTGGGGCTCAATCCCAGGATGCTAGGATCATGACCTGAGCCGAAGGCCGAGGCTTAACCTGCTGAGCGACCCAGGCATCTGCTACTCCTTTCTCAAACACAGTTTTCTGGACCATTCTAAAGCCCAGGCATCATTCCTAGACCTGGCCCCCTTGGGAGTAATAGGACTTCTCCATGCTTCCACCTCCATATACTGTCATTCACCCTCCTAAGGAGCTGGGCCAGTCTAGGAAAAGTATGCAAAAATTCAACTCAGACTGACAGTGTCCTGAGCAATCCAAAAACACACTTGGTAGGGAAGGGTGATCCCACTGCACCTGCAGAAGCCCCCGGAACAAACACGCTGATATCTGGGCCTGCTCCCTCTTCTGTCTGCCAAGATCCTTAGGTGCTCTTGGCTCCCTGACATTAAAGCCACGAAGGCCAGCTCTGTTCACTTTGGTGGTGTCAGAAAGCAGGTCATCTTTTCTCCCTGTTCTGGGCCCTTTTCCTTGACTGGTGAGATGTTGTTCCTTACTCCCCACTGGCCCCCAACTCACCCTAATGTTTGGCACTTCCCCATCTCCCCATACCCCTCAGCTGCTCACACTCTGCTTTCTGGAAGGGACCTAATGAGTTCCATCCCACTGAGCTGCAAATGATGAATCAGGAGGATGGTGGAAGAAATGAATTGTGAGCCTTGGCACCATGCACCTGAAGACACCTTCACCTGTCATCCAGCTTTTCTTACATGTCTCTGGGGCGGGGGGGGGGGGGGGGGGGGGGGGGCGGGGAATGCAGCCAGACCTAGTCACCAGCCACAGTACAATATTATGCTGTGAATCATGCCAGTCTCCTGGCATATGAAGATATCTTAATTTCCACCAATAGGACTCATTCCCAACTCTTGGTAGCATTTTGAGCTTCCCAGTCACCCTGGTAACAAGAAGTCTCCCTAGAACTATTACCCACTAAGCTGACTCTGCTCATACCTTAGGAACCATCAGAAATAAAATGTGCATGTTAGAGCTATTGCAAGAGCGAGCTGAGATCATGCATGGAACAAGAAACCAGAATGTCTCAAGGCAGGCTGCCCAAAGCCAAGTTCATCATTCCCTCCCTACCCCAACTGGGGAGTTCTCCTGGGTTCCCCTTGCTCTACAGAGCAAGGCAAGCCCTTCCCATCCAGTCACCCAGGTCACTTCTGCCTCATTGCTCTTCCTTCCTCACCCACACCCATTAATAATAACTATAGTGACAATGACAGAGTTGAGCAATATTGAGCATGGGGCCAGCTCAGGTTCTGGAGTTAGGCAGACCAGGAATTGAACCCCAGCTCCACCACTTAGAAGTGGCATGACCCCAGGGGGGCCTGGGTGGCTCAGTCAGTTGAGCATTCGACTCTTGGTTTCGGCTCAGGTCATGATTTCATAGATCGTCAGATCGAGCCCCATGTTGACCTCCACAGTCAGTGGGAAGTCTGCTTGAGTTTCTCTCCCTCTGCCCCTCCCCCATTCATGCTTGCTCTCTCTCTCTCTCTCTCATAAATAAATAAATCTTAAAAAAAATATTTAAGAAGTGGCATGACCCCTCTGAGTCTGTTTCCTGTAAAATCGGAATAAAAATAGTACCTACTATTTTTAAGATGTCATAACGTGTCATAATGATGTCATAAGGTGTCATAATTATTAAATTTGTCATGCAAACAGTCAAAAGTGGTTGTTACTAACACGCTGTTCTCCTGTCCTCCTGAGAACCCTATAATGATTATTAATCTCATTTTATAGACAAGGAAACTGAGGAAACCAGGAAGTACGTGACCCGCTGACATTCTCACAGCCTTTGACAGACAGAGCAGGGATTTCCAGGTGTGGGCCCAGTTACAACATTTGTGGGACCCAGTCAAGATGAAAATGGGGGGACCCTCTATTCAAAAACGACTAAGAATTTCAAAACACAACAGCAAAGCAGCAAACCAAACTTGGGGCCCTTCGAAGTCACGCCCACAAAGCTGGCCCTGCTCAACTCTCCGAGTGGTCTGGTCCTGTTGATTCAAACTTCTGCTGGATTCTGTCCTTTCTTTCACTCCCATTGCCCTGGTTCCAGCTCGCAACAACTCATACCTGCCAACCGCATCAGCCTCTTAACTGCTTTTTCTGGGTCTCAGTCTTGTCCCCGATAACCCATCAACCCATCGGATAATTCTGCTATCAGAATTATCTTCAGAAAACAGCTCTAATTACACCCTCCTCTCTAGATATGATCTCATCGCTACCCCTTGCTTAATAGCATAAAATCCAAGTCCCTTAGGGCAGCATTCAAGACCCTCGACAATATGGCCTTTGTCGGACCATCTCCATCACACATTCTTCAGAACTGCCATTCCAGGTCATTCCCGCTCCTTACGCAACCCTGCCCTCGCCTCCTTTGGAATTCTTGCTGGAGCTGGTTTGCTCTCCACCAAGACTATCCCGCACTTATCTTTGCCTATTGTAATCTCACTACCTTTGAAGGACCAGCTCACGTGCTCCCTCCCCCACAGAATCTTGTGTGACTTTCCCAATTGGAATCAATTTCTCCTTCCCCTGGGCTTCTGTTGGATGACTTTACACCAGTTATCACAATCCACCTTGTGTTAGGGCTAGCATGTGTCCAGGCCTTTGAAATTTAGCTGACTTGGATTCATATGGCAGCCTGGGCCGTTCTGGCCAAGGGAATCCAGCAAGTGACTCCATGGCCCTAAGTGGGAATAATCAGGTTTGCTATGATGATACAGTTAGAGTATTGTCTAAGGAATGTATCACAATTAGCAATAATCGCGCCTCGGATAAACCTCATTGGCTACGATACTGCCACTGCGCAAAGCTGTAAGGAATGTATCACAAAAGTCATTATTGTCTCCTCACCCTTGGTAGGAACGACTCTTCACTCATCCCCTTCAGTGCCTTGGCCAAGGTGTCTCCACGGTAACTACCTAATACTAGTTTCCCTAACGAACTAACCTACCTGTGTAATTTTCCAAGAGCCCACCTTACTCATGCCTCCACTTAATATTTTCAATGCCCACACCAGCAAAAACCTATGCAGGCTGCCTGTTCTAAATAAAATCCTTATCTACCCCCATTAATTAATACTTGTGTTTTGTTTTTACCATGGGGACTGGTTTCTATTAGCATCCCCAGACCTTTAAAAACAAGAACATTTTTAATAACCAGAAGTCACGCCTCGGGGCCATTCTGCCTTTGGCAACCCAAATTGAAAAAAATTAGTTATTCCCACACAAGTTTCTGTATTTCTTCTTCACCTAAATTATACTGGCTCTTAACATCTGGAGGCAGAAAGCGCAGTTGGTTTGAGTCAACTGGACAGCTTCACTAATACAAATAAAGAAGGCTTTCTTTCCCCGGGTGAATGGTATCAGCCCCTCCCAGCAAGGCAAGGATGCCAATGGGGGAGGGCATTCCCCGAAGGCAAAGCCTTGGGGTGCTATTTTGAATAGGCCTTCTAGAGGTTGGTTCTGGTCTTGAGGTCGCTGGAGGTTTATACTTACCCTGAAAGATGATCTGCCCCAAGCGAATGCCAGGGGTCTGTGGCCTAGAGTTCCCTGCTGTTCTGTGGACTCTGCCCAGACCCAGGAAGGGGGTGCTGGTGGTTAAGTGGCCGTAGGAAAGCCAGCTCTAAGACTCTTATTTACTATTTAAACTACGTTTAAATAACACGGTACAACTGGCTTTGGTAACATGATCTATTTTGTTGGGTTTGTTCACACACATGACACAGAGAAGTTGGGTTTGGGGCATCTGAAAGTTACCTATTTTTAGGTCCTGTGATTGGGAATTGTTCAGCGGGAGTTGGAGGGGAGGAGCGAGAAAGGGGGACACTGGGAGGTGTCAAACTGCACCCCTGGGGGTGAGCAGGTGATGGCCAGGCACAGTGAAGACGGTTCAATGCCCAAACCCGCCTGACGGCCTAGTGTGTTTCCCCCTGGTAAGTGACGGGACTGACCTAAGAGGAAATCGGGGATCCCCTAATAAAATGTCACCTGATGAGTCGTGAGGAGAAATCACAATGTGCGATTTTTGATATTCAGAGACGCTTGTCCTTTCACCAAGCAGGAAGGCGGCTTTGCTTTTCTCCAGCCCAAAGCCTCTGGGTTTCCAAGCTCTTTTGTATCTGGGAACATTTTGTGTGAGGACTTGGCAGCACAAGGCCTGGCCTCGGTGTGAAAACCCAAGAGTCCAAGCGAACGGACTTCCTGAAAGAGAGAAACAAAGAGGGCCGAGGCCTGCTTGGTGTGGCTGGCTTTCTACCACCATGGGGGTGTTTGCAGTCAGCGGAAAAGGCCGGAAACCATCAGACCCCAGAGTACTGGTGTCCCGGGGTTGCTGTCACAAAGTACATTAAAACGCAGAAATGTACTCTCTCACAGCTCTGCAGACTGGAAGTCCAAAATCAAGGTGTCAGCCCAGCCATGCTCTCTCTGAAGCCTCCAAGGAAGAATCTGTTCTGGGCCTTTCTCTTGGCTTCCAGTGTTGCCAACCATGCTTGGCACCCCCGGGCTTCGAGACACAACAGCCCAATGTCTGCCTCTGTTTTCCCATGACGTTCTCCCTGTGGGCCTTCACCTTCTGCCCTCGGTGCATGCCTACATTTCCTTTCCTTTTCTTTTCTTGTTTTTCTAAGATTTTATTTATTTATTTGAGAGAGAGAGAAGAGTGAGCGGGAGGGAAAGAGAGAATCTGAAGCAGACTCCGCATTGAGCACAGAGCCCGACGTGGGGCTCAGTCCCACAACCGCGAGATCATGACCTGAGCCAACACCAAGAGTCAGACGCTCAACCAACTGAGGCACCCAGGTGTCCTTCTTCTCCCTTTCGTATAAGGACTCCAGTCACACTGGGTCAGGGGCCCGCCCTCCTCCAGCAGTGACTTCATTAACCTCTGTGACAACCCCATTTCCAGCTAAGACCTCCTTCTGAGGGACTGGAGGGGAGGACTTGGTCTCAGTCTGCTCGGCTGCTGTAACAAAGTACCACAGGCTGGAAGGCTAAAACAACAGACGTTTATTTCTCACGGTCTGGAGGCTGGGAAGCCTGGTAGCAAGGTGCCAGCTGATTCGGTTTCTGAGGAGGGCTCTCTTCCTGGCGTGCAGACAGCCGCCCTCTTGCTGTGTCCTCCTCACATGGTAGAGAGACAATGGGAGAGAGCTCTCTACTATCTTTTCTTATACAGGCACCAAT